>NC_045967.1:56971024-57313877 GCF_010909765.2 Amblyraja radiata
ATAAAACATTGTAGTGGCCTGGATGAGGTCAGGAAACGGCCAGGCACCAGGCAGGTTCAGAAGTAGTTTTATCAATCATGGCAAACCCACTGGACGCCCGCGAGCAGCCCTCGGGAAACCCCGTGGCCAGACAATCGTCCCTGTCCATCAAGAGCTGAGTGGCCTAACCCCCAGGGACCCCCCCCCCCCAAGAACCAGAGGCATGAAGCGGACAGGAGGGCACACGCGGCGACTAGCCCGGGTGCGCGCCATGCCCAGCACAGGAACGAGCAAGCGACCAACAGATGCAGGGGATGGAGTAGCCACTGGAGGAGGTATCCTAGATTGAGGGCGCCCTTGCTTGCGGGGCCATGCTACCAGCACTGGCCGATCGATGGCAATATGCGCCGGCTTCAGCCGCGCGACCGAAGCAGTCTCAGGCCGACCCCCTATGTCCAGGACGAAAGTGGACGAACCCTGTTCCAGGACCAGGAAGGGATCCTCGTACGGCCGCTGGAGGGGTGTCCGATGAGCATCCCTGCACAGGAAGATGAACTAGCAATCCTCCAGAGCAGAGGGAACGTGCAGACGGAAGGACCCATGACGAGACGTTGGCACAGACGCCAGCTTTCCCACCGTCTGCCGCAGACGTTGCAGAGCGCCCGAAGGCTGCTCCACCTGGCTCCGCGCCGGCGGAATGAACTCCCCGGGTACCGTCAACGTGGACCCATATACCAACTCAGCGGAGGAGGCCAAATGCTCCTTAGGTGCGGTGCGGATCCCCAGCAAAACCCACGGCAGAGCGTCCACCCAGTCCGGATCATTGAGCCGTGCCTTCAGGGCATCCATGAGTTGACGGTGAAACCGCTCCACCAGTCCGTTCGCTTGCGGATGATACGCCGTCGTGTGGTGGAGACGAACCCCCAGGAGGCGTGCCATGCCCGACCACAGTCCCGACGTGAACTGAGGCCCCCAGTTGGATGTTATGTCCAGCGGCATCCTGAACCGGGCGATCCAGTGCGCCACCAAGGCCCGGGCACAAGTGGCCGTTGAGGAATCGGACAGTGGAATGGCTTCAGGCCACCGTGTGAAGCGGTCCACCACAGTGAAGAGGTAGGTCATTCTCCGGGACAGCGGCAGCGGCAGCGGCCCCAAGATGTCCATGTGAATGTGGTCGAACTGCTGCCGAGGGATGCCAAACTCCTGCAACGGCGCACAAACGTGTCGCTGCACCTTGGCGGTCTGGCATGGGTTACAGGTGCGCGCCAATGTCCAACCTCCTTGCGCAGCCCATGCCACATGAAGCGGGAGGCTACAAGGGCCGTTGTCGCCCGGATGGAGGGATGAGCGAGTCCGTGGAGCACCTCAAACACCCTGCACCGCCAGGCAACGGGGACGAAGGGTCGCGGAAATCCAGTGGAGACATCGCACAACAGCATTGCGCCCCC
This sequence comes from Amblyraja radiata, assembly GCF_010909765.2. Taxonomy (NCBI): domain Eukaryota; kingdom Metazoa; phylum Chordata; class Chondrichthyes; order Rajiformes; family Rajidae; genus Amblyraja; species Amblyraja radiata. The sequence continues at coordinate 56,972,452 of NC_045967.1, forward strand.
AGGACCACATACAACGTCCTCCAACTGCAAGCCCAATACTGCCGTGCCATTTCCTCATCGACCAGCTGTGCGGCTGCCAGGGCGGAATAATCAATACCCTCAGCGGCTTGGAGAATGGCGTGAACCGTAGGTCGCGATAAGGCGTCGGCCACCCTGTTGTACTTGCCCTCGACGAAATGGATGAAGGTGGTGTACTCGGACACGTACGCCAACTGCCTCTGCTGCTGCGCAGTCCACGGATCTGAAACCTTGGCAAACGCGAAAGTTAGCGGCTTGTGATTCGTGAAGGCAGTAAAAGTCCTCCCCTCCAGGAAGTAGTGAAAGTGGCATAAGGCGAGGTCAGACCAAGGAGCTCACGGTCGAAAGTGCTGTAACGGTACTGAACACCACTGAGATGCCTGCTGAAGAAGGCGAGTGGCCGCCAGCATCCGTCAACGAGCTGCTCCAACACTGCCCCAACCGCCATCTCAGAAGCGTTCACCGTCAGGGCAGTCGGGGCATCCTCTCAATACAATACAATACAAATTTATTGTCATTTGAGCCCCAGTGAGACTCAAACGAAATTTTGTTTCCACAGCCATACAAACAAAGACAATGTCCTACAGACATACACACAATTAAGTTCACACAAACATCCATCACAGTGAACCCACTGTGATGGAAGGCAAAAGTCTTTTCTCTCCCCTGCTCTCCATGTCTCTCCCGATATCCAAGCCCCAGGCGGGTGATGATAAGTCCCACGGCCATTTTAGGCCGTGCGGGGCGATTTACGGCCCCGCTCCCGGTCTGAAAGTACAAGGTCGGAGCCCCAGCGTGCGCTGGTGAGTCCCACGGCCATGAAGCCATGCCGGGTGATGTACTTCCCCGCTCCAGGTCGTTCCAACCCCGCGACACGGGCTGGAGAAGTCGCGTTGCGGGAGCTCCGGGAAGCGGTCTCTCTCTCCCCCCCGGACCCGCGAGCTCCCGATGTCTCAGTCCACCGGACCTGCGGCTGCGTTGCTGGAGCCACCGAGCCCCAGGAGTCGAGTCGCAGCAGCGAGTCACCACCGCTCCCCACGTTCCGAGGCCGGCCAGCCCCACGATGGTGAGTAGTCCGCAGTGCAGTCTCCCGAGCCCCCGGGTCATTCAGGCTGGAGGCCGCTCCATGGTGCTAGGCCCCAACGACAACGGAGACCCGACAGGGAAAAGGTCGGGTCTCCCGTACAGGGAAGAGATTTTAAACGGTTTCCCCCTCCCCCCCCCCCGCCCCCCACATATACACATTTAAAACCAAGCTTAAAAAAACACAAACACTACATTTAACTAGACAAAAATAAAAAAAAGACAGACAGGCTGTAGGAGTCGCGCCGCCACCAGGAACGTGAATGAACGAGCATCGTGGCCCCTGCCAGGGCCTCCTTAGCACTCTCGAATGCAGCTACTGCTTCGTCGGACAACTCAACCTCCTTGCGATGACCAGCAATCAGGTGCAAAAGCGGGCGCATGATTGCCGCCACCGCCGGCAAGAAACGGTGATAATACGCAACCATCCCCACGAATTCCTGGAGGCCCTTAACTGTGGTTGGACGGGTGAACCTGTGGACAGCATCCACCCTGGCCGGCAGAGGCACCGCCCCTTGTGGAGTTACGTGGTGGCCAAGGAAGTTGATAGCCGTCAACCCAAAACGGCATTTGGATGAGTTGATAGCAAATCCATAGTCACTGAGGCGCTGACACAGCTGACGGAGGTGGATGCAGTGCTCCTGCCGCGAGCGGCTGGCCATGAGTATGTTGTCCAAGTACACGAATACAAAGTCCAGGACACGGCACACACAGTTCATAAGGCCTGCGCGGCGTTCTTCAACTCAAACGGCATCCTCAAAAATCCAAACGGTGTAATAATTGCTGTCTTAGGGATATCATTGGGGTGGACCGGAATCTGGTTGTACCCTCACACGAGGTCCACCTTGGAGAACACCGATGCTCCGGCCAGATGGGCATTGAAGTCCTGAATATGCGGGACTGGGTACCTGTCGGCGATGGTCGCATCATTCAGGCGACGGTAATCCCCACACGGGCGCCAGCCCCCTCCCGCTTTGGGGACCATGTGGAGCGGTGACGCGCATGAGCTATCGGAGGGGCCCATCGTCTCCATCAGGCGGAACTCCTCTCGCGCTAGGCGGAGCTTGGCCAGTGCAAGACGACGCGCCCGGGCGTGCACAGGTGGGCCGGTAGTCAGAATTTGGTGCTCCACCCTGTGCTTGGGGGCGGTGGAGCTGAAGTGGGGTTCGAGGATGTCTGGAAAATCCGCCAGGATATTCGTGAAAGTCGCATCTACGGACGACAGGGAACCATCAGGGCGTGCAACTGGATCACGAATGCGCAGGAAGACTGGCTCCAACATGACTGAGTGCACCAGGCGCCGCCGCTTGACATCCACGAGGAGTGAATGGGCTCGCAGGAAGTCGCCGCCCAGCAGTGGCTGGGAAATGTCGCCGATGACGAACTTCCATGAAAAGCAACTGTGGCCAAAGTTGAGGGTGATGGTGCGAACTCCATAGGTGCGAATAGCACTCCCGTTCGCCGCGGTGAGGGGGCCACGTTTGCTCGCACGGATGTCAGCAATGGAGGGAGGCAGAACACTCACTTCAGTACCGGTGTCCACGAGGAATCGACCCCCGGTGTGGCGATCCCAGGCGAAGATGCAATGAATATGGCCGGCCGCCGAAGGAATCACTGACGACCGGCCCCTGCGTTTCCCGGGAACGCACAGGGGGGGGCGACATTCATTACCGTGCGCGGCGCGACTCTCGTCAGCAGCGGCCTCTGCAGTCCGTCTGCGTTTTTATTATTTTATGTCTATGTTTTTATGTAGTTTTTGTTATTTTTTGTTGGGGTATGTGTGTGGGGGGGTGGGGGTGGTGTGGGGGGGAGGGGGTAACTTTTAAATCTCTCCCTGCACGGGAGACCCGACCTTTTCTTTGTCGAGTCTCCGTTGTCGTTGGGGCTGCAACGAGGAGCGGCCTCCAACAGGAAGACCGGGAGCTGTGGTGCCGACTACTCACCTCACCGTCGCGGAGCTGGCCGAGTCCAGAGTGGGTGGAGCTGTGGTGGACGCTGCTGCGGCCCGACCTCCGGAGATTCGGTAGCTGCAACTGCGGGTTTGGCGGACAGTGACACCGGGAGCCCGCTGGTCCCTGGAGGGAGACCGCTTTTCGGGGCTTCCGCAACGGCGACTTCTCCCGCCCGAGTTGCGGGGTTGAAGAGCTCCTGGAGCGGGGCCTTACATCATCGCCCCGCGCGGCTTGGAATGGTTGCGGGACTGCGAGCGCACGCCGGGGGCTCTAACACCAAGACCCGGTGCGCGACCTTGCATCACCCGGCGTGGCTTTAATGGCCACGGGACAATCGCCATTGCCCGCCGGGGGCTTTGACTTTGACTCTGACATGGGGGGGGGGGGGGGGGGGGGGGGGGAGTGCAGGGGAGAGATAAGTTTTTTGGCCTTCCATCACAGCAATGTGATGGATGTTTATGTAAATTATGTTGTGTCTTGGGTCTATTTGTTTGTAATGTATGGCTGCAGAAACGGCATTTCGTTTGGACCTCAAGGGGTCCAAATGACAATAAATTGAATTGTATTGTATTGTCTGCTTGCAGGCGAAGTTGGCTGGGTTGAACCATAGTGACCTCTGCTGGCGTCGGGTGGAACTGCAGGCGGGCCCTGCTGGAAAGACGTGCCTGCGTTGGAATGCCCGATGGTGGCAGGATTTCGCCGAGGGGGCCGAACGGGAGCAGTGGAGACGCGGTCGATAGCGGCCCCCGATCTGCTCCGCGCCTCCTGATGCCATGGGAAGGACGGCCAGCGCTTCCAGGTCCCGCCGACGGGACATCCACAGCTGGTCGGTGCGCTCAGCCGGCACCTGCGTGTCGGCAAAGGTATCGGTGGCGAGCTGCAGGTGGATGCCGGGCGGGAGCTGCAGCAGGGAAGCATATTTAAATAAAAAACAAGGCCCGTGGTCACCCATTAGGGCGAGCATGTCCTCCAGGAGCCGACGGTCACCCAGGCCGTCCATTCGGAGAATCCGAGCTGCCCGCTCAGACTCACAAAGGCCAAACCTCCTGATGAGCCGGGCCTTGAGGACCCTATATTTGTTAGCTGCCGGGAGGGCCCTGAGATAAGGTTTAACCCGCCTCGCAGTCACCTGGTCAAGAGCGCTGACCAAGTAAAAGTATTTAGTTTCATCTACCGTCACCCCTCGCAGAGCAAACTGTGCCTCAGCCTGCTGGAACCAGATATCAGGCTCTTCAGTCACAAAGTCGGGAGCTTCAGCCCAACGCCGTTGTGTTCCATCACGTTGGGGTCACCAATTGTAGTGGCCTGGATGAAGTTTCAGAAGTAGTTTAATCAATCATGGCAAACACACAGAACGCCCGCGAGCAACCCTCGGGAAACAGCGTGGCCAGACAATCGTCCCTGTCCCTCAAGAGCCGAGGGGGATGACCTAAGAAGTGGCCTAACCCCCTGGGGACCGCCACAACATTATCGATTAAACATGTGAATTAAATAAAATACTAGAGCAAAAGGAGGCTACAGATTTTTGGTTATTGAGTAGAGCTACAACCCATGGAAAAAAGCTGTTTTTATGTCTGGCTATGGCAGATTTCACGGTCCGGAGTCGCCATCCAGAGGGAAGTGATTCAAAGAGTTTGTGGCTAGGGTGAGAGGGGTCAGAGATCGTCTTATCTGCTCGCTTCCTGGCCCTTGCAGTGTAGTTCGTCAATGGAGGGAAGGTTGCAGTCAATAACCTTCTCAGCTGATCAGACGATTCGCTGCAGCCACCGGATGTCGTGCTTGGCGGCTGACCCAAACCAGACCATGATGGAGACTCTACGGTGGCCGTATAGAATTGGACCATCGTTGCCTGTGGCAGATTGTCCTTCCTCAGCTGCCGCAGGAAGTACATCCTCTGATGTGCCTTTTTGACTGTGGAGTCGATGGTGCCCCCCCCCCCCCCTCCTCCCATTTAAGGGCATTGAAGATTATGGTTCCCAGGAACTTAAAAGACTTCACAGATGTGACTGTGTTGTTGTTGATGGTGAGTGGGGTGAGGGGAGCTCTCCTAAAGTCTACAATCAGTTCCACTGTCTTAAGAGCATTGAGCTCCAGATTGTTGTGATGGCACCAGGACGCCAGCTGTGTCACTTCCTGTCTGTAGGCAGATTCCTCCCCATCCTGGACCAGTCCAATCAGGGTTGTGTCGTCTGCAAACTTGAGAAACTTGACAGAGGAGTCAGTGAATGTGCAGTCATTGGTGTAGAGAGTAGAGGAGAGGGGAGAGTACGCAGCCTTGCGGTGCTTCTATGCTGAGGGTCTGCGAGTCCGAGATGTGCTTTCTGAGCCTCACATGCTGCTTTCAGTCTGTCAGGAAGCTGGTGATCCACCGACAGAGGGGTTCAGGCACAGTCAACTTGGAAAGTTTGGAGTGTAGTAGATCTGGCAAATGGTGTTGAATGCAGAGCTAAAATCAACAAACAAAATCCTCGCATAGTTCTCTTAGCGGTCTAGGTGCTGGAGGATGAAGTGCAGGCCCAGGTTGACTGCATCATCCACAGATCTATAGGCCCGATATGCAAACTGCAGAGGGTCCAGCAGAGGGTTCATGATAGTTCAATGTGGAGGTTCAATGTGCCTTCACATACCTCATTGAAGCAACAGGAATTAATGCACACCAACACGTCTACTTACTCAGGAGACTGAAGAAATTCAGTACGTCTCCCATGATTGCTGCAAACTTCTACAGAAAAACCATAGAAAGCATACTGTTGCTTGGTTTGAGAACAGCTCTGCCCAAGACCGCAAGCAACTGTAAAGAATTGCAGATGTAGCCCAGCCATCAGGCAGACCAGACCCCCCACCATTGCCCCCACCTACACTTCACTGCCTCATGAAAGCAGTCAACATGATCAAAGACTCCTCACCCTCGTCATCCCTTTTTCTCTCAGCTCCCGTTGGCCTGGAAATGCAGAAGCTTGAAAGCACGAACTATCAGACTTAGGAACAGTTTCTTCCCCTTTGTTAGCAGGCATCTGAATGATCCTTCCATAAGCTAGGGTATAGTAGAATTCTCTGCTACGTTGCAGATATTGGACTTTGTCTCTGAAACTGTTATGCTGCAATACCGAGTACTATATTCTGCACTCTGCTTCATTCCCTTTGTTCTACTTGTACGAGTTTGGTTGGATTGTATTATATATTGTATCTGATTTGATAGCATATAAAACATAGATTTTCACTGTTCCTCATTCTCAATGGATGCATTCTGACCTGCTGAGCTACTCTAGCAATGTGTGTCTTTTTTTCTAATGTAATTTCCATTTTTTTCTTCTATCTAAGGAGTGGGGATTGCTATGGTCCTTCTGATTACATTAGTGCACATTTCCTACAACTGCATCATCGCCTACAGCCTGTTCTGCCTGTTTGCTTCCTTCCAATCCCCTCTGCCATGGTCAGACTGCTTCAGCTGGTGGGGTGCGGATGAAACCTGCAGTCGGACACCCAGAGGTACTGTTTTGTGTAATATCTGTGCAATAAATATTCAACTTTTACTCTGTAGAAACTTCTACCATCAGTTCTACTCTGTCAGTCAGAATGATTGAGAAACTGAATCAGACTAGGATAGCGGGTGATGGTTGACCTTGTTACACAGACTGGGGGTGTGGTTGATGTCTGCCCATGTGACACAGGCTCGGTATACGGTGATGACTGTCACAGAGTAATTTTAATCATCAAAAAAGTTAAGTCTACATATTTTTGCAGCATGGAGGAAGGGTTTATCAGAAGACAATTTGTGATTACAGTCTTCCTTTCGAGGGAATAACCGTCTTTACTACAGCATATGAGGTAATTTGTTTTTACTGACAGGATTTTTTTTGGTTAATATCGCAGCCACAGGTTACGTTACCCACCTATTCCCACAGAAAGGAGTTTCCCACACAGACATCAGGGATTCTGAGAGATAGTGCTCCCTTGTTTCTCTTCAAAAGGCCATTTCCAGTCCATGCTTTGCCTCTTTGCACCAGTTACTGATATTTGCTGTTCAGTCTCATCTTTGTGTAATTAGGTTTCTTTACAAGTTACTAAATGTGTGAGTTAATAACAAAGAGAGAAACATTGAGTCAGATTTCACCCACAACTCAAGGAATCTGAAATACAAACAGGGTGTTCTGGAGACTCTCATGAGGTTAGGCATCTGTGGAAAGAGTATAACATACTAAACCTTTCATAAGGGAAAACAAGCTGTGGGGAATGACAGTCATACAGCTCAGCAACAGGACTTTAGGCCCAACCTATCCATGCCGACCAAGATACCCTATCTACACTCGTCCCATTTGTTGTGTTTGGCCCATATTTCTCTAAACCTTTCCTATCCATGTACAAATTTATTTTAAATGTTGTGATAATATCTGCCTAAACTACCTCTTCTGGCAGCTCATTCCACATAACCACCAGCCTTATTGAAAACTTTACCACTCAGGTTCCTATTAAATATTGCCTCTCTCACTTTAAACATGTGCTCAGGTTCATTAATATTTTAAGACACCATACGGCAAATACTCAGGATGAGAAACATAGAGTTATGGGCCTGTCCCACTTAGGCGATTTTTCAGCAGTCTGCCGGCGACTGTCAAGTTACCGGCAGTTGCCTGAAAAACCGGCAACTGGAACGGCGACTGTTAGAGTGGAACACGCACACAAACACATCGCTTCCTTCACCAACCTGTTATGCAGGTGGGGGACAGGGCAAGCGGGGAGAGTGCTGTCTAAATAATTCACACAGTGCAAAGCCAAGGTGAAACAGACATACACCACGATGAACAGGAAGGTTGGCGCTGTAAAAAGTGGCTAAAGCACAGTGTACGGTAAGTCCTTTAAAAGAGGGGGGGGAGAAGGAGTGGTGACAGCATTTAAGAAGCCAGAGGTACGGTGCAGCGGCATCTGTGGAGCGAAGGAAGTGGGCAACGTTTCGGGCCGAAACCCTTCTTCAGACTGGGGAGGGGTTTTGGCCCGAAACGTTGCCTGTTTCCTTCGCTCCATGGATGCTGCTGCATCTGCTGAGTTTCTCCAGCACTTTTCTCTACCTTCGATTTTCCAGCATAAAAGAGAAAATAAAAAACACAAAAAAAATAAAAAAAAAATAATTTAAAAAAAGCCAGAGATACATGGCTGTGAAGTTCGGCAGACATTTAACATTACGGGTCGGTTATCCTTGGTTCTGAAAACTACTGCTTACCTTTTTTTCCCCAATGAGCCAATGAAATTCACCTTTCAGCACCGGCTGCAACCTACAAGAACCTTCGACCTCCTGACATCCCATAAGGACCTCCTGGCGACCCACCTACGGCTCGAGAATTCTCGCTACTCTCCATGGCGGCTTCATACTAGTCGCCACTAATTTTTCAACATGTTGAAAAATTCACGGCGACCATAATGAGGCCGTGACTAGTTCCCAGAATGCGGGAACTCCTTATGACCATCAAGGCGACTCCCCGGCAACCATCCGCGAACATGTAGCGACCATGTGGCGACTGCATAGTCTCCTGCAGTCGCCTAAGAGGGACAGGCCCATTACAGAAAAAAAAGTGGAAATGTGGAGCCAGTACAGGCATGCCTAACCCGATGGCTTCCTTCTGGCTGTACTTGCTCAGAATTCTTTATATTCAGATTCGGACTATTAACATTAGAGGATCACAGACAGGGTGATCTTGTGAAAGTTTAGCAGACTGTAAAATAATTCAAAAGACACGTCTCAGTCAAAAGCCTTTACTTTAACATCATGATGGGAGAGGGACACAGATACTTGAATGTACCGAAGTTCACTCAAGCGCCCGCGATCGCCCTCTCAAAGTATACACAGAAGTACAAGCACTATTTATACCGAATAAAACAGCTTATGGTACATGTAGTATTTTTCCATAGACACATAAAAAAGTCATGGTGTAAAAAGACATAATAGGCTTCCTTTAATTGTGTTAAGGAGCACATGGGAGTTATTATGGAGTATAGGCAGCTGCAGAAACAAGAAGGCATTGTTGTGTGATAAGGTATCAGAATGTCCAACCTCAGAGAAACTATTTCTTGTCAGTGTTTCTCTAGCATAGTGAAGATCAGTCTGCAAAGCCTGTTTTTACTAAATTAATATGTTTGACTTAAAATGTCGGCTATAGCTTGAATAAAATGGCTGCTACCGCATTAACCCTTACAATCTCAGCAGAGCAGGATCTACTGAGAGACTCTATGTCTTAGTCTTCTGAACGCTCGCTCACCTGATAACAGGGATCAGACTGATTCAACAATAATGACCCCGTTTATTATTTAGAAATGAATATTTTTTCCAAAGAAATGTTCTTTTCATCCATACCCCATGTTTTTCAGATCCACTCTGCAACCTCACTCTGGACAGCGGATATTCTGAAGTCGTTAATACAACCTGGCTGCAGGCAAACAATAAAACGTGTTCAAATGGATCTGAAATCCATGTTCCTCACCAGGGTCCAGGTGAACAATACTGGGAGTAAGTAATTTTTGCAGAGCACGGCACTGTTCACCTGAACAGCCTCTTCCTGGGGAGGATCACTGGGTATATGTCTGGTTGGTTGAATGAGTGAGGATGGGAATTTCATTTGGATTGAGGTTTATTTGCATCTTGTGTCTGTTACTGAATACCATCACAGGAGTTAATAACATCTTGATTTTAACCCAAGGATTTTTTCAAATGTATTTATGCTGTGTGGACATTGTGAAGTGTTTTAATTTTTCTCCTCTTTACGTAAAATGATCATTATCAGTGTTTGTAAATGTTACATTGTTCATATTATCCATCGTTCTTGTCAGGGTCAGTTTGTGCAAGCAGTGAATAGCCTCTTGATTTTATTTAACCTCTTGATCTGAGGAACTTACTGGAAATGATAGTGCAAATTGTTAAATCAGTTAGCTAGGTAAAGCATAGAAAAATTATAGCACAGGAACAGGCCCTTCAGCCTACCATGTCTGATGTTCCATGATGCCAAGGTAAACTAATCTCTTCTGCCTGCACATGATCTATACCCCTCCATTCCCAGCATATGCACGTACCTATCTAAATGCCTCTTAAACGGCACTATCGTACCTGCCTTCACCACCACCCCTGGCAGCACTCTACAGGCACCCACTGCATTCTGTGCAAAATCTTACCCCACACATCTCATTTGAACCCTGCCCTTCGTTAAGTTGGTTTGCACTGAAAAAACAATACCGAGGACGGAGGTGTAGTTTAGTTTAGTTTAGAGATCCAAGGCGGAAACAGATCCTTAGGCCCACCGAGTCCGCACCGACCCCCGCACATTAACACTACCCTACCCACACACTGAGGACAATTTGCTCATACACCAAGCCAATTAACCTATATACCTGGGTACACAAAATTGCTGGGGAAACTCAGCGGGTGCAGCAGCATCTATGGAGCGAAGGAAATAGGCGACGTTTCGGGCCGAAACCCTTCTTCAGACTCTGATACATGTCATACAAGGTCTGAAGAAGGGTTTCGGCCCGAAACGTCGCCTATTTCCTTCGCTCCATAGATGCTGCTGCACCCGCTGAGTTTCCCCAGCAATTTTGTGTACCTTCGATATTCCAGCATCTGTTCCCTTTTGAACACTTTGTCTACTCTACTGCGATATCTCCTCAAGGTATGCCTACTTTGAAGAAGTTCTCCTCCTCTCTCCGGAGACAGTTTCACAACCTCCTCTCTAACTGCACACCTTCTGTGATCCCCCCTGCCCTCCAACTGTACGACCACATCCTTACCCAGACTCGATACCACAGCCACATTTGCTTCCTCGGGTCCTGCCTGCGCCATCACCTCATACCCCACGGCTTCCAGCTCCAGTTCCCTACCTCCCAGTTCGGACCCCAACCGGACCATCGGTACCGACTGGCTATCCACCGGCATACCCAGCAATTCTCCAACCGGGCACTGAGATCCACCCTGGTCGCGATGCGCCGGCACCAACAGGACCTCACATCGACACTCCCTGTGCTTCAGGCCTCACTAACATAGAAACATAGAAATTAGGTGCAGGAGTAGGCCATTCGGCCCTTCGAGCCAGCACCGCCATTCAATATGATCATGGCTGATCATCCAACTCAGTATCCCGTACCCGCCTTCTCTCCATACCCTCTGATCCCCTTAGCCACAAGGGCCACATCTAACTCCCTCTTAAATATAGCCAATGAACTGGCCTCGACTACCCCCTGTGGCAGGGAGTTCCAGAGATTCACCACTCTGTGTGAAAAAAGTTCTTCTCATCTCGGTTTTAAAGGATTTCCCCCTTATCCTTAAGCTGTGACCCCTTGTCCTGGACTTCCCCAACATCGGGAGCATCGGGAGCAAAACCCAGACCTGCAACGGACCCCAGCTGTATTTCATCCGCCGGAAGATCCACCTCTTTAATAAAAAATTCCTGGCCTACCTTAATTCCACTAAGGACCTTAAATTATCCCGACTCCAGGCCACTCCCGACGCCTACACTCCGCGACTCGACCGCCCGCAGACTCCGGGCCCCAACTCTGGCCCGCCTCGCCTGCCCGAGTCCCGCGACGCCATCTTGGCCACTAGGAGCGACTTCCATACTCACCGGGACGCCGTCTTCACCGACCTCCACATCGATGCCGCCGCCGACCCTCACCTGCCGACCGATGACGCCCAGCCTCGCAGCTTCTACGGTAACTCGGACTTTCTCCCCCTCGCCGATTCCTCCGACATCGCCGCCGGACCCGACCTACCCGACATCGCCGCCAAATCGGGGCTCCCCCAACATGGCCGCTGCAATGCACACGATTCATCTCGCCGCCGACCCGCCCACCGGGACCACCCACGTATCGCCCGCGGACCCCGACTCAACCACCGCTGGACTCCGACCATCGGGTCCGGTGACCCGCGCCACTCGACTCCGACCATCGGGTCCGTTGACCCGCGCCACTGGGCTCCGACCATCGGGTCCGGTGACCTGCGCCACTCCACCCCCCTCCAGCAACCCACAGCCGTCGCCTTACCTGGAGCCTGGACTCTGCACTGGGCCTTCAGCCTCCACGCTGCTTACTCCCACTCAGCTGGACTTAACTCCACTGGGTCCTAGCGCCCGTCTGCCCAGCCTTGCTAACCTCAGTGGCTGCTCCACTGACCCTCCCCCATCCCCCCCCAACCATGTCACCCCCGCTCTTCCCCACCCACATTACAGCCCCCTCTCCCCCCCACCCCCTGACCACCCACCACTCCTCCAACACCCACAACCCCCCCCCACACATCGCCCCGTCCCCAGTCTACCCACCTGCCTTCCTCTGGGCCCAACTCCCACCCCTGCCGGGTGTTCACCATCCCCCCCGACCTCCCCCTCTCCCCCACCCAACGGTCTGTCCTCAGCAGAGGTCTTACCTTTGTCCCCCTCCGTCCCCATCTCAATGAGTTCCGCGCCCACCATGACTTGGAGCGCTTCTACCGTTGTCTCCGCCTCACAGCGCACTTCCATGGGAAGGAGTCCTCGCCCCCCAATGATGACCCCTTTTCCCGTCTCCAACGCACCCCCTCCTCGTGGAACCCCCCTCATAAAGTCCCGGCTCTGGAACTCTTTATTCAGAACTGCCGCCGCGACGTCAACCGCCTCAACTTCTCCACTCCCCTGTCTCACTCTAATCTTTCCCCCTCTGAACAAAGAGTCTGAAGAAGGGTTTCGGCCCGAAACATCGCCTATTTCCTTCGCTCCATAGATGCTGCTGCACCCGCTGAGTTTCCCCAGCAATTTTGAGTACCTTCGATATTCCAGCATCTGCAGTTCCCTTTTGAACCTATATACCTGTATGTCTTTGGAGTATGGGAGGAAACCGAAGATCTTGGAGAAAACCCTCGCGGTCAGGGGGAGAACATACATGCTCAGCACGGACTGCACCCGTAGTCGGGATCAAACCCGGGTCTGCGACGCTGCAAACACTATAAGGCAGCAGCTCTACCGCTGCACCACTGTGGCCGACCTCATTAACACCTCCCCATTGATCCAGTGAAGCGCAGACTAAGTCTATGATGCAGCCTTATCGACATTGACACCTGGTACTATGCTGACTTTTACCGTAGCAACCACAAACCCCAACGTTACCTTCGGAAGTCAGCTGTGGAGATCTTGGTTCGTGAAGTGAAGGGAAGCAGAAGCCCTCAATCAACAGGGGTTTACTTCCTCTCAGAGTCTTGGTTCACTTCATGTCACTGACGAATCAACATCTGGTGTACTCTAATTGAGAAAAATCCCAGAGACATTCACTGGCTCCTTCAAATTCCTATGATGCATCTAAAAGGTAGACAGTCAGAACCTTTTTCTCCAGGATGGAAATATCAAATACTAGATGGCATAATTTTAAGGTGAGAAGGGTGAGGTTTAAAGGAGATGTGCAGAGCAAGTTATTTTTTAATATACACACACATAAAATAGTAAGATTAAACAAGAACTTACCAGTTTGAAGTTTGATCTTTATTTTATGAGGAGTTACGTCGAGGGATTACGTGAAGACCCCGCCAGCACGCATGCACGACATTCTTCAAAGCAGCGGTGTGAAATCACAGACAACAGTAGATGAAATAAACATAGTAAGATAAGAAGAACTAGAATACCAGTTGACCTTTATGATGGAGGGTGGGCGTGTAGAGCACGTAATCCCTCGACGTAACTCCTCATAAAATAAAGATCAATCTTCGAACTGGTAAATTCTCGTTTAATGTTACTATTTTACTTCGGAGTCACGTGTGACTACGTGAAGATTTTAAAGATCTGTGATTTCATGCCGTGGAACTAGTCCATGCTTCACTCACTGCCATAGTCGTCCAAGGGAGGAAGTATGTTATCGTATTCAGACATGAATCAAAATTCAAACAATAAAAATTTATTTTAACAAAAATAATGATCCCTTGGGATAAATTATATTACAGAATTCAAAATTGTTTCTGCAAACACCGCAGGTTTGGTGATCGGTTTATTATAAAAGAGTTGGAAGGTCTTCTCTCTAGACCATCCTGCTGTAGCCAGGATATGGTCCATAGGCACTTCCATGTCTCTAGCTGCCGATGTTGCTGCTGCCCTGGTGGAATGAGATTTAAAAATGTCAGTATCCACCCCAGCAGCTCCCAAAACCTGTCTGAGCCATCTAGAGATGGTCTGTGCTGATACCCTGCCATGAGGCTGTTTATAGCTGACCCATAGTGCCAATTCACTACCTCTTAAGGTTTTAGTAGACTTAAGATATAGCAAAAGGTGTATCTTAACACATAGTCGGGTATCTGATGGGTATGCACGGAATTCCAAATTCAGTCCTGATGTTCCTGGTCTGTTTTGTTTAACCAACTCCAAGATCCGAAAGTTTATCTTGTCTGTTGATACCATCATATTGTCCAGTCTCAGTTTATGTAGGGACTGGACCCTTTGAGCTGAGACCAGTGCCATCAGCATAACTGTTTTTAACGTGAGCTTTTCCAGGGACAGGGACATTGCTGGTGACCAACCCCTGAGCAATGTTAGTACAACACTGACGTCCCATATCTGGGAGTACCTCGCTCTAGGAGGGTTCGTGTTGTAAATGCCCCTCATGAGTTTAGCAACTAGAGGGTGGGATCCCATGGAATGCTGTCCTGGTGCCTGCCACAAGTATGCTGACAGGGCACTCCTCGTGCAATTGATAGCGCTGTAGCTCAGTCCTTCATCAAAATGAAGGCTGGACAGGAATTCCAGGACATTGGTAACTGTAGCTGTATTATACGCTACACCAGTCCTTGACCAATACAATTCCCATTTTCTTATACTCGAGAGGTATTGCTTCTTTGTTGACTCTCGATAGGCCGCCGTGATCATGTTCATGGTCCTGTCCGTTAGTCCCAGATCCAGCAATGGTCTCTTTAGATTCTGCAAACCAACTGATTGATCCTGTCATGGCATGGGTGACTCTTGCCCGTTACAGGATGGACTAAAAGATCTGATCGTTTAACGATGGACATATATGGTTCCGAGACCGTCGATGACCACATGGAACCATGGCTGAGTAGGCCAATCGGGTACTACCAAAATACCTTATGCTGAGTTCATTTGTATTTTGTGTAGAACCTGACTGATGAGGCAGAAGGGGGGAAAAGCATAGAAAAACAATTTTCCCCAATCCAGCGAGAAAGCGTCCATCGCTGCTGCCCCAGGGCCTGGTTCCCAAGCGACATATGTCGGTAACTGGTGATTAAGTCTAGATGCAAAGACTTTTGGATGGCGTCAACTTAGATTTATCTGGATGGACGATGAACCCCAGTTTTTCCAACAAATGTTTGGTAGCTAAGACTGCTGATTTGGCTAGTTCCAGGGTTTTCCCCAGAATTAATATATCATCAAGATATGCCATGACAATATGTTTTTGTTTCCTGAGTATTGCCAAGGCCGGTTTTAATATCTTGGTAAATAGTCTTGGGGCTGATGTTAATCCATTAAACAACGCTTTATACTGCCATTGTTGCCCCATCCAGTTAAATTTTAGATATCGACGATGATCCTTATGTATGGGTACTGAATAGTATGCATCTTTTAGATCGATGCATGCCATGAAGTATCCTTCAGAAACTAATTGTTTGGCAGTAACAAATGTTTCCATTTTGAAGTGAATATACTTTTCAAAAGTATTCAGTTTTGTTAAGTCAATGATGATGCGACATCCACCATCTTTTTTGGTTTTCGTGAATATTTTGGATTCAAATTCTAGAGAGTCATGTTCCGATCTCTCTATTACTCCTTTGGCATATATCTTCCCCAGTTCTGCATGTCCTTCCAATTTCTCCTGTTGTGAGAGTACAAACTCTCGGTTAGGCACATGTTGAACTGGGGGCATGCCTTTTTGGATGAACTCAATTTCATATCCCTGAATACTTTGTAGTATATAATAGTAAGATTAAACGAGAACTTACCAGTTTGAAGTTTGATCTGTATTTTATGAGGAGTTACGATGAGGGATTACGTGAAGAACCCGCTCAGTGCGCAGGCGCGGCATACTTCCAAGCAGCGGTGTGGAATCACAGATAGACACAGTTATTTGAAGTAAACATAGTAAAGATAAGGAGACATCAATGAGGGTGGGAGCGGAGGGCACGTAATCCCTCATCGTAACTCCTCATAAAATACAGATCAAACTTCAAACTGGTAAGTTCTCGTTTAATCTTATTATTTTACTTCGGAGTCACGTGAGTGACTACGTGAAGATTTCAAAGCTCTGTGATTTCAAACCGTGTAACAGTTTTATTTCACTCACTACCGAAGTTCTTGAGGGAGGAAGTGTTATCGTAATCAACCAATGAATCTGTTTTTCAAGAAACAAAAAGGTATTTATTAACAATAACAAAAATAAATTGTTCCCCCGGGCTTAAATTAAATATTTGCAGCTTCTAATATCTTTGCTGCAAATAAATCAGGTTTCATCAACGGCTTATTGTAAAATGTTCTGAATGTTGTTTCCCTTGACCATCTTGCCGTATTTAGTATGAGGTCAATAGGTACATCCATTCTCGCTGCCGTTGATGTAGATGCTGCCCTAGTGGAATGAGATTTAAAGGTATTAATATCTATCCCTGCAGCTTTCAATACTTGTTTTAGCCATCTTGAGATGGTTTGGCTTGTTACCCAGCCATGAGGTTTCTTGTGGCTGACCCATAAGGTTTGTTCACTCCCTCTGATGTTGTGGGTTGTGTCTATGTACTGTTGTAGATGGGTCACGACACACAATCGTGGCTCTGGTGGGTAGGCCCGGAATACCACTAGTGGATTAGATGTTCCTGGCCTGCTTTGTTTCACCAGACCTTGTAGAATGAATGTGATCTGATCTGGGGTAGTCACCATGTTGTCCAGCCTCAATTTGTGTAGTGACTGGGCCCTCTGAGCGGATACGAGTGCCATCAACATGAGCGTCTTTAGTGTAGTTTGCTCGAGGCCGAGGGATCTGGCTGGTGGCCATTCCCTGAGGTATGTCAGGACCACACTGATGTCCCAAATATGGGTATACCTGGGCTTAGGGGGCTTGATATTATAAATGCCCCTCATCAGTTTTACCATCAGTGGATGGGATCCCATTGCCTGTTGTCCTGCAGGTTTGAGGTAAGCAGAAAGAGCACTTTGTGCTGTGTTGATGGCACTGTAGCTGATCCCTTCATGATGGTGTAGATAGGCCAGGAACTCCAGTACATTGGTGACTGGTTGTATATGTTGTCCCTGTTTCCTGGCAGTACTTTTCCCATTTTTTGATGCTGGTTAAGTACTGCCTCTTGGTGGATGTTCGAAGGGATGCCGACATGGTGTTGATGGTTTGTTCGGACAATCCCAGTTCCAGGTAAGGTCTGTTCAAAACCTGCAACCCAGGAGTTTAATGTCTTTATGGCATGGGTGGCTTATGCCTGATACTGGGTGGGTTAATAATCCTGGATCACTGGGAAATACCATTGGTGATTCTACCACCATGTCATGTAGAACTGGGAACCATGGCTGTGTAGGCCAGTCGGGCACCATCAAAATACCAGAAGCAGAGTCCATCTGTATTTTGCGTAGTACCCGACTGATGAGGCAGAAGGGGGGAAAAGCATAGAAGAAGAAATTTTCCCCAATCCAGCGTGAAGGCATCTACCGCTGCTGCCTCTGGGTCTGGTTCCCAAGCGACATACATAGGCAACTGGTGATTTAGTCTTGATGCAAATAAATCGATATCTGGCGTTCCATATTGCTTAATAATTTTAGCAAATACTTTAGGGTTTAACATCCATTCGATATTATCATTGAATTTGCGTGACCTGGTGTCTGCCACTGTGTTTAGTTTACCTCGTAGATAGGTAGCTGAGAGCCAAATATGTCTTTCGACACACCAATGATTTTATGCCGCCCATATGGTTAATATAAGCCACCACCGTAGTATTATCAATTTGTAACCGAACATGCAAGTGCTGCATATTGGATACATATGCTTTTAAACCATAAAAGGCGCCCAACATCTCTAAATAGTTAATGCCCAGTGTAAATTGTAATGATGACTCTGGGTTAGTCCATCTACCACCTGTGCTGGATATGGAGTTAGTTGCTCCCCATCCTTGAGCACTGGTATCTGTTTGAAGCACTAAAGTAGGGTTAGTGATGATAATAGGGCTGAAACTATGCCAAACATTTTTTGCCCACCACTGTAGCTCTGATATTGCTTCAGTGGGTAATTCCATGACACGGTCATAGTGACCTCTATGTCGTTTTAGTGCCTGTACCTTTGCTCTTTGTGAATTTTGATAGTGCAAAGGTCCAAATTGTGTAGCCGGAAATGCTGCTACCATTTTCCCAATCACTCTTGCTACTTGTCGAATAGTTGGTCGTTTGTTGACCATTAAATTATTGCATGATTGTGCTAATCCAACCATTTTTTCCTTCGGCAAGGTAACAGTCATATGGTCTGAGTTAATTGTGAAACCCAGATAGTCCATAATGGTGGAGGGTTTTAACTTAGATTTACACAATGATCCTTGTGTATGGGTATTAGATAGTAAGCATCTTTAAGATCAATGCTTGCCATGAAGTATCCTTTGGAAATCAGTTGTCTGGCAGTAACAAATGTTTCCATTTTGAAATGTATATACTTAACAAACTTGTTTAGTGATGTTAAGTCAATGATGATGCGACATCCACCATCTTTTTTGGTTTTAGTGAATATATTGGATACAAATTCCAAAGGTTCATGTTTGGTCTTTTCTATGACCCCCTTTGTGATGAGTCTCACCAGTTCAGCTTGTCCCTCACGTTTCTCTTTGACGGAGGGAGAAAATACCCTTTGGGGCCAATGTTGAACTGGCGGCGTTTTTTCTGATATGAACTGTATTTTATATCCACTAATGGTGTTGAGTATATACTTGTCACTCGTGACCGTACCCCATTCTTCTTTAAACAAGTGTAATCTCCCCCTGTTAGTAAAGCACCCTTATTCTCTATATGCTGGTAGGAACCAGACCCACCTACCTCCATGGTTATTGGCGTTTCTGTTTCCTCATTTTCTTGAAGATTTTGTTCTGACGTGCTGGCGATGTTGGGGGGAGGCGCATTTTCCAGGGGGTCCGCTCTGGGCCCTGATCTAAAAAAGGTCTTTGGGGATAATATGCGGACCCCGAGCGTTCACCAGTCCCATATTGAGGACGTCGACTGGTGGATGCCGTGGGGTGCTGCCACTTGGGTATCGGAGGACTTGGTTTACTCGTCCCGGGGCTTGCCCTCATGAGGCCGAAACTTTTCGCTGCTTCCTCCATGTCCTTCAGTTTTTTATTGAGGTATTTCCCAAATAGCAGAGCGTCCGTCTCCGCAGCTGGGGCATCCACACAACCCAGCAAATTTGGGATTGAGGGCAGGTCTTATGATTTCCCTCCGGAGATTGTTAATCTCAAACTGTGTGTTACACATTAATGCCAGCACATCCTCCTGGCAGGTATCCATCTCCGTGGTCTCCACGGAACGAGCAAAGGCTGTGATGGCCGACGTCAGGAGCCTGAGGATCCGCTGTAGTTTTAATTCTTGGATCCGGATGTGTGACCCCACATGCCCCCAGATTTGGCTGTTTACACTTTTTACTTTGAGGACCTCACAGTTTTTTGGTGCTGTGTATTGTTCTAGTACCTCAGAGAGCACCTTTTCCATTAAGGGTTTGTTCGAAAGATGGTTGATGCTGGTCGCCGTTCTTGGTTCCAGCGGTGCTCCAGCCCGTGGGGTTGCTACAAAGCGGTCCACCACACCCAGCAGCTCTTCCTGCTCCTGCACCCCTTGCATACTCCCGAACTCGTCCGCCTGCCCCTGTTGCAGACCAGCCCAGCCCTGGTCACCAATGCTAGCCTCCAGTAATGAGGGAGCAGAGGGCAGTGCACAAGACACTGTGGAGGAGGTACCTGACCTTCCTCCCCGGGAACGCTCTTGCTGCGTATCCCGCTGGAGCACCTGCTCCAGGAGCTGCTGAATGCAGCTCAGGCGGCTGTCTCTCCTCCGTTTGGGTGGAGACATGTCCCCCTCCGACGAATCGGAAATGACCGGCCGGTTTGACTTCCTGGTCGATTTTCTCCCAGTCCGCCGTGCAGGCATTAGCGGGACTGGGCTCGGCTCGGTCTCGGGGATAGCGAAACGCTCTAAGAGCGACGCTGCCGCCGGTTGCTGCCCCGCTGGAACAGAACGCTCCTCTGGTGGAGTTAGATCGGGGGCAGTTTTCTTGGAGAGTCTTTTTTGTTGTGTAGACATTTCTGCAAGCAAACACAACTTCACTCTCCTCCGTTAGTTTTGCACGCACCGTATACTTACCTAACGGTCCGTTTTACAGTGCAGCTGGAGAGCCTGACTCCAGCTGCCGCCGCTGTTGCACTGCTGGCGTAATGCCGCGCCTGCACACTGAGCGGGTTCTTCACGTAGTCACTCACGTGACTCCGAAGTAAAATTATCAGTAGTAATAGACCTCCATGCCTCCCAAAACATGTGTAACCTTCCCCCTGTTAGTACAGGACCTACACCTTTTATGTTTTGGATGGAACCAGACCCACCTACCTCCATGGTTACCGGTGACACATTCACTTCTACGGCTTCTGCCTCTTCTGTGGATGAGGCGCCGGAGTGCGGGGTTGGCGCATTTTCAATGAGGGTCGCCCTGGGCCTTGGCCTAAAAAAGACCTTAGTGATTGCTGAGCGGCCCTCATGCTTTCACCAGCATCCTGGTGTCGATGCTTGCTGGTGGATGCATAGGGGTGCTGCCTTCTGGGGTGTGTGGTCTTGCTCGTTCCTGATGAAGCCCTCATGAGCCCAATGGCTTTAGCCTCTTCATCAAGCTCCTTGACTTGTTTTGACAAGTTTCCCCCAAATAGCAGTATTTGTGGTTGTGTTCCAGTTGTTTTACACAACCCTGCAAATTTGGGGTTCAGTGCAGGTTTTATTGCACTCTTTTTTAGACAATTTATCTCGTACTGAGTATTGCAGAGCAGTGCCATTGTATCCTGCTGAGTGTCGTC
This sequence comes from Amblyraja radiata, assembly GCF_010909765.2. Lineage (NCBI taxonomy): Eukaryota > Metazoa > Chordata > Chondrichthyes > Rajiformes > Rajidae > Amblyraja > Amblyraja radiata. The sequence continues at coordinate 56,993,527 of NC_045967.1, forward strand.
ATCTCTGTACCATAGACGGAATAAGCGAACGCCGTTATGCCCGATGTCAGAAGCTTCAGAATCTTCTGCAGTTTGACCTCTTGGGTTCTTATGCCAGGCCCAATGTACCCCCAGATCACACTGTTTACTGCAGGGACATTTAACGAAATACAGTTCTCAGGAGGCATATACTTCTCCGTAGTTTTGTTGACTACCTGTTCCTGTAGTGGATGGAAAGACAGGTAGTCGATGCTGGCCGCCAGCTTGGTCTGCAACGGCTGTCCTGATTGTGGTGGCACCGCAAATTTGGTGACCACTCCCAGCAGCTCTTTTGGATCCTGCACCCCCAGCACACCGCCGGTTTCTTCAGCCATGTCCCCTTCTTCAGAGCCAGCCCAGCCCTGGCCCGAATTGCTCACCTCTGTCGAGGGAGATGCATTGATCAGCCCTGGGTAAGGCTGTTATGGGTGTACGATGACCCCCATGGTGACCATACTCCATCTCCCGGAGCATGTCACGTTGGAACATTTGCTCCATCAACCGTTCCATGCGGGAAAGGCGGTCACCTCCACTGTTTCCCGGCAGCGAGGCTTCCTGGCCCGACTCATCCGAATCAACCGGCCGGACCGACTTCTGCTTGGCTTTGCCTCCAGTCCGCTGCGCTGGTTTGGGCTGTGCAGCTCGCGGTGCTGGACTCAGCTGAGCAGGATTAGCTTCGGTGACTACGGACCGCAGAGACTGCGGTCAAGGTGCCGCTGGTCGTCCTCGACTGCCGGAACCTTCGCAGCCGGTCCCCCACAGCCACACGAGACGTGACCCTCTTCGACTTCTTCCCCTTGTCCATTGTTGCTAGAACAGAAAACACAACAAGGGAAAGAAATACGACCTCAGATAAGAGAACTTACCTGTAGGTCCCGTTTTTAAACTTTGGCGCGGGAGAGGATATGTCGCGCATGCGTGCTGGCGGGGTCTTCACGTAGTCACTCACGTGACTCCGAAGTAAAATGGAGAGTACCTGTCAAGAGCCAAGAGTGTTTTATTGTCATATGTCCCAGATAGAACAATAAAATTCTTACTTGCAGCAGCACAACAGAAAAGGTAAACATAGTATTCTGTAAACAATATGATAAACAAGAACAAAATCATATATATATATATATATATATATATATATATATGTGGAGGCACATATGATAGTGGCATTTAATAGCCTGATGGCTGTAGGGAAGAAGCTGTTCCTGAACCTGGACATTAGTTTTCAGGCTCCTATATCTTCTTTATGGTGGCAGGAGTGAAATGAGTGTGTGGCCAGGGCGGTGTGGGTGACTGATGATGACTCCTGTAAATCCCTTCGATGGTGGGCAGGTCAGAACCTGTGATGGACTGGGCAGAGGCCAGAGGGCAGAGAGCAGACGAGGGCATTCGATCCAATTTGTGATCCCAGCTACACAGACAGATGTATACTGCAATTCGTTCTTCCCCCGCACAATTAAAGCATGGAATCATCTCCACCCAACTATAGTTACCCAACCAGATACAACTAAATTTAAAGTAGCTCTTTCTTCCCAATAACCCTTTCTGGCTTAAGCCCTCCCTTCACCACCTCCAGTTTAAATTCCATTTGGAATATTTTGGAGGACCAAGAAACCAAGAACCAAGAACCACTATTTGCAGCAGGGAAAGTGCTGCCAGAGGTGGAGACAGATATGATAGTGGCATTTAAGAGGCTTTTGGACAGGCTTATGGATATGTAGGGAATGGAATATGTGTAGGCAGCTAGCTAAGAGATGGAGCTAAGAGCTAAGAGTCTGAAAAATGGTTTCGGCCCGAAACGTTGCCTATTTCCTTCGCTCCATAGATGCTGCTGCACCCGCTGAGTTTCTCCAGCATTTTTGTGTACCTTAACTAAGAGATGGACTTGGCATAATGTTCGGCACAGACATTGTGGATCACTGGGCCCTGTTCCTGGCCTGTACTATTCTATGTTCTAACTAGAAACATAGAAACATAGGTGCAGGAGTAGGCCATTCAACCCTTCAAGCTAGCACCGCCATTCAATATGATCATGGCAGATCATCTAAAATCAGTACTCTGTTCCTGCTTTTTCCTCATCTCCCTTGATTCCTTTAGCCCTAAGAGCTAAATCTAACTCTCTCTTGAAAATATCCAGTGAATTGGCCTCCACTGCCTTCTGTGAATTCTAAAGATTCACAACTCTCTGGGTGAAAAAAAAAATCCTCATCTCAGTCCTAAATGGCCTACCCCTTATTCTTAAACTGCGACGCCTGGTTCTGGACTACCACAACATCGGTAACATTTTTCCTGCATCCAGCCTGTCCAATCCATGAAATTTTTTATATGTTTCTATAAGATCCCCTCATCCTTCTAAATTCCAGTGAATACAAGCCCAGTCGACCCATTCTTTCACCATATGTCAGTCCTGCCATCCAGGGAATTAACCTGGTGCGCCTATGCTGCGCTCCCTCAATTGCAATAATGTCCTTCCTCAAAATAGGAGATCAAAATTGCACACAATACTCCAGATGCGGTCTCACCAGGGCCCTGTACAACTGCAGTAGGGCCTCCTTGCTCCTAAACTCAAATCCTTGCGCAATGAAGGCCAACATGCCATCCACGTGCCATTAGCTTTCTTTACTGCCTACTCTACCTGCATGCTTACTTTCAGTGGCTGATGTACAAGCTCACCCAGGTCTTGTTGCACCTCCCTTTTTCCTAATCTGACACCATTCAGATAATAATCTGCCTCCTGTTCTTGCCCCCAAAGTGGATAACCTCACATTTATCCACCTTATACTGCATCTGCCATGCATTTGGCCACTCAACCGATCCAAGTCACCCCGCAGTCTCATAGCATCCTTATCGCAGGTCACACTGCCACCCAGCTTTGTGTCATCCGCAAATTTGGAAATGTCACATTGAATTCCCTCGTCTAAGTCATCAATATATATATTGGAAATAACTGGGGTCCCAGCACCGAGCCTTGCAGCAGCCCATAGTCACTGAAAAGGACCCATTAATTCCTACTCTTTGCTTCCTGTCTGCCAACCAGTTCTCTATCCGTTTCAATACCCTGCACCCCAATAACATGTGCTCTAATTTTGCACACTAATCTCTTGTGTGGGACCATGTCAAAGGCTTTTAGAAATCCTGTAAATCAGGTTTCCCAAATTTACTAACTCCTTTGCTGTAACGATTTCCCTCTTGTCATCTTATTCAGTAAGGTGGTTTTACTTCGGTCAAGGTCGATAGATGAAACGGGGGAGATTGTCTGGCACGTGGCTCTCTGTCTGCTTCTGGCCTGGCTGATGGTTGGGGCCACCCTGTCTAAAGGAATCAAATATTCAGGAAAGGTAAAAGGATTGGTGATGATAGGGGTCACACGCTGGTGAAAAAGTACGGATTTCCACATGATTATCAAATTTATCTTGGTTGCAAACACTGGCTCTTTGGGTGGAGGGGTGGGGGGGTGTGGGTGGGAGGTGCCAGTTGAAGATCTTACCCTGTGATGGAACAGCAGCAACTCTCCAAAGCCTGAAACAAGTTCCTCACTCTAAAGATTTAAGATATAAGAAGGCTAATCAGGCTAGCCAGCGATTGAACATTTATAGTGGAAATCTTGGGAAATACGTTTGGCATGAATAGAAATGGCATAGAACACTGTGAACAATGTTTCGTGACTCAAATATATTGTCCACATTTTCCGCTTTCCAGTTGATATATGTCACAGCTGCAAACACGGCTGAGTTTAGAATGAGACTCTGCTATATAAGTTTAGCTAATCCTGCAGCTCAATGTTAAATACTTGATCCATGTGGTTAGTTCCTTCTGCTACATTCATTACTTTGACAATTATTCTTCCCGTGTGAGGGGGGGGGGGGGGGGGGGAGAGGGGGGAGAGGGAGAGAGAGAATATGCCTCAGTCTGACAATGGAGGAGACAGAAAGGAATGGGAAGGAGAATTAAAGTGTCCGGCAACCGTGAGATCAGGTAGGTTCAGGCGGGCTGAGCAAAGGTTTTCCGCAAAACAATTGCCCAGTCTGCGTTTGGTCTCGCCAATGTATAAGAGTCGCAGGGCATGTGAGGTATCTTGGACATAGGTCGTGAGAGATTGGACCGGTGGGGGAGGATGGAGTCGAGGTACGTGGAAATCATTTCTGTAGGACAGGAGCAGGCAGAAACAATTGGTCTGCCAGGGCAGTTGTGTTTATGGATTTTGGGGAGAGGATATAACCGGACTGAGCTGGGCTGGGAAACGATAAGGTTGGAGACTGAGGAGCCAAAAGTGATGTAATCATAAATGGTTTGTGAGATTAAGGCCTGGTGCTCAGCCGTGGGATCATGGTCCAAGCACAAGTAGGAGGAGGTGTCTGAGAGTTGTAGGGGGTGAGGTTAGAATAGGTAAGGGGATTGGAATAGTTGAGACGGTTGATGTTACGCCGGCAGTTAGAAATAAAGAGGTCTAGAGAGGGTAGAAGGATGTTCTGGGGAGTCCAAGAGAAGGGGGAGCGATGGAGACGGGAGAAGGGGTCTTCACTGTGTGGTGAGGATTCCTTCCCATAGAAAAAGGCACGGAGGCAGCATGAAGCATTTAAGCAATTATAGGCAGCATAAGGTAAATGAGGTGCTTAAGGAGTATAAGGAATGTAAAAAGAATCTTAAGAAAGAAATTAGAAAAGCTAAAAGAAGACATGAGGTTGCTTTGGCAAGTAAGGTGAAAGTAAATCCAAAGGGTTTCTACAGCTATATTAATAGTAAAAGGATAACGAGGGATAAAATTGGTCCATTGGAGAGACAGAGTGGACAGCTATCTGCAGAGCCAAAAGAGATGGGGGAGATATTGAACAATTTCTTTTCTTCGGTATTCACCAAGGAGAAGGATATTGAATTATGTGAGGTAAGGGAAACTAGTAGAGTAGCTATGGATACTATGAGTTTCAAAGTAAAAGAAGTACTGACACTTTTGAAAAATATAAAAGTGGATAAGTCTCCAGGTCCTGACAGGATATTCCCTAGGACATTGAGGGAAGTTAGTGTAGAAATAGACGGGGCTATGACAGAAATATTTCAAATGTCATTAGAAACGGGAATAGTCCCCGAGGATTGGCATACTGCGCATGTTGTTCCATTGTTTAAAAAGGGTTCTAAGAGTAAACCTAGCAATTATAGGCCTGTTAGTTTGACTTCAGTGGTGGGCAAATTAATGGAAAAGATACGTAGAGATAATATATATAAGCATCTGGATAAACAGGGTCTGATTAGGAACAGTCAGCATGGATTTGTGCCTGGAAGGTCATGTTTGACTAATCTTGAATTTTTAGAAGAGGTTACTAGGGAAATTGACGAGGGTAAAGCAGTGGATGTTGTCTATATGGACTTTAGTAAGGCCTTTGACAAGGTTCCTCATGGAAGGTTGGTTAAGAAGGTTCAACTGTTGGGTATAAATGCAGGAGTAGCAAGATGGATTCAACAGTGGCTGAATGGGAGAAGCCAGAGGGTAATGGTGGATGGTTGTTTGTCGGGTTGGAGGCAGGTGACTAGTGGGGTGCCTCAGGGATCTGTGTTGGGTCCTTTGTTGTTTGTCATGTACATCAATGATCTGGATGAAGGTGTGGTAAATTGGATTAGTAAGTATGCAGATGATACCAAGATAGGGGGTGTTGTGGATAATGAAGAGGGTTTCCAAAGTCTACAGAGTGATTTAGGCCATTTGGAAGAATGGGCTGAAAGATGGCAGATGGAGTTTAATGCTGATAAATGTGAGGTGCTACACCTTGGCAGGACAAATCAAAATAGGACGTACATGGTAAATGGTAGGGAATTGATGAATACAGTTGAACAGAGGGATCTGGGAATAACCGTGCATAGTTCCTTGAAGGTGGAATCTCATATAGATAGGGTGGTAAAGAAAGCTTTTGGTATGCTAGCCTTTATAAATCAGAGCATTGAGTATAGAAGCTGGGATGTAATGTTAAAATTGTACAAGGCATTGGTGAGACTAAATCTGGAGTATGGTGTACAATTTTGGTCGCCCAATTATAGGAAGGATGTCAACAAAATAGAGAGAGTACAGAGGAGATTTACTAGAATGTTGCCTGGGTTTCAACAACTAAGTTACAGAGAAAGGTTGAATAAGTTAGGTCTTTATTCTCTGGAGCGCAGAAGGTTAAGGGGGGACTTGATAGAGGTCTTTAAAATGATGAGAGGGATAGACAGAGTTGATGTGGATCAGCTTTTCCCTTTGAGAATAGGGAAGATTCAAACAAGAGGACATGACTTCAGAATTAAGGGACAGAAGTTTAGGGGTAACATGAGGGGGAACTTCTTTACTCAGAGAGTGGTAGCGGCGTGGAATGAGCTTCCAGTGGAAGTGGTGGAGGCAGGGTCGTTGGTATCATTTAAAAATAAATTGGATAGGCATATGGATGAGAAAGGAATGGAGGGTTATGGTATGAGTGCAGGCAGGTGGGACTAAGGGAAAAAAGTTGTTCGGCAAGGACTTGTAGGGCCGAGATGGCCTGTTTCCGTGCTGTAATTGTTATATGGTTATAGGCGACGGAAGAAAAGCTCTACGTTGAGGCGGAACCGGAACTCATTGAGGTGATGACGGAGGGGAACGAAGGCGAGGCTTCTGTTGAGGACAGATTGTTCAATATCGGAAAGGGGGAGGTCAGGGGGGGATGGTGAAGACATGACAAGGGTGGACGTTGTGGTCTGAGGAGGGCCGGGGAGTGGACAGAGGCCGAGGCGAGGGATGGTGGGTGTTCAGAGAAGAGGGGGGGGGGGCGTGAGGACTATTGTGTGGGTGGGGTATGGTCAGGGTAACCTGGTTAAAAGAGGGGAAAGACCCATCACTACTGAGGTTCCCTGTAGTAGGGGCAGAGCAGTAGGACCCAGCACAGTCAGACCACGTGGTGCGGGAATCTGTATCGTGGAGGTTATGGTCCTGGTGCTGAGTGTGACCCCACATTTTCGCCCTTGCTCCCCTCTCCCTAGTCACAACAGAGACAGAGTCCTCCCAGTCCTTATCTTCCACCCAATCAGCCGTTGCATGCAACACATAATCCTCCAAAATTTCTGCCACCTCCAATGGGATTCCACCACTAGCCACATTTTCCTATCTCCCCCCCCCCCTTCCGCCTTCCACAGAGACTGTTCCATCCGAAACTCCTTGGTTAACTCATCCCTTCCCACCCAAACCACTCCCTCCCCAGGTTACTTCTCCTGCAAATGCAGAAGATGCAACACCTTTCCCTATACGTCCTCCCTCGACTCTATACAGGGACCTCGACAGTCCCTCCAGGTTAGGCAGAGGTTCCCTTGCGCCTCCTCCAAGATCATCTACTGTATCCATTGTTTAAGATGTGGACTCCTATACATCAGCAACACCTAACGTAGACTAGGCTTTTTTTTTTTGCGGAACACCTTCGCTCAACTCACCTGAACTTGTATGATCTCCCGGTTGCTGGACACTTTAATTCTCCTTCCCATTCCTACATGGTCTTTTCTGTCCTAGGTCTGGTCTTTTCTCTTCCATTGTCAGAGTGAGGCTAAACGCAAATTGGAGGAACAGCATCTTATATTTTGCTAGGGTAGCTTACAGCCCAGTGGTATGAATATTGATTTATCTCACTTCAGGTAGCCCCGGCATTCCCTCTCTCTCTATCTCTCCCCTGCCCAAGTCACAATAGCTTCTCGTTTTTACTCTACAAACAGCTTACAATGGCCTGTTTCCTTAATCATGTTACTTTTTTGCATATCTTTCATTCATTTTCTTTACCTCTCCACATCATCGTCTATATCTCTCGTTTCCCTTATCCCTAACCAGTGTGAAGAATGGTCTCGACCCGACACATCACCCATCCCTTCTCTCCAGAGATGCTGCCCGTCCCGCTGAGTTACTCCAGCTTATTGTGTCTATCTTCGGTTTAAACCAGCATCTGCAGTTCCTTCCTGCACATTCTCTTGGAAAGTTTACTAGATGAATGTCGTATTATTGTGTTTGACCTACTAATCGTATATGTTGTAAAATAACATCACTACCAGGTGCCTTTTCATCAGTAACACCATGCTTTCTGACACTGCAGGTTTATTTCAACGATATCTATGGAGGGAAATTAATACTGGACATGTTGAAAACATTCAGCAGGTTTGACTGCTGCTGTGGAATATGCTCTTCCTAGTTCTAATGAGAACTATTTAAAATGTCACCTCTGTTTTTCTTTCCATGGATATTCCCTGGCCTGGGTGTTTTCTATTCTTCTATTTTCTTCTTGAATGAAGCGATTGCTCACCAAAGACCAATTATTAACAGTGCAAATAATTTGCAACTGATATCTTCACTTGATTTCAATTTTAATTGGATTCCTGGTTGAGAGTAACTTTCTGGGAACTGTCGCCCTGTTAAATAATACGAAGAAACCAAATAACGTTGTGATTAACAGCTGGAGATTCTGTTGGGTTCTATTTTTGTTCAATGCATTTCAGCCACTCGCATTGAAGCAGTCAATGTTTTTTTTAATTAAATATTAGTATTTAGAATGATTTTTTATTTTGCTTACTTTTTTATTTAATTTTGATTATTTTTTAAAGTTATTTTTCAATTAGTTAAAGGTGAATATTTGTAAAGTTTCTCTGTTTATTAAGCTTTTGGTACATTGGCCTTCATCAGTCAGGGTTTTGAGTATAGAAGTTGGGGCATTAAGTTACAGTTGGACAAGCCAAAGTTGAGGCCGCATTTGGAGTACTGTATTAAGTTTTTGTCACCCTGCTAGAGGAAGGATGTCATTAAACAGGAACGAGTGCAGGGAAGATTTACGGGGAAGTGATCTACTGCTTTAAATTATGAAGCTGTTTGCAAGGGTGAATGTGAACTTTTTTCTTCCATTTATTTATGTCCAGAATATTTATATTTAGTCCAGAACAAGGGGCCAAAAATAAGATCATCTTTTACATATCAAATAAGTAACTTTCCAGAGAGCATTGGAACTCACCACTACATGGAGTGGATGAAGCCCATGATATAGGTTGTGGGTGAGGAAGTGGGACGTGGGGTGGTAGAGATCATTTGTGTGGGTGGTTGTTCATGTGAATTACATATTCTGTACTAAACCAGCCAACTAATATGTTGCGCATTCTTTTAACTAGGATATTGTTATAATCCATGCATTTTAATTGAACTCATGTTTTATTTAATAGTGAGAAATCTATATACTATTAAAAGTATTGACTTGTCTGTCTGTCTGTGATCTCAGGAGCTACGTCAAAACCTTACAAAACGGTGCGAAGACTTTTTGGAGAATCTTACTCGCGTTTTCCCCATTCGTATCTAGTTTCCTTCGGATTTGATGTTATATTTCACGTTATTGATATTTCAAGGTATAAAAAAGCCAACGGGACGACAGATGGCACAATGGGCTAAGTGTTCGGCTGGCAACCGGAAGGTAGCCGGTTCGAATCCCGCTTGGAGTGCATACTGTCATTGTGTCCTTGGGCAAGACACTTCACCCACCTTTGCCTGTGTGTGAATGTGTGTGAATGTGTGTGAGTGATTGGTGGTGGTCGGAGGGGCCGTAGGTGCAGATTGGCAGCCACGCTTCCGTCAGTCTGCCCCAGGGCAGCTGTGGCTACAGAAGTAGCTTACCACCACCGAGTGTGACTGAGGAGTGAATGAATAATGCGATGTAAAGCGCCTTGAGTATTAGAAAGGTGCTATATAAATCCCATCCATTGTTATTATTATTATAACTTTAACAAGATTTTTACTGTTAAAATCCTTCCTGCCAGCTTCTAACAGACTTTGATACAAAGTTGCAATACAGGAACACTACTTCCACCAAATTTTCACCTGAATGGGGTATCACAGTCCTCCACCCGACGTTTGCAACGATGTTGCCATCATACAACACTTACTCCAGCTCCTGGCAGGACAGGAGGGGGAGGGTGAATTTGTGTTGCAATTGGGGAAGTGCAATTGGGATTTTTTTTTAAAGTCCAGTACTGGGGGAGGCAGGGGAGTGCGTTTGGCAATGGGTTCAGTTGGGGAACCGCCTCCCGTGGGAGCTACGGGTTAGTGGTGCAATATTGCGTTGGGGAACGGGTTGCCAGTTGGTCTAGTATCCCATTAAAAATATGTTTTCTGTTGTAATTTTATTTAGTAAAGAGGTTTTACGACAATCAAGTTCCATGGAGGAGACAGGGGAGATCGTGTGGCATTTAGCCCTGTGTCTACTTCTAGCCTGGTTGATCATTGGAGCTGCTTTGTCCAAAGGAATCCAATCTTCAGGAAAGGTTATGTATTCACAAACCATCACAATTGGTGATGAATACATTTAAATCTTTTCTGGCAAAACAGTCTCTTGCCACAATTAAACTAGAATACATACGACCATTTTCAGTGCCTCAATAATCTTAACTGCAGCCTTTTGTGAAGGGTGACTCTTGCAATTTTTATCTATGACCAGTCTGACTGAGATCTAAAATTCTTTATTTTGAATAAAATACAGCAGCAAAATCCCCAAAACCTGAAGTGGATTATTAATTTGCAAGTTTTCAGCCTCTGAAATGTATGTAGGTAGCTCTCTGTATTGTGACTTTACACAACACAAAGTAAATACAACAGGACTGATGAATCAGGGAACATTGTTTGTATTCTGCAGGCTGAATTGGTTACAACATGATTTCAATCTGAAGCTAGAGAACCACTTCAAAGTTAATTTGGAAATTTACAGGCAGAAAAACATATCTGTCTTGGAAAAATAGATTAGGGAAAAAGTACTGTTTCCATGTTACCTCCCCACAGTAATCAGATACAGATGTTGGTCTGCCAACAGTCATAAAACACAACAATATACATGAAACAAGAAATTAAAGTGACAAGTGGAAAGTCCAGGATTGGAGATGTGCAAAGATTGGGCTTAATTCTTTGTTTTAACTGCAATCTAATTATTTTTAATTTAAATGAGTTCAGTACAGTAAGTATTGCACCAATAGTACAGCATATCTAACAGGCTTCTCTTTGTGGTTAGGTGGTTTATTTCACTGCAACATTTCCATATGTGTTTCTGATCATACTTCTTATTCGAGGAGTTACCCTTGAAGGAGCCAATAAAGGGATTGAATTCTACATTGGATCTCAATCAGATTTCTCTAAGCTGGCTGTTGCTGAGGTAAATATAGCAGGTATTTTCAGGTTATTCACAATATTCTGAAATCCTGAAATGGGAGGGAGAGGAGCCTGAGGTTGTGGTGCATATAGGTACCAATGACATAGGTAAAAAAAGAGAAGAGGTCCTGAAAGAAGAATTTAGGGAGTTAGGTAGAGAGTTAAGGAGAAGGACTGGAAAGGTAACAATCTCAGGATTACTGCCTGTGCCACGCGACAGTGAGAGTAGGAATGGAGCGAGGTGGAGGATAAATGCGTGGATGAGGGACTGGTGCAGTGGGTATGGATTCAAGTTTCTGGATCATTGGGACCTCTTTTGGGGAAGGTGCGACCTGTACAGAAAGGACGGGTTGCACTTGAACTCAAGGGGGACCAATATCCTGGCGGGGAGATTTGCAAAGGCTACTGGGGAGACTTTAAACTAGTATGGTTGGGGGGAGGGACTCAAATTGGGAAAGCTAGCAGTCAGTGTGTGAAGCAGGGGGCAGAGAATGGTAGCACTCTGACCCAAAATGTAGGGGAGAGAGAAGAAAAAGAAAATAATCAGAGAATAAGAGAGGGTGGGTTTCTTAAATGTGTATATTTTAATGCTAGGAGCATTGTAAGAAAAGTGGATGAACTTAGAGCCTGGATTGACACCTGGAAGTATGATGTTGTGGCGATCAGTGAAACATGGTTGCAGGAGGGCTGTGATTGGAAACTAAATATTCCAGGATTTCGTTGCTTCAGGTGTGATAGAATTGGAGGGGCAAGAGGTGGAGGTGTTGCATTGCTTATCAGGGAAGATATTACAGCAGTGCTTTGGCAGGATAGATTAGAGGGCTCGTCTAGGGAGGCTATTTGGGTGGAACTGAGAAATGGGAAAGGGGTAGCAACACTTATAGGGGTGTATTATAGACCGCCAAATGGGGAGCGAGAATTGGAAGAGCAAATATGTAAGGAGATTGCAGATATTAGTAGTAAGCACAAGGTAGTGATTGTGGGAGATTTCAATTTTCCACACATAGACTGGGAAACACATTCTGTAAAAGGGCTGGATGGGTTGGAGTTTGTAAAATGTGTGCAGGATAGTTTTTTGCAACAATACATAGAAGTACCTACTAGAGAAGGGGCGGTACTGGACCTCCTGTTAGGAAATGAGATGGGTCAGGTGGCAGAGGTATGCGTTGGGGAACAGTTCGGGTCCAGTGATCACAATACCATTAGTTTCAATATAATTATGGAGAGGGACAAAACTGGACCTAGGGTTGAGATTTTTGATTGGAGAAAGGCTAACTTTGAGGAGATGCGAAAGGATTTAAAAGGAGTAAATTGGGACAGTTTGTTTTATGGGAAAGATGTGGAAGAGAAATGGAGTACATTTAAAGGTGAAATTTTAAGAGTACAGAATCTTTATGTCCCTGTTCGGTTGAAAGGAAATCGTAAAAATTGTAAAGAGCCATGGTTTTCAAGGGAAATTGGACACTTGGTTCGGAAAAAGAGGGAGATCTACAATAGTTATAGGCAGCATGGAGTAAATGAGGTGCTTGAGGAGTATAAAGAATGTAAAAAGAATCTTAAGAAAGAAATTAGAAAAGCTAAAAGAAGATATGAGGTTGCTTTGGCAAGTAAGGTAAAAGTAAATCCGAAGGGTTTCTACCGCTATATTAATAGCAAAAGGATAACGAGGGATAAAATTGGTCCATTAGAGAGTCAGAGTGGCCAACTATCTGCAGAGCCAAAAGAGATGGGGGAGATATTGAACAGTTTCTTTTCTTCGGTATTCACCAAGGAGAAGGATATTGAATTATGTGAGGTAAGGGAAACAAGTAGAGTAGCTATGGAAACTATGAGGATCAAAGAAGAGGAAGTACTGACACTTTTGAGAAATATAAAAGTGGATAAGTCTCCAGGTCCGGACAGGATATTCCCTAGGACATTGAGGGAAGTTAGTGTAGAAATAGCAGGGGCTATGGCAGAAATATTTCAAATGCCATTAGAAACGGGAATAGTGCCGGAGGATTGGCGTACTGCGCATGTTGTTCCATTGTTTAAAAAGGGGTCTAAGAGTAAACCTAGCAATTATAGACCTGTTAGTTTGACGTCAGTGGTGGGCAAATTAATGGAAAGAATACTTAGAGATAATATATATAAGCATCTGGATAAACAGGGTCTGATTAGGAACAGTCAACATGGATTTGTGCCTGGAAGGTCATGTTTAACTAATCTTCTTGAATTGTTTGAAGATGTTACTCGGGAAATTGATGAGGGTAAAGCAGTGGATGTTGTGTATATGGACTTCAGTAAGGCCTTCGACAAGGTTCCTCATGGAAGGTTGGTTAAGAAGGTTCAATGGTTGGGTATTAATGGTGGAGTAGCAAGATGGATTCAACAGTGGCTGAATGGGAGATGCCAGAGAGTAATGGTGGATGGTTGTTTGTCAGGTTGTAGGCCAGTGACGAGTGGGGTGCCACAGGGATCTGTGTTGGGTCCACTGTTGTTTGTCATGTACATCAATGATCTGGACGATGGTGTGGTAAACTGGATTAGTAAGTATGCAGATGATACTAAGATAGGTGGGGTTGCGGGTAATGAAGTAGAGTTTCAAAGTCTACAGAGAGATTTATGCCAGTTGGAAGAGTGGGCTGAAAGATGGCAGATGGAGTTTAATGCTGATAAGTGTGAGGTGCTACATCTTGGCAGGACAAATCAAAATAGGACGTACATGGTAAATGGTAGGGAATTGAAGAATGTAGGTGAACAGAGGGATCTGGGAATAACTGTGCACAGTTCCATGAAAGTGGAATCTCATGTAGATAGGGTGGTAAAGAAAGCTTTTGGTGTGCTGGCCTTTATAAATCAGAGCATTGAGTATAGAAGTTGGGATGTAATGTTAAAATTGTACAAGGCATTGGTGAGGCCAATTCTGGAGTATGGTGTACAATTTTGGTCGCCTAATTATAGGAAGGATGTCAACAAAATAGAGAGAGTACAGAGGAGATTTACTAGAATGTTGCCTGGGTTTCAGCAACTAAGTTACAGAGAAAGGTTGAACAAGTTAGGACTTTATCCTTTGGAGCGCAGAAGGTTAAGGGGGGACTTGATAGAGGTTTTTAAAATGATGAGAGGGATAGACAGAGTTGACGTGGAAAAGCTTTTCCTACTGAGAGTAGGGAAGATTCAAACAAGGGGACATGACTTGAGAATTAAGGGACTGAAGTTTAGGGGTAACATGAGGGGGAACTTCTTTACTCAGAGAGTGGTAGCTGTGTGGAATGAGCTTCCAGTGAAGGTGGTGGAGGCAGGTTCGTTTTTTATCATTTAAAAATAAATTGGATAGTTATATGGATGGGAAAGGAATGGAGGGTTATGGTCTGAGCGCAGGTATATGGGACTAGGGGAGATTATGTGTTCGGCACGGACTAGAGGGGTCGAGATGGCCTGTTTCCGTGCTGTAATTGTTATATGGTTATTATATGGTTATATGGTTATTCATAGAATTACATTTGCAGTTTTCGGTCAACCCATTTCATGCTTCATCCTATTTCCCTGCACTTTAAAGAGTGTCCCTCTAATTTTTGTCTATTGTTTTTGAGCTCTTGTTCAATTGTACATAGACAGTGCAAGAGCTATTGTTGAAGCTGAAAGAACATAAATCATCCAAGTGGACAGTATATGGGATTCTAGTCGAATTCCACCTGCCTGTCAACCTTATTTATCTTGAACATCACCAGATTTGCAACTGCTCGACATATTGGCAACTCATGCTGAGCTGCGCAAAACTATAACAAATGTATTCCACCTCCGCAATGTTGTGCCAATAAAGATTTTAATATCAGTGTGCATCAAGTCAGAGATTAAGACCTATCCTAGCACAACTCATTGTTTGAAAAAGCAAAACAAAAACTGCAAATCCTAGAAATTCAAAACTAAAACATCAGGAAGTACTGAAATTACTCAACAGGTCTGGCAGCATATTCTGAGAGAGAAGCAGAATTAATGTTTCATTGGCACTCGAAATAATTCCAACACATTCCTAATCCTACTTGGGCAATGGAACACTACTGAACACCTCTTACACCACCATGAATTTGTTTAACAAGTGTGTGTTTTTGAAGACATGTCTTATTTTTTTTATAGTATTATTTTATTCCTTTATAAAAGGTACGTGTAATTGATGTATAATGTATGTTTTTTTGTGAATTATCTGAGTCTATGTACCTGTGATGCTGCTGCAATCAATCCTTTCATTGTATCTGTACCTCATCATACTTGTGCACATGACAATAAATACAATTTAACGAATTAGAGATCAAAGATATTTTAAATTGGAGAGTACAAAGGGGATATTTGTGCATTTTTGTAGATTTTATTCCTCTGGCCTGATTCTTCCCCTGATTACATCTCCTCCATTAGATCTGCGTATAACAAGACTCCCTCAGCTAGCAACATCACCACTTACATTAGACTATCCGTCTAGGTAGACATTCCTATTGTTCTTACCAACCCTCTCTTCTTCACAATTTAAAATATAAAAGTTAACATTTCTACCTTCTTCTAGTTCTAATGAAAGGTTAATGCTATTTTTCTTAATCCACAGTTATTGCCTGATTTGCAGAATATTTTTTTCGTTCTCTGTTTTTATTTGGAATTAACACTAGGTAGAATGTTATCTTTTTGGGAATACTTCAGAAGTTTCAGATTTCAACTTATGTCCCTTCATATTCAACAGTGAAATAATGAGCCCATATTTGATACAAGACATCAAACAACTCCTTTGTACCCAGGAACTCTAAATTCAGCATCTCTCCTAATATTCCTTATCCTCACTATTGTTACATGCACACAGACTCAACAACATTTGCTGATATGCTGAAAACCATCATCCTGCACCTGACCCACATGAATATGACGTTTTGTTTAAGAAAGAACTGCAGATGCTGGTAAAATGCCACGCTTTTCAGACTCCTATACCTACTTCCCAATGGCAGGAGTGAAATAAGAGGTGGTGAGGCTCCTTGATGATGCTGGCTGTCTTTTTGAGGCAGCACCTCCTGTAGGTCCCTTTGATGCTGGGCGGGCAATATCCAGATGAAATGTTGTGGAAAATCTGTGCTATTTCTTTAAAGATAGTCACAAAAAATTAGAGTAACTCAGCGGGACAGGCAGCATTTCTAGAGAGAAGGAATGGGTGATGTTTCGGGTCGAGACCCTTCTTCAGACTGATATATATTTCTTAGTTTCAGCATCTTATAACAAAAATGTTAATTAAAATTAAAATGTACTTTATAGTTTTATTACCCACTTGAGTTGCAATTCTATCCTGTGGTGAAAGAGGTTCTTTTGTGATTCTTTCAGAAAAAGAATAATTCCGGGTTGTAACATAAAAATAGTGTCATTCATTTGATCATGTGATTGACAGGTAAACACATAAAAACATAAAGTTGCTGATCATTTAGTAGGGGACTGTATAATGCTTAGGGAAGCCATTTCAGATTTGAAGGAGTTTCATTCGATCATGTTACCATTTGCTTGTAGCTCTTATACCTTCTGTTCAAAACAATTTTACCTGTTCAATTAAAATCTTTGTGTTAGAAACATAGAAACATAGAAATTAGGTGCAGGAGTAGGCCATTCGGCCCTTCGAGCCTGCACCGCCATTCAATATGATCATGGCTGATCATCCAACTCAGTATCCCGTACCTGCCTTCTCTCCATACCCTCTGATCCCCTTAGCCACAAGGGCCACATCTAACTCCCTCTTAAATATAGCCAATGAACTGGCCTCGACTACCCTCTGTGGCAGGGAGGTCCAGAGATTCACCACTCTCTGTGTGAAAAAAGTTCTTCTCATCTCGGTTTTAAAGGATTTCCCCCTTATCCTTAAGCTGTGACCCCTTGTCCTGGACTTCCCCAACATCGGGAGCAATCTTCCTGCATCTAGCCTGTCCAACCCCTTAAGAATTTTGTAAGTTTCTATAAGATCCCCTCTCAATCTCCTAAATTCTAGAGAGTATAAACCAAGTCTATCCAGTCTTTCTTCATAAGACAGTCCTGACATCCCAGGAATCAGTCTGGTGAACCTTCTCTGCACTCCCTCTATGGCAATAATGTCCTTCCTCAGATTTGGAGACCAAAACTGTACGCAATACTCCAGGTGTGGTCTCACCAAGACCCTGTACAACTGCAGTAGAACCTCCCTGCTCCTATACTCAAATCCTTTTGCTATGAAAGCTATCATACCATTCGCTTTCTTCACTGCCTGCTGCACCTGCATGCCCACTTTCAATGACTGGTGTACCATGACACCCAGGTCTCGCTGCATCTCCCCTTTTCCTAGTCGGCCACCATTTAATTTAGATAATAGTCTGCTTTCCTGTTTTTGCCACCAAAATGGAGAACCTTACATTTATCCACATTATACTGCATCTGCCAAACATTTGCCCACTCACCCAGCCTATCCAAGTCACCTTGCAGTCTCCTAGCATCCTCCTCACAGCTAACACTGCCCCCCAGCTTAGTGTCATCCGCAAACTTGGAGATATTGCCTTCAATTCCCTCATCCAGATCATTAATATATATTGTAAATAGCTGGGGTCCCAGCACTGAGCCTTGCGGTACCCCACTAGTCACTGCCTGCCATTGTGAAAAGGACCCGTTTACTCCTACTCTTTGCTTCCTGTTTGCCAGCCAGTTCTCTATCCACATCAATACTGAACCCCCAATGCCGTGTGCTTTAAGTTTGTAAACTAATCTCTTATGTGGGACCTTGTCGAAAGCCTTCTGGAAGTCCAGATACACCACATCCACTGGTTCTCCCCTATCCACGCTACTAGTTACATCCTCGAAAAATTCTATAAGATTCGTCAGACATGATTTACCTTTTGTAAATCCATGCTGACTTTGTCCAATGATTTCACCACTTTCCAAATGTGCTGCTATCCCATCTTTAATAACTGACTCTAGCAGTTTCCCCACTACCGATGTTAGACTAACTGGTCTGTAATTCCCCGTTTTCTCTCTCCCTCCCTTCTTAAAAAGTGGGGTTACGTTTGCTACCCGCAAATCCTCAGGAACTACTCCAGAATCTAAAGAGTTTTGAAAGATTATTACTAATGCATCCACTATTTCTGGAGCTACTTCCTTAAGTACTCTGGGATGCAGCCTATCTGGCCCTGGGGATTTATCGGCCTTTAATCCCCAGGGCTAACCTGGATTTCACTCAATTCCTCCAACTCCTTTGACCCGCGGTCCCCTGCTATTTCCGGCAGATTATTTATGTCTTCCTTAGTGAAGACGGAACCAAAGTAGTTATTCAATTGGTCCGCCATATCCTTGTTCCCCATGATCAACTCACCTGTTTCTGACTGCAAGGGACCTACATTTGTTTTAACTAATCTCTTTCTTTTCACATATCTATAAAAACTTTTGCAGTCAGTTTTTATGTTCCCTGCCAGTTTTCTTTCATAATCTATTTTTCCTTTCCTAATTAAGCCCTTTGTCCTCCTCTGCTGGTCTCTGAATTTCTCCCAGTCCTCCGGTATGCTGCTTTTTCTGGCTAATTTGTACGCATCATCCTTCGCTTTGATACTATCCCTGATTTCCCTTGTTATCCACGGATGCACTACCTTCCCTGATTTATTCTTTTGCCAAACTGGGATGAACAATTTTTGTAGTTCATCCATGCAGTCTTTAAATGTCTTCCATTGCATATCCACCGTCAACCCTTTTAGAATTAATTGCCAGTCAATCTTGGCCAATTCACGTCTCATACCCTCAAAGTTACCTTTCTTTAAGTTCAGAACCATTGTTTCTGAAATGCTGCAATACAGATTTTCTTCTCGTCGTCAGTGGGTTCTGGCACTCTAATAACCCTGTCATCCTGCAACAAATTCCACAACAACTGTTACATCGACACCATCATTGTCTGTGTGGTGAACTGTGCCACGAGTGTGTTGGCTGGATTTGTCACCTTCTCAATCCTTGGACACATGGCTCATGTACAAGACAAGCCCATTTCAGATGTGGTACAGTCAGATACACAATCGTTCACACCTTCATACAGGAGAATAATCAATTAAACAATTTAATTGAGCACTAATCTGTCTCTGAAGAGGATCCAGTGGAGGCTTGCAGGAATGATCCCAGGAATGAGTGGGTTAACATATGATAAGCATTTGACGGCACTGGGCCTGCATTCGCTAGAGTTTAGAAGGATGAGGGGAACCTCATTGAAACTTACCAAATGCTTAGGTGAGGCACAGATTCTCCTCGTGCAACTGTACGCTCCAGAATTCTGTTATCTTGCTCTTCATCTCCTTTTGGATATGATAGAAGCACGGGAGATAGCTGCCTCTATCACACCGTCTTGGTGGTGGTGTGATAGATCCTGATACTCACTACCAAGAAGTTGGTAGTGTCAGTTCCCACTCAGTACATTGGAGTAACTCAGTAACTGTGCCCAGTTGCAAAATTATTATCGTAGCCTTCCAAACACTGTCAAGTCTGTTTTCTGTTCCCTGATAGCAGCACCAATAGAGGAGTGATCTCCTGTATCTGAAAGTCAGCCTGCTACTGATTTAGTTAACAGAGCAATAAAGGATTGAGACTGGTCCTCATTCCTATTCCCTCAGCTGAAACTTAAAACAACACTCTTGACATTCACCTCCACCATTACTTCCTCCTACCATTCGCCCAAAGCTAGGAGGGCAGGTGCTCTCAGATACGGTATCTCCTTTCTATATCTTGCGACAATTTTTTAGAATTTAGCCTCTTCTCAAATTATCATGGTCTGGAAGGCCTTTTCAAAAACCAATCAACATTTGTTTTCTTTCCCATCTTCGAGGTGCAAGTTCCTTGAAAAGTACTAATCAATCACGAGTCTGGACTTGTGCTGATGTATACAGCTAATGAATGGCATGGAAAGAATTAGCATCATAGAGGAAAGCCATGAAAATTCACAGCATTCATTTAATATATTGCCAATGAAAAGATGCAAATTAATCATGTACCTTTGACATTTCTCTGAAAGACCTCTAGGTGGCTCGTGGGTCACTGGAAAATATATTATAGAATCATGGAGTCGAACAGCATAGAAATTGGCCCTTATGCCCATCGCACCTTTGCCAAATATCACACCTATCTATACTAATGTCATTTGTATGCATTGCCTTGCTCATTCAAGTGCCTAACCAGATACCTCTTATACATTGTTACTATTCCTGTCTCCAGCACCTCTCCTGGCAGCTTAATCTAGATATCATCTACTCTGTGAAAAAAATACCTCTTCAATCCCCTTTAAACCATCTCTCCTAAACCTATGCACTTTAGATTTAGACACCTGCTATGGGAAATAGACACTGATTTTACTTCGGAGTCACGTGAGTGACTACGTGAAGAAGCCCGCCAGGACGCATGCGTGGCATTGCGCTACACGCATTGCGAAACGTCAGATGCGGTGGAAGGACATTCCCCCGCGGCGGCAATTTAAAAAGCCGCTATTGCAGGTAAGGTTTTTACTCTGCGGTCTTTTCCCTTTTTGTCCACCACAGACGGAGAATGGAGAAAGGGAAAAAGACAACGAGGGCTGCGACGAAGCTGGCCGGGGAGGACCGCGGAGCAGCGGACAGCCAGCAAAAGCAGCCGCGGCACTGAGATCACCCGTAGTGGGATCAGCTGTGCCCTGTGTAGCCGCCGCGCCGGCCAAATAAACGCGGCCGGGTGGTAAGGCAAAACACAAAACAAACAGAGTCGTGGACTCGGAGGAGTCCGACTCTGATACACCGCGGGAGGCCAGCGACCGAGAGCGCTGGACCCGTATGGAACGGTGTTTGGAGCATCTGCTCCAGCATGACCGGCTCCGGGATTTGGAGTCAGGCCACTGTGGGCCCTATATCAAACCCACAGCAGTACCTTTCCAAGGGCTGCATAGTGTCTCCACCTTATCGGAGGGGAGCACTTCGAGTCAGTTCTGGGCTGACTTGGAAGATGGGTCCGCGGAAGAACATACAAGTGTGCACGGGGTGCAAGAAAAAGAAAACTTGCTGGATATGGAGGCAAATTTCATACAGCCAGAACAAACTGGGGCAAATCTGAAGCCAAAATTTGCTGCCAGTATTGGCTATATGTCACTGAACCAGCTACAAGAACAGGCTGTAGTGGATACAACAGGAAGACATATGGCACCAGGCAACTGCATTTCCCTAAACGTCCCAATCATCAACAGCTGCATCTGGAAACACATCGGACCAGGGGTCAGAAGTATGGACCTGAAACTTCAAAAAGTCCTAAAATTGCTGACTGCGGGAATAATGTTGGGTGCATTTCATGGCCTTAAGTCATATTATACTGGATCACACCACCAGCATGTTAGATTACAAATAGACAATACCACTGTGGTAGCATACATCAGCCACATGGGCGGCAACAAATCGATATCATGTGACACTCTTGCTAATTCAATTTGGCAATGGTGCATCCAGAGAAATATTTGGATATCAGCCACTTACCTACCAGGGAGACTAAATTTAGTGGCAGGCACCAGGTCACGCAAATTTAATGAAAACACCGAATGGATGTTAAACAAAACGGTGTTTGCTGAAATTACAGCAAAATATGGAACACCGGATATCGATCTTTTCGCATGCAGACTAAACAACCAGATATCTAACTATATTTCATGGGAACCAGACCCTGGGGCAGCGGCAACAGATGCATTTTCACTGCATTGGGGGAAATTGTTTATTTACGCATTCCCTCCCTTCTGGAAGTGGCGGCGCTGTGATACAGCTGCGGCTCGCCTGCAGTCTGTCTGTTTTTACTTTTTGTGTTGTTTTTTTTGTCTAGTTTAGTAATTTTTTTGGTTATTAGGTGGTGTTATGTGTGTGGGGGGAGGGTGAACAGAGCTTTCTGTCTCTCCCTTCGGGGGAATGCGACTTTTTGTCGTATCCCCCTTCTCTTCCCCCGTCTGCGCTGAGGCCTAATGGCGGAGCTGGCGGCCTCCAACCTGCGACCGACCTCGAGGGTCCGGAGGTAGAGCCAGCCAGGACTCACCAACGCGAGGCTGGCCGTCTTCGAGCTGTGGCGACGTCCGGGTAGCGGCACTACTCGGCGCTCTGGTAGGGGCGGACGGCGCGGGGCTGAGACACTCCTGTGTGAGCGGCACGGCTACCGGCTGGAGGGCGCTCCCGTGTGAGCAGCCCGGTGCGGGCCTGAGACGCTGCCGTGTGGGCGGACCGGCTCCCGGCTGGAAGGTGCTCTCGTGGGGGCAGCCCGGTGCGGGGCTGAGACTCTGCCTTGTGGGCGGCCCGGTGCGGGGCGGAGATGGTGCTACGGCGGCTGAGGCGGCGTTCTGGCGGCGGTGACCTGGATCCGGGGCTCGGCCGCGGGCCAGTGGAGGACAATGTCGGGAGCTCGCAGGTCACAGGCTGGTGCCTGTTTTCCGGAGCACCCGTTGCAACAGCTGCGGGCAGCTTCGACCACCCCCGGGCCGCGGAGCTTGAACCGCGGGACTGATGCCATCGCCCGGTGGGGTATCGCCTCGGCGCAGAGGGAGAAGAGGAGGGAAGAGACAGTAACTCTAAGACTTTTGCCTCCATCACAGTGAGGAGGTGTTTGGTGAACTCACTGTGGTGGATGTTAATTTGTGTTTATTGTGTTTTGTTATTATTACATGTATGGCTGCAGGCAACAGCATTTCGTTCAGACCGAAAGGTCTGAATGACAAATAAAGGATTCAATTCAATTCTGCCTCATCAGTCGGGTATTAAGGAAAATACAACAAGACTCTGCGTCTGGTATTTTGGTAGTACCCGATTGGCCTACACAACCATGGTTCCCAGTAGTGCAAAACATGGTATTATAACCATGCATTACAACCCCACACAGACCAGATCTACTACTACATCCCGTGACAGGGGATAGCCATCCAAGCCATAAAAGCTTGAACCTGTTAATTTGTAGAGTTTAAAGATACCACTTCTACAACTGGGACTCACGGACCACATCATCTCGGCGGCCCAAAGAGAATCAACGAAGAAACAATATCTGGTCTACATCAGAAAGTGGGAAACGTACTGTCATAAGAACAAAATCACCAACAGGAATATGAACATCCCATCTGTTCTGGAATATCTGGCAGGCCTCCACTATGATGAGGGGCTCAGCTACAGTGCCATCAACAGTGCCAGAAGTGCCCTGTCGACATACCTATGGCAAGGGACAGAGCGTTACATGGTAGGGACTCACCCTCTGGTAACCAAGCTCATGAGGGGAATATTTAACACAAACCCCCCAAAAACCAGGTACTCCCATATATGGGATGTAAACATTGTCCTGAAAGCACTCAGGAACTGGTCACCAGCATCTACCCTGTCCCTACACAGACTAACGTTAAAAACAGTCATGTTGATGGCATTGGTCACGGCACAGAGGGTTCAGTCACTGCACAAACTTAGACTGGACAACATGACCTCCTCACCTGACGATATTACGTTCCATATTTACGAACTAGTAAAACAGAACAGACAGGGATCAGCAGGCCTCAATATCCAATTTAGGTCATACCCTGCAGATGACCGCCTCTGTATAGTTAAACATCTATCACTATACATGGAGAAAACAAAAATCCTAAGAGGCAATGAGAAGGGACTGCTGATCAGCCATAAGAAACCTCACAAAAAAGTGACGGTCCAGACGATCTCGAGATGGCTGAAACAGGTACTGACGCAGGCTGGGGTGGATACTAACGTGTTTAAATCTCATTCCACCAGGGCTGCAGCTACATCGGCAGCAGTACAACTGGATGTGCCCATGGACCAAGTCCTCGAAGCAGCAGGATGGTCAGGGGAAAGAACTTTCCAGTTATTTTATAATAAACCAGTGAGGAAGCCTGGAACATTTGCAGAAATTTTTTTAAATTCTGTAAATTAATTTAAAACCCATAAATGGGGTTATAATTTGTGTTAATAAATTTTATGATTTTAATAACGAATCATGTGCAATTATGTTAACACTATTCCTCCCACAGTCAAGGCAGACGTGTGCATGGACTCGTTTCCACGGCATGAAATCACAGAGCTTTGAAATCTTCACGTAGTCACTCACGTGACTCCGAAGTAAAATAGTAAGATTAAACGAGAACTTACCAGTTTGAAGTTTGATCTGTATTTTATGACGAGTTACGATGAGGGATTACGTGCCCTCCGCTCATACCCTGATCATATACTTAACTGGTACCTCTTCTCTAATCTTACTATGTTTAGTCATTACAGTTATCTGTGAATTCACACCGCTGCTTTGAAGAATGACACGCATGCGTCCTGGCGGGCTTCTTCACGTAATCCCTCATCGTAACTCCTCATAAAATACAGATCAAACTTCAAACTGGTAAGTTCTCGTTTAATCTTACTAATATCTACTCTAATTATGCCTGAGAAAATGTTACATACCTCTATCATGTCACCTCTCAACCTTCTTCACTCCAGGATTTGAGGGTTTGAACCTTCAAACCCTCCAATCCAGGCAACATCCTTATAAATCTTTTCTGCACCCTCTCTAGCTTGATTAAATTCTTCCTTTGATGTGGTATTAAATACACCCTTGTGTAGTATGTCATCATCTGCAATTGAGGTTGAGGAACAATATTAGGGTGGTACAATGGGATCTCTGTTCAACGCCATTAATTGCATTCCGTTAATTGTATCCACTGTTCAGGTTTCGGTTTGGCTTTCATCGCCTACCCGGAGGCTCTTGCACAGCTGCCTTGGGCTCCTCTATGGTCCATTTTGTTTTTCTTCATGCTGCTTACTCTTGGACTTGACTCTCTGTTTGCATCTGTAGGTAAGAATGATGTTGTTTGATTTAGCTTATTCGTTCCAAGGCTTAAAATATAGTTGTATAAAGTTTAGATAAAGTTTGGTAGTTTGATAAGATAAGAAATTACATTTGGTGATATACGTTGATGAATGCTCCATATATTTCTGTATCAATCCCTTGTTTGCGGTTGGTGAAACCTGAATCTTTCTTCTTCTAAAGGGTTAAGCATCTGCATGTGATGGATGATGCACCATCAAACTCGAACTTCATATACACTCCTATCTGATTTGTTGATCCCCTACTCTGCGTTTTGCTTGTCCTGTGTGCACAATATTATGATCCATACTGCTAGTTAAAATGTGGGCACCAAAAGATTTATTAAACATAATTGCTGTTCAATAAGTACACATTGACTCTACCCATCCCTACCAAACACTCTACCCATCCCTATCTCGGCTGCAATCTGAAAACAACACTCATGACATATAACTCCACCATTACTTCCTCCTACCATCTCCAAAAGCTAGGAGGGCATGTGCTCTCAGATATGGAATCTCCTTTCTATATCTTGCACCAAATTTTTAGCATCTTCTCAAATTATCATGGTCTGGACATGGCATTTAAGACTTACATAATAGCATAATGCTGCATTCTCCCTACTGACAAACCTACTAATTTAAATGTAACATATCCAGGTTTGCAGATGACACAAAGCTGGATGGCAGTGTGACTTGCGAGGAGGATGCTATGAGGCTGCAGGGTGACTTGAATAGGTTGGGTGAGTGGGCATGTGCATGGCAGATGCAGTATAATGTGGATTAATGTGAGGTTATCCACTTTGGTGGCAAGAACAAGAAGGTAGATTATTATCTGAACGGTGTCAGATTAGGAAAAGAGGAGGTGCAACGAGACCTGGGTGTCCTTGTACTTCAGTCACTGAAGGTAAGGATGCAGGTACAGTAGGCAGTGAAGAAAGCTAATGGCATGTTTCCCTTCATCGCGAGAGGATTTGAGAATAAGAGCAAGGAGTTCCTACTACAGTTGGACAGGGCCCTGGTGAGAGCACACCTGGAGTATTGGGTGCAGTTTTGGTCTCCTAATTTGAGAAAGGACATTCTTGTTATTGAGGGAGTGTTGCGTAGGTTAGCCAGGTTAATTCCCGGGATGGCGGGATTGACATATCTTGTAAGAATGGATTGACGGCTTATATTCTCTGGAATTTAGAAGGATGAGAGGCTATCTTAAAGAAACATATATAATTATTAAGGGATTGGACAGGCTAGATGCAGGAAAGTTGGAGGACAGAACCAGGGGTCACAGTTTAAGAATAAGTGGTAGGCGATTTAGGATTGAGATGAGGAAAAACTTTTTCACCCAATGAGTTGTGACTCCATGGAATTCTTAGCCACAGAAGGGAGTAGAGGCCAATTCACTGGACGTTTTCAAGAGAACGTTAGATATAGCTCTTAGGGCTAACTGAATCAAGGGATATCATAGAAAAAGGATTTGAGTACAGGAGCAGGGAGGTTCTACTGCAGTTGTACAGGGTCTTGGTGACACCACACCTGGAGTATTGCGTACAGTTTTGGTCTCCTAATCTGAGGAAAGACATTCTTGCCATAGAGGGAGTACAGAGAAGGTTCACCAGACTGATTCCTGGGATGTCAGGACTTTCATATGAAGATATGAAGATATCCACTGCCTACTGGATAGACTCGGCTTGTACTCGCTAGAATTTAGAAGATTGAGGGGGGGGATCTGATAGAAACTTACAAAATTCTGAAGGGGTTGGACAAGCTAGATGCAGGAAGATTGTTCCCGATGTTGGGGAAGTCCAGAACAAGGGGTCACAGTTTAAGGATAAGGGGGAAATCTTTTACGACCGAGATGAGGAAAACATTTTTCACACAGAGAGTGGTGAATCTCTGGAATTCTCTGCCACAGAAGGTAGTTGAGGCCAGTTCATTGGCTATATTTAAGAGGGAGTTAGATGTGGCCCTTGTGGCTAAAGGGATCAGGGGGTATGGAGAGAAGGCAGGTACAAGATACTGAGTTAGATGATCAGCCATGATCATATTGAATGGCGGTGCAGGCTCGAAGGGCCGAATGGCCTACTCCTGCACCTATTTGCTATGTTTCTATGTCTATGTTTCTATGATATGGGGGAAAAGCAGGAATGGTGTACTTATTTTGGATGATCAGCCATGATCATATTGAATGGCTCGAAGGGCCGAATGGCATGCTCCTTTTTTTTGTGTTTCTATGATGGAGACACAAAGAAATGCAAATGTTAGAATCTTGAGTAACTACTGCTGATGTCTGGCTAACTGGTGCCTGGTACTTGTTTTCTCTTTGCTTTACCATGTGTCAGTTATAGAGCAATATCCACAGATCATGGATCTATAATTAAATTATGTTTTACATCATAACTACTTTGGGGACTACATGACATTCTGCACATGACTATCTTTATCCTGAAGAAGGGTTTCGACCCGAAACGTTGCCCAATTCCACCGCTCCATAGATGCTGCCTCACCCGCTGAATTTCTCCAGCATTTTTGTCTACCTTCGATTTTCCAGCATATGCAGTTCCTTCTTAACCATCTTTATCCTGTTGATTTAAGTTCATCAAGTGATTGAGTTAAGGATGCATGAAGAAAGTCATGAAGAAAGTGTCATTATTTTAAAATGTTTTAATTCTGCTTAAAGGCGGGGCCTCCGTCGATGAGACGAGGAGGAGGGACTGCGGGGACCAGGGAGCTCTCCCGGACTGGCTTTACTCTGGACACGTGGAACGTAGGATGGACCCGCATGGAACGAGGCAACTTGAGCCTCACAGCCGCTGGGTTGATGACCTTCTGGATCTCAAAGGGACCAATGAACTTGGGTGCCAACTTCTTGGACTCCACCCTCAAGGGAAGGTCCCGGGTCGACAGCCACACATTCTGGCCCGCGAGGTAGGTGTGGGCCTGGGTGCGGTGACGGTTGGCAGCCGTGGCGTAACGGTCCACGGAGCGGAGAAGAGCCGCCATGGCTTGGGTCCACGTCTTGCGGCAGCGACGAATGAAGGCCTGGACGGACGGGCAGGAAACCTCTTCCTCCAGCGCCGGGAACAGTGGAGGCTGGAACCCGTAGGCACACTGGAAAGGGGAGAGCCCAGTAGCCGAGCTTGTCAGGGTGTTGTGGGCGTACTCCACCCACAACAACTGCTGGGACCAGGAGGAGGGATGCTTGGACACCATACACCGCAGCGCCGTCTCCATCTCCTGATTCTTCTTTTCAGTTTGGCCGTTGGACTGGGGATGAAATCCGGACGTCAGACTCACGGTGGCCCCCACAAGCGTGCAGAACTCCCTCCAGAACACAGAGGCAAACTGGGGTCCCCGGTCGGAGACCACATCGACGGGGAGACCATGGAGCCTGAAGACGTGGAGTAACATGAGCTCGGCAGTTTCCTTGGCTGACGGAAGCTTGGGCAGGGGCACGAAGTGAGCCATCTTGCTAAATCTATCGACCACGGTCAGGATGGTGGTGTGACCACTGGATGGGAGCAGGCCGGTAACGAAGTCCAGGGAGATGTGGGACCATGGTCGATGGGGTACAGGCAGTGGAAGCAGATGATCCGCAGGAGCTTGGTGTGAGACCTTGTGCTGGTTGCAAACGGGACAGGCGTTGACAAACTCCCGAGTGTCCACCTCCAGCGATGCCCACCAGAACCTCCGTAGCACCATCTCCTTGGTCCGCTGAATGCCGGGATGACAGGTGAGTCGAGAGCTGTGGGCCCACTGAAGGACGTCGGACCGCAGGGCAGAAACCACAAACAGGCGATCAGGAGAGCATGCGCTGGGTCCCGGCTGGTTCTCCAAGGCCGCCTTGACCCTCTCCTCCACTTCCCAGGTGAGGGAGGCAACCCTGTGCGAGGACGGGAGGATGGTGTTGGGGCCAGAGGCAGGCTCCTCCTTCGCCAAGAACTGTTGAGAGAGGGCATCGGGCTTCACGTTGCGGGACGCAGGTCGGTAGGAGAGGGAGAAGTTGAAGCGGGTGAGGAAGAGAGACCAGCGGTCCTGACGAGAGTTGAGCCTCTTGGCTGACTGGAGGTATTCAAGGTTCTTGTGGTCAGTCCAAACCAAGAAAGGCTGCTCAGTTCCCTCCGGCCAGTGACGCCATTCCTCCAACGCCAACTTAACCGCCAACAGTTCTCGGTTGCCAATGTCATAATTCCTCTCAGCAGGGGTCGGGAGAAGAAGGCGCATGGATGGAGCTTCTGGTCCTCGGCAGCCCGCTGGGACAGAACAGCTCCCACCCCCACGTCGGAGGCGTCCACCTCCACCACGAACTGTCTCACTGAGTCCGGAACTTGGAGGATGGGGACCGATGTAAACCGTGTCTTGAGTGTCTGAAAAGCTTCGTCGGCCGCGGCAGACCACCGGAACGGAACCTTGGAGGAGGTGAGTGCCGTGAGGGGTGCGGCCACAGTACTGTAGCCACGGATGAACCATCGGTAGAAATTGGCGAACCCCAGGAACACATGGCGCTGAACATACCGTCAGGCTGCACAGAAAACCTGGACTGGACTCCAGTGCTCTCCGCCCTTCCCATACACCTTCACATACACAAGCTAGCAATGGAAGAGCTGCAAGCTGCTATCAGCAAACAACTAACTGCACACCCAGAGGGGGCTTTTATTGTTGCGGGTGATTTTAACCACTCCAACCTTAAAATGTACTCCCCAGGTTCCATCAACATGTCTCCTGTCCAACCAGAGGAGACAATATTCTGGACTTAGTATACACTAATATTACTGAAGCCTACAAAGCCCTCCCCCTCCCCCACCTGGGTCAGTCTGACCACCTCTCTCTGTTGTGTTCAAAAGGGAACTGCAGATGCTGGAATATCGAAGGTACACAAAATTGCTGGGGAAACTCAGCGGGTGCAGCAGCATCTATGGAGCGAAGGAAATAGGCGACGTTTCGGGCCGAAACCCATCTTCAGACTGAAGAAGGGTCTGAAGAAGGGTTTCGGCCCGAAACGTCGCCTATTTCCTTCGCTCCATAGATGCTGCTGCGCCCGCTGAGTTTCCCCAGCAATTTTGTGTACCACCTCTCTCTGTTCCTGCTCCCCAAATACACACCTCTCATCAGACGTGTGAAACCAACCGTGAGGACAGTGAAGGTTTGGCCTGAGGGGGCTGTCTCTGTACTACAGGAACAGTTTCAGCAAACAGACTGGAGTCTGTTTTCCACCCAGGCCACCGTTAACTCCCAAGTGGACATTAACTCATACACCTCATCCGTTTTGTACTATATAAAATTCTGCACTGACAACGTCACTACCCACAAACAAATAAAGACCTTCCCTAATCAGAAGCCGTGGATGAGCAGAGAGGTCAGACTCCTCCTGAAGGCTCGCGATGCCGCTTTTAGATCTGGCGACGCTGAGGGATACAGCTCATCCAGGGCCAACCTGAAAAAGGGAATTAGGAACGCTAAACTCAATCACAAACGGCAGATCGAGGAGCATTTCCAAAACAACTCCGACCCCAGGCGCATGTGGCAAGGCATCAAATCCATTGCCGACTACCATAAATTTAACACCCCCCCCCCAGATAACGCCTCCCTTCCTGACGAGCTAAACTACTTCTATGCTCGTTTCGACCGGGACAACAAAACACCAGCCATCAAAGCTGCCCCACCCCCGAACGAACAACCCCTCAGTCTCTCCACCTCTGCTGTACAAGGCGCACTGAGCAAGGTGAATGAGCACAAAGCTGCCGGCCCCAATGGCATCCCTGGGCGTGTGCTCAGGGCATGTGCTGCACAACTATCCCTGGTCTTCACTGACATTTTCAATCTGTCACTGGCCCAGGGTGTCGTCCCCACTTGCCTCAAGACATCAACCATTGTGCCAGTGCCCAAACAATCAGCTTCAGGGAGTCTCAACGACTTCCGCCCAATGGCACTCACCCCTGTCATCGCAAAGTGCTTTGAGCGGCTGATCTTGGCTCACCTCAAAGCCAGCCTCCCCCCCACACTGGACCCCCATCAGTTTGCCTACCGGACCAACAGGTCTACAGAGGACGCCATATCGGCGGCCCTACACTCTGCCCTGACCCACCTGGACAGCAATAACACCTACATCAGGTTGCTGTTCATCGATTTCAGCTCCGCCTTTAACACTGTCATCCCCGCTAGCTTGATCACCAAACTCAGCGGACTTGGCATCTCCACCTCCCTCTGCAATTGGACACTGGATTTCCTCACCAACCGACCCCAGTCTGTTAGGATCAACAACCTCACCTCCTCCACTATAACACTGAACACCGGCATGCCACAGGGCTGTGTGCTCAGCCCTCTCCTCTACTCCCTCTTCACCCATGACTGCATCCCTAAGTATGGCTCCAACGCCATCATAAAATCTGCCGACGACACCACGGTGGTAGGACTGATCAGTGACAACGACGAGTCAACCTACAGGGAGGAGGTCCAGAACCTGGCAGCCTGGTGTGCCAACAATAACCTCATCCTCAACTCCAAGAAGACGAAGGAAATTATTGTTGACTTCAGGAAGAACAGAGGGGGCAGACATATCCCCATCCATATAAACGGGACTGAGGTGGAGCGCGTCTCCAACTACAAATTCCTCGGGGTACACATCTTGGAGGATCTGTCCTGGTCCCTCAATAACACCAAATTGATCAAAAAGGCGCAGCAGCGCCTTTACTTCCTGAGGAGGCTCAAGAAAGCTCACCTGTCCCCACAGATCCTGACCAACTTTTACCGCTGTACCATCAAAAGCATCCTGACCACCTGCTTCACGTTATGGTACAGCAGTTGCACCGCA
The DNA here is from genome assembly GCF_010909765.2 of Amblyraja radiata. Taxonomy (NCBI): domain Eukaryota; kingdom Metazoa; phylum Chordata; class Chondrichthyes; order Rajiformes; family Rajidae; genus Amblyraja; species Amblyraja radiata. Next base: position 57,025,322 of record NC_045967.1, read on the forward strand.
GCTGACAGGAAGGCACTACAACGGTTGGTGAAAACAGCTCAGCACATCATCAGTGCCCCGCTCCCTGCCATGGATGCCCTCCACCGAAAACGGTGTCTGAGACGGGCCGGGAAAATCATCAAGGACCCCTCCCACCCTAACCATGGACTGTTTGCCCTCCTCCCATCAGGGAGGCGGTACAGGAGCCTCAGGTCTCGCACAAGCAGGGTGAGGAACAGCTTTTTCAATAACACTATTACACTGCTGAACTCGGAGTCCCGTCGCTAGATATCTTTAGTCTCTCCCATTTGTATACAATATTTGCCTATGTACCTGTTTTTTTTCTAATCCATCCACATTCCACACATTGTTAACCAGTACTCTTTTACTCTATTGTATGCTTATTCTGTATTTTTATTTTCTACTTCTACTATCTTGCACTATGACTATGATCAGACGCTAAACTGCATTTCGTTGTACCTATACTTGTATCTGTGCAATGACAATAAAGTTGAATTGAATTGAATTGAAGTGGAATGGAGTGAATTTCTCCAGTAACTATAACATACCTCCCCTCTTCATCTGATATAATGTTCTTGGGTATGCCTTTATGAATAATAATAGCCGTCCCTGTAGATTTAGAAGTAAATGAGGAATAGTATGTTTGCCCGATTCAATTTGCCTTCAATGTTATCTGTGTTTGTTGTCTCAGGTGTGTTTCCTGCAAGAACATTATGTCAGAATTAAGTGATTTTAATTGGGCGAAGATCTTGCCTCTTTTAATTGGTTCATTAGCGCCCCTTATATTCCATCTACAAAACGTGATTCCTCCAGTCTTCTTTTGTTTATCGTCTTGCATTGTGAATCATTTTGTTACCCTTAAGTCATATGGTGCAACCAAGTACCTCTGAGCTCTAGGTGTTGGGTGGTTGTCCAGAACTGTTGAGTTTATTTGACATCTCCTTTCCAAAGTAAACCTTAAAACCAACAAGAAAGAGTGAGGTGATGAAAAAATAATAATAATTTTTAAAAAGTGGTGTTAAAGTATCTAAAGAGGGATACCTTAATAGAAAGAAAACACCTAACGGTGGTAAATAAGTATTTATGAGCTTCCGTCGTTGTTATTATACATTCAGCTCCGCCCCCTTTACCAAATATTGTAAAAAGGAAGAAATGTCGTTTCAAGGCTGTGAAATATATCCAAACGGAAAAAAAACCCCAAAACACTTAGGTTCAAAATATCTATATGCATCTCCAAGTGGTCTAGCATTGAATATATATTAAAATTTACCGTATGTTAGTTATGTACCCATATGTACCTATACCCCAACCATTATTACCTTAGATTCCCCACTTACGTCCAAAACTTTTATTTTAAACAACAGCAGGTTCCAAGGGGTTAAACAGAGTTAGACTCCTGGATACCTTCCAAATGTCTGAATCTCCTCCCCCCTCATTTACACAGAACTTAGGCTAGTTCTATTATGAACTTTTAATTAATTAATATTGTTGTTAGTATATATCTATAAATTTTAGCTCATTATCCTTAAACCTAGGGGTTAGTTAACATCGTCAGGTGGGCCCCCCTATTCCCACCTCACGGGAGTTAGTCATTGTTACATTCTACATTAAAAGTAGGTTAGTGTTATTGAGTTAGTTGGGTTGGTTAGTTATTTTATGTTAGTATATGATTATATATATTTTTTAAATTCTTAAATCAAGCTTTTTTTATATTCAAGTCCATTTGTGTTATTTTTCCATGTTCTCAGGCTCGACTTTGTTTTCCATGTTCCCCGACTTTGTTTTGTTTTTCTTTAAGTCCTTCATTCAAGGTGAAACATAGCGTGTGACCTCGAATTCACATTCCAGGGAGATAACATGTCTGGCCAACGCCTCATGTGAAATTCCGCCATCTTAATGTGAACAAGTTCCTTTATTTTAAAAAAAGGTCTTATCTTCACCGCTTCTCCTCTGTAATATTCTAAGGGAGCAGTTCTTGGTTCTCAGTCATTCTCCTTTACGATATCTTGTGCATATTTAAATGCCACTTCTGAGTCCATAAAGGCACGTTCCCTGTTATAGGTAATTCTCATTTTTGCAGGATACATTATACCATTTCTTACACCAGGGATTCCTCTCAAAATGTGTCTTGTCTTTGTGAACATATTCCTTTTTTTTGACAATTTCAGCTGGATAGTCGCAGAAGAAACGAATATTATCCCCTTCGTATGTCAGATTCGATCCGTACGGAATCTGTTTCATTATATCTTCCAATGCAGAGATGTCGGGGGGACTCAGGTCCTGTCTGAGCATGACGAACCCGGTGAGCCATGTCTATTCTCGGGTTTTCCGGCAGCTTAAAAACTTGTTTAATTAAGTTAGCAGCAAACTGTCGGGGGTGCTTTCCAGCCTCCCTCCCTTCCTTTACTCCAACAATTCTTAAGTTCTGCCTTCTCGATCTCGCTTCCAAGTCCAAGCATTTGTCAGTCTTTTTAGCAAGTTGCCCCCCAGCAGCTTCTTGTGCCTTTCTCAGTCTCTTTATTTCCTTAGACATCTCACTCAATGCAGCATCCATTTCTTCCATAACCGTGTCATACTTTTGAGTGGTCTTGAGAATAGAATCAAACTTCTCATTGCAGACTATTTCAACCCGCATGATTTCTGAAGTAAACTCCTCCTCAACTTCTTTAACACATTTCTTTAGAGTAGCAAATTGCTCAATCACCTCATCATTGACATGTTTAATTTTTTAGACAGATTTTTCTCCTCTGTGACGTTCCCATCCAGTATCATTTGAGAAATGTCTTTAGTAACTGAAGCATTTACCAATTGTTCCATTTGTTCCATCTGTCTCTCCTTCGAAGCCATTTCAAAGGGTAACCTTTGAGAATCAGCTTCTTCTTCCGAGCTTTCTGCTGCTGTTTGCAGGGTTTTGCCAAGTTCTTCAAGATGGCTTCTTGTGGCAGGTCTTTCAGGTCTCTGAGGAAGATTATTTTTTCTCATTTAAAGCTGTTGTTAATCTCCGTTATTTTGCAGCGATTTCTGATGACGTCACTTACGCGACGTCAAACAGCTCCAGTGAGTATTTTCAAATCGATCCTGTCTTCCAAAACGTCTTTTTCGCGATTTTAACGGGAGCTCAATGCAGCGCCCTTACTGCTCCATGGTGCCACCGGAAGTCCACATCATAAATTCATTGGAAATGTTTTACGCAGTTGATTATTCTACTGGTTATACTGGTTTCCTGAGTTTAAAAAAGTTTCCAAAAGCACCAAAGTGGAGAGTATCACAAAAGGGGATACTTTAGTATAGTTTAGAGATACAGCATGAAAGCAGGCCCTTCGGCACACCGCAGACCACAGATCACCCATTCACATTAGTTTCATAGAATCCCATTGTCCCATCCACTCCCTATACACTAGGAACAATTTAGAGAGGCCAATTAACCTGCAAGCCCACTTGACTTTAAGCCATGGGAGGAAACCCATGCAGTCACATGAAGAATGTGCATCTTCACACAAACAGCATTGAACCAGGTTTATGACGCTGTGAGGCATCAGCTCTACCAGCTGTGCTGCCCAGGGTTGATAGGTTGAGTGTTGTTGCTCTGAGCACAAAGGCTCAGAATGATGAGAAAAAATGTGCTTTCAGAAGAGTTTATTGCATTTACAGGCCTTTTATGTACAGCAAATAAGAATTTCAAATATTAATTCCACCGGATTTTCCATTGGGAAACCAGGCCTAATTTAGTAACTTACTGTGAATCTCTGCACAGCAGAATAATTTTGTACATTCATTTCTACAGTTGCTTGATTTTGGAGAAACTATTAGAACTGCGTGGCTCTTTCTACCAGTTCTGCTCTAACTGGGAACAATTTCTCTTTTGAGAAGCAAGGAGAGGGAAGAATTACATTTTCTGTTTTTCTTCTCTCCTTACATTGCAATGTATGACAGTAATCACAACTTCTACTGTAGTGTGGATGGCTGTTGGCTTGCTAGAAGCTCATCCGCCCTTTGACAGGTGTTGTTTTTGATCCTGCTGAGGGTCCACAGCCCCCTCCTCACCGAGCAAACCAGGTGCTGGAGACGGTCTAGTCGCCGACTATCCGACCATGGAGCAGGTAGCATGGGATTACATGGTACCCATGGCGGGAGAACTTCCCCCGACCTGAACAGGTCTGCTCAACTGAGTGTGCGATCTCTGAGTCACAAGGAACTGCAGATACTGGAATCCTGCATAGAACACAATGTGCTGGAGTATCACAGTGGGTCAGGCAGCATCTCTGGGGGACATCAATACCTAACCCTAACCTTTGGATCCGATATTTTACTTGGATAAAACCTTTGACAAAGTTCCATAAGTGTAATGAGTCGACTCAAACACACATCAAGATACAACACATATTCACTCCCCTGCGGCCGGCACGGCTACTGGCTGGAAGGCGCTCCCGTGTGAGCAGCCCGGTGCGGGGCTGAGACGCTGCAGTGTGGGTGGCCCGGTGCGGGGCGGAGACGGTGCTACGGCGGCTGAGGCGGCATTCTGGCGGCGGCGACCTGGATCCGGGGCTCGGCCGCGGGCCAGTGGAGGACAATGTCGGGAGCTCGCAGGTCACAGGCTGGTGCCTGTTTTCCGGAGCACCCGTTGCAACAGCTGCGTCCGCTGGACTGGAGGGCGGAAGCTTCGACCACTCCCGGGCCGCGGAGCTTGAACCGCGGGACTGATGCCATCGCCCGGTGGGGTATCGCCTCGGCGCAGAGGGAGAAGAGGAGGGAAGAGACAGTAACTCTAAGACTTTTGCCTCCATCACAGTGAGGAGGTGTTTGGTGAACTCACTGTGGTGGATGTTAATTTGTGTTTATTGTGTTTTGTTATTATTACATGTATGGCTGCAGGCAACAGCATTTCGTTCAGACCGAAAGGTCTGAATGACAAATAAAGGATTCAATTCAATATTAATTAAATCTACATACAGCAAGGATCTGTAGCCATCACATGTCTGAGCTGCTATTCATTCTAACTAGCGTAAGCAGGCTCTTGATAATATGAAGTACACAGTAGGCGGAGTCACTACTAACAAACACTATAATTGGCTAGTATGAAATAGCCAATCTACATCCTTCCTTGTAGAAACAAAACAAGCATCGGTGACTAAGCAATATAGGACATTGTTAATAATACATTTGAAGAATTACACAAATTCGCCGTATCTAACGGGTGGCCTGCAAACCCTTCCGGCTCATGTGTGGTATGAGTCCGCATCACCATCTTTCATTGGAGAAGAAACCAGGGAGGGAAACGGGGAAGTGACCAGCGGCCCGACAGGCAGGGAGGGTGACGAGATAGGCAGCTAGGCACCATGCGCTGCGGAGAGACCGCAGTGGGAACAATAGGTGGTAGTGGGGATGCAGGTCCGACTGGGAATGAATACGAAACGTGAGACATCAGGATACGGAGTCGCAGGACGATGTTCCTTCACTGGAAGGATATGTTGACGGTTGCATCTGTAGATGGCTCCGCCTGCTTCGACCAGATAAGAGCGCAGCTCTTTGGCAGGGCCGTAGATGCGTCCCAGATGTGCATAGCCCTTGTTTGTCTGGAGACAGACCACTTGTCCACGAGCGAGATGTTTAAGTGGCTTGCTGGACTTGTCGAAAAAGCGTTTGTGCGTGTCACGTTTGGATAGTAGTTGCTTCTGAATTGCAGTCGGAGAACGAACTTGTGGCTGCAAAAGCTGCTGGGACACATGCAGAGGAGCACGGGTTTGGCGAGACATCAGCCGTTGGGCTGGAGAACCCAGTACGGGGATCCCGCGCAATATTCCTTAGGTTGAGCAAGTCCAGGTACACGTCTGATTTGGCAAGGTATGACCGCTCCATGAGTTGCTTTGCACTCCGGACCGCTCTTTCGGCGAGTCCGTTGGACTGTGGGAATTCGGGTGGTAATATGTCGAAAGTCCCATCATTGTGCAAAATTTAAAAGCTTGGCTGGTGAACTGCCTGTCGTTGTCGGATTGGATACGTGAAGGGGCGTGCATGAGCCGTGCATGGAGAGGTGTCGCTGCAGCTTTTCGATTACCGCTTCAGAAGTAGTGGTTTGAAGTAAGTCGAGTCGTTCTCGAACCAGCCAGAAGATGTCAGTTTCTAACGTGGACCATGGGAGAGGAGGGACTGGGTGCGGCAGTAGAGGCTGCTTTTGCTGATGTGGCATCAGGCTTTTGCAGACTGTGCAAACTTCGGTATTTTCACGTATGTATTTGGTCATTCCGGGCCAGTAAAACATGCTTTGCGCCCTTTGGAGGGTTGCCTCCATGCCAGGGTGGCCCCTGTGGTTGTCGTCAAAGTATTTGTCCCAGAGGGCTGCTGGGACACTGCCTTGTGGCCCTTGACAATAATTCCGTCCTGTAGAAACATAGAAAATAGGTGCAGGAGTAGGCCATTCGGCCCTTCGAGCCTGCACCACCATTCAATATGATCATGGCTGATCATCCAACTCAGTATCCCAACTTCCCTCCATACCCCCTGATCCCTTTAGCCACAAGGGCCACATCTAACTCCCTCTTAAATATAGCCAATGAACTGGCCTCAACTACCTTCTGTGGCAGAGAATTCCAGAGATTCACCACTCTCTGTGTGAAAAATGTTTTTCTCATCTCGGTCCTAAAGGATTTCCCCTTTATCCTTTAACTGTGACCCCTTGTCCTGGACTTCCCCAACATCGGGAACAATCTTCCTGCATCTAGCCTGTCCAACCCCTTAAGAATTTTGTAACTTTCTATAAGATCCCCCCTCAATCTTCTAAATTCTAGCGAGTACAAGCTGAGTCTAGCCAGTCTTTCTTCATATGAAAGTCCTGACATCCTAGGAATCAGTCTGGTGGACCTTCTCTGTACTCCCTCTATGGCAAGAATGTCTTTCCTCAGATTTGGAGACCAAAACTGTACACAATACTCACCAATTCCCTGTGCAACTGCAGTAGAACGTCCGTGCTCCTATATTCAAATCCTTTTGCTATGAATGCTAACATACCATTCACTTTCTTCACTGCCTGCTGCACCTGCATGCCTACTTTCAATGACCTGTAATAATAGTTCATGTACTGTCGTGTAAAAATAGTTCATCGCGAACCAGGAAGTATGGGCATATATCGAGCGGGGTTGTGTTGCTTATCCAGCCAGCTGCGCCGGATGACTGCAGACAGCAATTGTAAGGTCTCATCAGCAGCCGTGTGTTCTGCTAGGCTGTTCAAACAATCAATTGGCACAAACGAAACCTTCATTACTGAGAATTGGTCCTGTTCGGAGAGTTGTTTGTTGGTTTTACGCGGGGCTCTAGATAGCGTGTCTGCTATGTGCATGCCCTTGCCTTTCTTGTCAACAATGTTGAAATCAATTTGCTGTAGCTGCATCATCATTCACTGTAGTCGTGCTGGGGCAGCGTGGATGTTTGTTCTCAATGGTGACCAGTGGCTGGTGGTCAATCTCGATAGTCACAGACTTTCCAAAGATAAAGTCCTTGAATTTAGTGCAGGCAAAAACCACTGTGAGCAGTTCCTTTTTGATCTGGGCGTAACGCTGTTCAGTGTCAGTCAGCGTACAAAACGGGCTTGATATTGCCATCGGTAGTGGTCTGCAGGCACACTGTATCTAGCCCATACTGAGACGCGTCGCAGGTGAGCGTTACTGGTAATTCCAAAGCAAAGTAGGCGAGAGTAGGTCCGCTAGTCAGCTGCAATTTGAGTGTGTCAAAAGCTGTTTGGTGTTCCGGGTACCAGGACCACGACCGGTCCTTGTGTGTCCGTTCTCGTAAGGGGGCAGATATGTCGCTGAGGTTGGGAATAAATTTACCCAGGTAGTTGACCATTTCGAGGAACCTTTGGAAGCTCACGACATTAGTAGGAACAGACATTTCGCTGATAGCTGCAGTTTTCGACGCGTCTGGTTTGAGACCATCACTTGTGAACATATGTCCAACATAAGTAACCTCTGGAACTCAAAACCTGCAATTCAGAGGATTGAGTTTGAGATGAATATCTTTGGCACGGTCAAGTACTTTCTTCAGATTGGCGTCATGTTCAGCCAGATCGCGTCCGTAGTCGAGATTATCATCAATAATGATAGCGCATGGGTACTCTGCAAACAATTGTTCCATAGTGCGCTAGAAAACTTCACTGGTGGAGTTGATGCCAAAGGGCATTCTCAGAAATTTGTATCGGCCAAATGGGGTACCAAACGTAGTGAGATTGGACGAGTCTGGAATCTGCCAAAATGAGCTTTTGGCATCCAGAACTGAGAATACTGCTGTGTTGCCTATCTGGGCAACAACTTCTTCTATCGTTCGCATTAGGTAATGCAGGCTTTTGATGGCAGTGTTAAGATCTCTGGGGTTTATGCAGATACGGATCTCCTCCTTCTGCTCCCTCTGGACTGCATGGCAGACTGCAGGAGTGGATCGCCATTGTGTGTGGCAGTTCTCCCTGCAGTCCGCCCTTTCACCCTTTTATATTTTTATTTTTTGTCCTGTTAAAAAACAAAATGTTAGTTGGAGGTCTTCATTTATGTGGGGGGTGGGGGAGGGGAAGGGAGAAACTTTATTTCTTAGTTCCGTGCCTGGTCGGAGAGGCGGCTTCCCTCCGAGCTGCTTCTTCGCCCCTTACTCGCGGCCTACCATCGGACTGGAGCAGCGTTTCCTTTCGGGACCGGCCGGGACTACAGCTTCGGCGGTGGCACAGCGCTGGGACACCATCATGGAGCGGGCAATGCCTTACCGGGTCGCTGTGCGGTGCACTCCAACATCCGAGGAGCTGCGGTCTGCGGAGCGTCCAGCCGCAGGTGGGCAGCGCTGGATTTAGAACACCGCGGAGCCTTGGATCCGAGATCGGAGCTCCGGCCAGCGCGGCCTGACGAATTTGGGTGCTGCAGTCTCCGTGGATGGAGCGGCCGCTCCGGAAATACCAAGCCGCCGAGGAGTGTTCACCCGACGCCGGAGTTCCAGCTTTCCGGCAAGAGGGCCTGAAAACATCGGACTGGCTGCGGAGGCCACAAATAGGCCCCGACCTCTGGTGATTCACAGAGGAAGAGGACTTAACTTTTTCATGCCTTTCCCCACAGTGGAAAATGTTGATTCTGTTGTGGAGGGACGTTCATGTTGAATTCTATAATGTGTTGTGTCATTTTTTCGTCTTATTAATTTTTTTCTATGGATGTACGGAAACGTAATTATTTATTTTATGTAAAGCACGTTGATTTAAACCTGCTGTATAAATATAATGTACTTACTTACTTACTTACTCCTTGTTTTTTGTTGTTGTTGCAACAACCATGGTGGAAACCCAGTCAGACGGGTTAGTAACTTCGGCAATCACACCCATGGAGACCATGCGCTTGAGTTCAGTGTGTATTCGGTCACGCGTGGCCTATGGAACACGATGTGGTGATCTGACCACAGGAGTAACTTTGGGATCAACAGCAATGTGCTATTGGAAGATGTGGTATGTGAACACATCAACATCAATGTGGTATGTGAAGAAGGATTTTGGCCCGAAACGTTGCCTATTTCCTTCGCTCCATAGATGCTGCCGCACCCGCTGAGTTTCTCCAGCAATTTTGTCTACCAGCAATGTGGTATTTGATAGGCAACGTGCCAAGCTCATTGTTAAAACAGTTCTTTATTTTGAGAGAGTAGCTGTAGTGTAGGCCTGTCAGTGAGACAGAGTTTATGGACCGCTCGGCCAAAGTAAACCAAGCCTAGATCATGGCATGCATTAATGCCGAGCAAAGTTTCTGAATCTCCTTAACAATATAAAATGGTATGGTATGGGTCTGTCTGTGGATGGTGCACTTTAAATCAGCTTGTCCAAGTGGGTGTAGTACTTCTCCCCGGAAGCGTTGCAGGGGCCTTATCAATATGTTCAGCATTACAAATTTTTAAAAACTCTCTTAATGAGATGACGTTGCATTTGGCGCCAGTATCTATCTTTGCGAACAAAGGCCTGTTATTCATAAACATGGTTACCTCATGGTCAAGTTGCTTGTTAGATGAAGGGAGGAGAGAGTGGATGGCAGAACTGGTATCTGTACTCTCTGAGAGCGGTGCAGGATATTGCGAGTCAAGCTCTTGGAAGTTATCAGTAAACTCATGTTGAACCAGGTGCAGGCTCGTCCTTGAAGCTACAGGAGTCACACGGGAACGGGAAAGTGGTTTAATTTCTTGCAAAAATTACAGGTTTTCCCATAGGCAGCACAGAATTGACGACCCGTAGAATGGAAATAGTTGCAATTTTGACAACGAACTGAAAACCCAGTGCAGGGGTTGCGAGGGGAGAGGTCTGTGAGATTAACACTGTGCTGCGAACATTGACTGATGGGCACAGAGTCAGTATGAGGAGACGTTATCTCAGAAATACGACAGGCATGTTCTGCTTGTTAATTCAGTGTTGCGAAGGAGCTCACTCGTAGCTTGCTGTGAAGCATTCGTCCCACAAGCTTATCGCGGGTGAGTTCATCCCGTAAATCACGAAAGCGACAGCGTGCAGCCATGTGCTTCATGTTGCTGATAAATCGTTCATTTGGTTCGTCGACCTGCTGTAAACGAGCATAGAACTTGGTCCTTTCAATAATATAGTTGGAGGGCAAGTCACACAACTCTCTGTACTTTCTGATCAAAACTGCAGGGTCGTCAATTGGTTCAGCAGGCACTCTGACCTGACCGTTATCATCCAAAACAGCAAAAGTGAAGTTGTCAGCACGATTCATTGCTTCAGGTCCCGCCAAATTAAGCAGTACAGAGGCACACACCTCAGGCGTCATTTTGATGAACGATGAGAGCATAATGAATGTAGTCATGCACGAAAAGATGCCAGCGTTCAGCAATATCAGAATCAAAGATAGTTATATGTTATATGGTTATAGGACTTGGACGGCGACACGAGTTTGCCATGATTGAGATAAATAATCAGAAGAAAATAAAACCCAATAAACATGAGCGAAGTAGGCAAGATTCACTCTCTGACACCATGTAATGAGTCGACTCAAACACACATCAAGATACAACACATATTTATTAATTCTACATACAGCAAGGATCTGCAGTCATCACATCTCCGAGCTGCTATTCACTCTAAATAGTGTAAGCAGGTTCTTGATAATATGAAGTACAAAGTAGGCGGAGTCACTACTAACAAACACTATAATTGGCTAGTATTAAATAGCCAATCTACAATAAGGAAGACTGATCCAGAAGTTTCGAACCCTTGGGATCTAGTGCAAGTTATCTAAATGGACCCAAAATTGATCTAGCAATAGGTGGTGGAGAGCAATGGTGGAGATTGTTTTAGTGATTTGAAGCATGTGACCAGTGGTGCCTCACACGTTCTGGAAGCTAACCGTTTGTTATATTCAGTGACAATTTGGAAATTACTTTAGGACAAAAAATAGTAGTGTTGATAGTTGCAGATGACAGTATAATGTTGATCAGTTGGTAAAAAGGGCCGAGAAATGGCAGATGGAACATCATCCTCAAGTAAGAAGGGATGCACTTTGAAACGGTTAAAATGAATGAAAGGGTAAATGATTGTTAGGACCATCAAAGGTATCAAGGAACACAGAAACTTCATGGTACATTTCCATGGATTGCAGGAGGTGGCAGCATTGGTTGATAAAGGAGATGAGAAAGGCATGCAGGAAACCTGCCTCATTGGCAAGAGCAAAGAATATAAGAACTGGAAACCTATGGTGCAATTTATAAACTGTTTGTGAGGTCACAACTGGGATGCTGGGTACAGCTCTGGTTGCCACTGGGGTGCTGGGTACAGCTCTGGTTGCCACTGGGGTGCTGGGTGTAGATCAGTGCATGCTCCTTTAACATAGTGACCTCACCACTACTAACCACTCCCCATTGTCTCTTGTATAATTGTAGCTTCCCCACCTCCAGCTCGCTCTCTAGCTCCGGTGATGACCATGGACAGCTAGGGCATAGTGTGTGTAGTGCATATAATAAAGTTATGTAGTAAAAGACTTTGTGTGTCAAGAAGTCCTTTTTACATGGTGTCAGAGCGAGCGAAATCAGGATCTGCATCAACACGAAAGACCTGAACCTTGCTATCAAACGCCCGCACTACCCCATGCGGACGGTGGAGGACGTCGCTGCACAGGTCGGTCCGGCCACAGTCTTCTCGGTCCCAGATGCCAAGAGCTCCTTTTGGCAGATCCCTCTGGATGAACGTTCCTCCTTCCTGACAACCTTTAGCACACCTTTCGGCAGGTTCCGTTTTCTCCGCATGCCTTTTGGGATCAACTCAGCAAGCGAGGTTTTCCAGCGCACCATGGAACAGCTGTTTGCCGGGTTGCCGTGCGCTATCATTGTGGATGACATCCTGGTGTACGGGAGGGACGTCGCTGAGCACGATCTGCACCTCCGCCAAGTCCTGGACAGGGCTCGTGAGATCAATCTCAAACTCAACCCGAAGAAGTGTCGGTTCCGCGTTCAGGAAGTCACTTACGTAGGCCACGTTTTCACGGCGGGGGGTCTAAAGCCAGACCCCCAGAAGACGGCAGCGGTCACTGAAATGCCCGCTCCCACCGACGTGCCCGGCCTGCAGCGCTTTCTGGGCATGGTCAACTACCTGGGGAAGTTCATACCCGACCTCAGCGAACTGAGTGCCCCCCCTGAGGGAGCTGACCAAGAAGGACAATGCCTGGGTCTGGCTCCCGCACCACCAGTCGGCCTTCGTAGCCCTGAAGTCCAAGCTCGCACGCACCCCGACTCTCAAGTTCTTTGACCTAAACAGGCCAATCGTCCTCACTTGCGATGCATCTCGGTTCGGCCTCGTTGCCGCCTGCCTGCAGCTCTATGACGATCGGCAGCTGCCTGTTTCCTATGCCTCTCGCACCATGACCCCTGCTGAGCAGCGCTACGCTCAGATCGAAAAGGAGCTCCTTGCCGTGGTGTTCGCATGCTCCAAATTCAAGGACTACATTCTGGGCAACTCCTTCACCATTGAAACTGACCACCAGCCGCTGGTCTCTATCTTGAACAAGCCTATCCATGCGGCCTCTTCACGTTCGCAGCGAATGATGCTGCAGCTCCAGCGTTTCACCTTCGAAATTGTGTACCGCAAGGGCAAGGAAATGTTCGAGGCCGACACATTGTCCCGTGCGCCGCTCCCTTCCATTGCCCGCCATCCATACGAATCATCTGACCTGATGGTACTGAACGTTAACATTGTTCCCTCTTGGCAGATGCAGTCCCTGGTCAAACACACTGCCGCTGATCCTGCCCTGCAACAGCTTGAGGGCGTCATCCGCCGTGGCTGGCCTGACCGACGCTCTTCTCTACCGGCTGGTGCCGTGCCCTACTTCCTGGTTCGGGACGAATTGGTGCTGCACAACGGCGTGGTGGTGAAGGGTCACAAGGTCGTGGTGCCGGCCGCGCTGCGGGATCATTACTTTCAAACCGCCCACAACGGCCACCCCGGGGTTGAGGCCACTTTGTCCCAGGCCCAAGCCCAGTTTTACTGGCCTGGCATGGTTCAGGACATCCGGGACAGGGTCTCAGCCTGTGCTGCCTGCAACAGTCTCCTGCCTCATCAACAGCGCCAACCTCTCATGCAGCAACCGGCTCCCGAGTTGCCGTGGATGGCTGTCGCCACTGACATATTCGAATGGCGTGGCAAACACTTCCTGGTCCTGGTGGACTCCTACTCCAGCTGGTTCGAGGGGGACCAGCTGCCGTCCCTCACGTCTGCTGCCGTCATCGGGAAGCTTCGCCGCCACTTTTCGACCTTTGGTTCCCCGGTGACTCTCCAATCCGACAACGGCAGCCAGTTTACCAGCGCAGAGTTCGGCGCCTTCGCCACCCGATGGAACATTCGCCACATCACCAGCAGCCCCGAGTACCCGCAAAGCAATGGCCTTGCAGAGCGCGCTGTCCGCAGCGCCAAGGAGCTGCTGGAACATTGTTGGCTTGCTCATTCGGACTTCTACCTTGCCCTCCTCAACCTCCGCAACATTTCCCGGGACCCCGCACTCGGTTCGCCTGCCCAGCGCCTCATGTCCCGCACCACTCGTCCCCCTCTCCCGGTCTCTCAGCAATCCCTAAAGCCCGCGGTCCGCAGCCCTGCCGCTGTCAAGGAGCGCATCATCGAGAAGCAGGTCATTCAGAAGCGCTCCTTTGACAAGTCATCCCGTCTCCTTCCCTGTCTGTTCCCAGGCCAGGTTGTGCGGATAAAGTCCACCTCCGGTCATCACCGGCTGGCCGTTGTCGTTGGCAATGCTGACTCTCCCCGGTCATACCTGGTTGACTACGAGGGCACCGTGTACCGTCGGACACGCCAGCACCTGCTGCTTGTCAACGAGCCTGCTCCGCCTCCCGCAGACCCGTTTTCGCCGCCTGTCCATTCCCCGCTGCCCGAAACTCCTCCTGCCCCTGTCACTCCTCGCATGCCCCGGACACTGCCCTCTCTGCTCTCTGTGCCCCGCACACGCCAACCTCCTCCTCCTGCCTCACCTGCAGGTGTACCTGTTTCACCCCCCCGTTCTCCTCCTTCCCCTGGGCGCTCTTCACCCGGTTTCTCCCGTCTCTGTCCCTGCCTCCGTACCTGCAGCTCCTGCGGTTGAATGGGAAGGCGGGTTGCGCACCCGCTCTGGGCGGTTGGTCAAGCCGCCTGTCTGGTACGGAGTGTGCGAGTAGTCTGTATCATGATATATTCTAACTGTTCCCTGCTTATGGTCTGATTCTAGCGTATGAGCCATGGTCGCTTTTGTTTCCAAGAGGAAGGATGTAGATCAGTGCATGCTCCTTTAACATAGTGACCTCACCACTACTAACCACTCCCCATTGTCTCTTGTATAATTGTAGCTTCCCCACCTCCAGCTCGCTCTCTAGCTCCAGTGATGACCACGGACAGCTAGGGCATAGTGTGTGTAGTGCATATAATAAAGTTATGTAGTAAAATACTTTGTGTGTCAAGAAGTCCTTTTTACACTGGGTACAGCTCTGGTTGCCACTGGGGTGCTGGGTACAGCTCTGGTTGCCACTGGGGTGCTGGGTACAGCTCTGGTTGCCACTGGGGTGCTGGGTACAGCTCTGGTTGCCACTGGGGTGCTGGGTACAGCTCTGGTTGCCACTGGGGTGCTGGGTACAGCTCTGGTTGCCACTGGGGTGCTGGGTACAGCTCTGGTTGCCACATTGTAGGACGGATGGGACGGCACTGGAAAGGTTGCAGATGAGATCAGCAAGGTGTTTCAGAAGGTCACCAGGATGTTGTCTGAGATGGAGCACTTCATGACGAGGAGCAACTGGCTTGGTTGGGTTTGCTTTTCTTAAAAAAATAAGAAATGCTTCTCCTTAGCAATGCAATCTAGATGCGTAAGTTTAAAATAAGTAGCAAGAAGGTTAAAGGGGATCTGAAGACATAGGCATAGAAAGTTCCAAACATGTGTTTGGAAATGGGATTAGTGTGATGGTTAGCATAGATATAGACCATAGTACAGCACAAGACTAGGCCCAATCAGCCCACAATGTATGTGTCGAATATGATACCAAGATCATCACTTATCTACTGTTCATAAACTATATCCCTCCATTCTTGCATATCCACATGCCCATTCAAAACCCTCTTTGATGCCATTATCGTATCTGCTTCAATCACCACCCTCAGCAGTACTTTCCAGGCACTCACCACACTGTTAAAAAATCTTTCCCTCTACATCCCATTTAAACTCCATGTGCTCCAAGAACCCATGCTTCTTTGTTGTTTAACTCTAGTGGGAAATGGTGAGTGCCTGCAATGCCCTGCCTGAGATAGTGGTGGAAGCAGACGCTTTGTATTACATGATGGTCAGCAAGAGATAGTCACACAGTTGGCAACTTCAGTGGGAGGATGCCAAACACAAGTGTGGCTTCAAGCCCCACACTCCCTTTGGAATGAACATTGAATTCTGCAACTTCACGTAAACTGCTCTCTCATTGTTTCCCATTACATGCGTTCCTTTCTTGCCCACTTTCTCACCCAACTCCGCCCTGACAGTCAGTACTCCTATTCCTTATTACCCGATCTGCCTTAACTAAACTCATGTAGACTTTTGTCCTGCACCTCACCCCTGGCTCTCAGCTCAGCTTTGAAACTGACTCCTCCCCCAGTCCAGAGAAAGGATCCCGCCACCGAAATGTTGACAGGCCTGTCTCTGGAATTTTAGTTTTGGCCATAGGCATTTTCAGCTTGCCCAGCCCTCCTTTTACAATGACCTTGGGGGAGGCCAGTAACTGCTTGACTTATAGACCAGCGGACGTACGCTCTGATTCTATGATATAATGGGTGAGATCCAATTTCTCCACAGAATATGGTGCCAGGTTGGAGGTGGGACCACGGTGAGGTTATCCCAAATTAAGGAATTGAATTGAATTGTTACACGTGACAAGTAACAGTGAAATTCTTTGCTTGCATACCCAAGATATAGTCACCTATAAAGTGTGCTGACAAAATGACAAAGTACCCCCGTGCAAGGTCCACCTTTGTTCCCCCCTTCCCCACTCATGGCGGTCCCCAAACCGGGTCCTCCATTGTTCTTTCCCCTCCCACAAGGCCCCCCCCCCCCACCCCCCCCACGCCAGGTCTTCCTTTGTTCCTTTCCCCGGCAGCGGCGTCCTCACTCCCACCTGGTCCGTCCTCGTCTGTCGGTCGGCACCATCATCGCCTGGTCCTCTGCACGCCTCCGTGACGCCGACCCAGGCCCCAGCCGCGAGGTCTGCAGACCCAGTGGGCCGTTAGCCGTGGGCTTCATTGACTCACGAGGCTCCAGCTCTGATCTGCGAGACCCAGGCTCCGACCCGCAGGGCTCCGGCCAGCGAGGCTCCGACCTCGACGGCACCTCCGGAAGGCATCATATAATGGAATGTGAAATGAGCATGAGGTGCTGTGGGTATCATGAGTCCCCGGCCCATGGTTGGGCACAGGCTCAAACTCTCATCCGGCAGACAATATAGAAGCTTGAAAGCATAAGAAACCAGACTCATAGAAACATAGAAAATAGGTTCAGGAGGCCATTCGGCCCTTCGAGCCAGCACCGCCAATCATTGTGATCATGGCTGATCATCCACTATCTATAACCCGTGCCTGTCTTCTCCCCATATCCCTTGACTCCACTAGCCCCTAGAGCTCTATCTAACGCTCTCTTAAATCCATTCAGTGACTTGGCCTCCACTGCCCTCTGTGGCACGGAATTCCATAAATTCACAACTCTCTGGGTGAAAAAGTCTTAAATTACCTCCCCTTTATTCTAAGACTGTGCCCCCTGGTTCTGGACTCGTCCAACATTGGGAACATTTTTCCTGCATCTAGCTTGACCAGTCCTTTTATAATTTTATATGTTTCTATAAGAGCCCCCTCATCCTTCTAAACTCCAGTGAATACGAGCCTAACCTTTTCAATCTTTCCTCATATGACAGTCCCACCATCCCAGGGATCAATCTCGTGAACCTACGCTGCACTGCCTCAATCACAAGGATGTCCTTCTTCAAATTAGGAGACCTAAACTTTACACAATACTCGAAATGTGGTCTCACCAGAGCCCTATACAACTGCAGAAGAACCTCTTGACTCCTATCCAGAAAAATGTTTGTGGCCCTCCTTGGATGATATATATAGGGCCCGATGCTTGCGCCGGGCCACAAACATCAAGCAGGACACATCCCACCCTGCCAACCACCTTTTCACTCTGTTACCCTCTGGGAGGCGATTCAGGTCTCTGAAGGAGACTAAAAAATAGTTTCTACCCATGTGCGATAAAATAACTTAATTCCAACAGAGAACACTGGGGAAGCAAAATGTAATTCCAAGAAAAGCAACATTCTTTTAAAATTCTTTATAAATACTTATTTATTATTTTTACTAATAAGTGTACATATGTGTCAATGGTTGTCATGTTTGTATTTTTTAACCGGAGGAGATGCAATGGAATTTCGTTGCACAGTATTGTGCAATGACAATAAACGTATTCATTCATTCATTCATTCAAATCCTCTTGTTATGAAGACCAACATTCATTAGCTTTCTTCACTGCCTGCTGTACCTGTAAGCCACCTTTCAGTGACCGGTGTACAAGGATGCCCAGGTCTCGCTGTGCCTCCCCCTTACCTAACCTAAACCCATTGAGATGATAATCTGCCCCCTTGTTTTTGCCACCAAAGTGTATAACCTCACATTTATCTATATTATACTGCATCTGCCACGCACCTGCCCACTCACTCAACCTGTCTCTCGCCTAATTAAAATTTATTTCAGTTCCTCTACCCCCTTAGATCCTCTGTCCTCCAGTACATCTGGGAGATTGTTTCTGTCTTCCTTAGTGAAGACAGATCCGAAGTACCTATTCAACTCTTCTGCCATTTCCTTGTTGACCTTAATAATTTCACCCGTGTCTGCCTTCAAGGGACCCACATTTGACTTTGCTACTCTTTTTCCCTTAACATATGTAAAGAAGCTTTTACTGTCCTTCTTTATATTCCTGGCCAGCTTCCCTTCGTACTTCATCTTTTCAGCCCGTATTGCCCGTTTTGTTTCCTTCTGTTGTCCTATGAAAGTTTCCCAATCCACTGGCTTCCCGCTACTCTTTCTGTGTTATACACCTTTTCTTTTAGTTTTATTCTATCCCTAACTTCTCTTGTCAGCCACGGTTGCCTCCTACACCCCTTAGAATCTTTCTTCCTTTTTGGAATGAAATGATCCTGCGTCTTCAGGATTATGCCCAGAAATTCCTGCCATTGCTGTTCCAACGTCATTCCTGCTAGGATCCCTTTCCAGTCTACCTTGGCCAGCTCCCCTCTCATGCCTTCATAGTCCTCTTTGTTCAACTGCATCACTGACACTTCTGATTTAACCTTCTCCTTCTCAAATTGCAGATTAAAACTAATCATATTATGATCACTACCTCCAAGCGGTTCCTTTACCTCAAGTTCTCTTAGCATAACTGGTTCATTGGACAACACTAAGTCCAGAATTGCCTTTTCTCTGGTCGGCTCCATTACAAGCTGCTTTAAGAATCCATCTCGGAGGCATTCTACAAACTCTCTCTCTTGGGGTCCTGAACCAACCTGATTTTCCCAGTCTACCTGCATATTGAAATCCCCCATCACCATGGTGGCATTACCTTTTTACATGCCAGTTTTAACTCCTGCTGCAACTTGCACCCTACAACCGGGCTACTATTTGGGGGACTGTAGATAACACCAATTTGTGTCTTCTTGCCTTTACAATTCCTCAACTCAATCCACAGTCAGTCCCTATGTCTTCCCTTGCAAGGGACTGAATTCCATCCCGCACCAGCAGAGCTACCCCCCCTCTTCTGCCCACCTGCCTGTCTTTTCTATAGGATCAGTGACGGACTGGGTCTAAAAATATTGGTTGCTAGGAGACAAAGGCGGCCCACTTCATCAGGGGCCCACTTGCCATCGGGCAAGCTGAGACCCTGGCCAGTCCGCCACTGTATAGGATGTATAACCCTGAATATTAAATTCCCAGGCCCGATCCTCCTGCAGCCACGTCTCAGTAATCCCCACAATGTCATATCTACCAACCTCTAACTGAGCCTCAAGCTCATCTACTTTACTTCTTATACTTCGCGCATTCATATACAATACTTTTAATTCCTTATGCATCTCACCTTTCACATCGATCCCTATTACACTTGGCCATACTCTCCTATCTCTTTGTGAGCTTCCTTTCCCATTAATTCTGGGGGTCATTAACCATCCTTTTACTCTCTTTCCCTTTAACTCCGTCGTCGACTATCCCATTTGACACCCCACCCCCCCTTATTCAGTTTAAAACCACCCGTGTAGCAGTGGCAAACCTGCCTGCCAGAAAGCTGGTCCCCCACCTGTTAAGATGCAATCCGTCCCTTTTGTACAGTTCCCCCTTACTCCAAAACAGATCCCAGTGATCTAAGAATCTAAATCCCTGCCTCCTGCACCAGTTCCTCAGCCACACATCAGGTCCCGTATCTCCCTGTTCCTGCTCTCGCCAGCACGAGGAACTGGAAGCAAACCAGTGATAACAAGCACGATCACTTCTGGCTGTTCACCTTCGCCCGTGAGGATTTTCTGCACTCTGTCCGTGCCATCCTGGATCCTGGCACCAGGAAGGCAGCACGCCATCCTCGAATCCCGTCTGCTGCCGCAGAAACCCCTGTCCGTACCTCTCACAATGGAGTCTCCAACTACAATGGCGTTGCCTGACGTTGGCCTCTTTGGTTTTGGCTCAACAGCACTTTTTGCTTCGCAAGCCAGTCCGTCGCTCAGTGTGTTAGCGTCTTCTGTCCCGACTACTTCTAAGTGGGTGAACCTGTTCACAAGAGGTACAACACCCGGGGACCTTTGCATTCCAAGTTTCCCTCCCTTTCTCACCATCACCCACCTTCTCTCTTCCAGTACCTTAGGTGTATCAATCTTACTGTAGGATTTGTCGAGGAATGACTCAGTTTCTCGGACGAACCTGAGGTCATCCAGTTGCTTCTCCAGTTCCCCAACACGGTCCTTCAGGAGCTGTACCTGGATGCACTTCTCACATTTGTAGCAGCCAGAGGAACCAGCAGTGTCCTTGACCTCCCACATACTGCAAGCATCACACTGAATCAGCTTGCTTGACATCTCCTTCTTTCATCTCTCCCTCTCCAGCGTTTTGCGTATCCTCCTCTCCTCAACCTTCTCACCGAAGACTCTCGAGCTAAAGACTCGCACTTCCCTCACAAGGCCGCTCCCTCACTGTCGCTCCCTAAGAGCCGTCCTGCTTATATTCTGATAAATTGCCTCATTTACCAATTTACAAACCAAATTCCTCAGTTTTAAACTGTTTTCCTTGGAAACAGGAATAGATCCTTCCCCTCAAAACAGAAAGGGGGACAGTTTACAGAAACAATTAACTATATGCAAAAAAAAACTTTAGAAGTGTAACTGCTGGAGATAGTCAAGTATCAGGCCACCCAGCACTTGTGGAGGAAAAAACAAGTTGATGTTTCAAGTCAATAAACTCAAATAAGACATTGTCTTGTTAGATATGGACAATATAAATATGAAAGATAGTTTCAGATGATGTAAAAGGGGCAAGCGATAAGGTGATAAGAACCAGGAAATTACCACCAGGACATAACCACTGGGACATAGGTTTAAGGTTTGAGGGGAAATATTTAATAGGAACCTGAGAAGCAAGGTTTTCACTCAGAGGGTGGTGGGTATATGGAACATGTTGCCAAGGGAGGTAGTTGTGGCAAGTATTTTCACAACATTTAAAAGACACATGCACAGGTACATGGATAGGAAAGGTTTAGAGGGATATGGACCAAAAGTGGACATATGGAACTAGCTTTGATGGAACATCTTGCCAACTATAGTGGAATGGAACCTATGGTAGAGGAGATAGCTGTGATATTTCAGAATGTGTGAAGCACAATATGGTCACAGTGGATGTGACAGAGATGAAAAAACTGGGAGAATGGAAAACTTGAAGATAAGGAAACTAGAATTTGTGTGAATGGGTTGGTATGAAAGGGCCTATTTCCCTACTGTATCTTCCAATCAATCATTCAGTAAGGGGAGGCATCAATGAAACCATCAAATGTACTACCTGTCCCATAAAGACGCGGACATGGCTTGGATTTCCAATATCAATTTCCTTTCCATTTCAAACATAGGGCAGCCCACCACCTCAATTCATTTTCAATTACACTTTCCTTACAATTTCAAGCACAGGATAGGCCACATCTCATTTCAATTTCAATTTCCTTTCCATTTCAAGCACAGGACAGGCTAACACCTTATTTAAATTCAAATTCCATTTCCATTTCAAGCACTGGTCAGGCCAACACCTCATTTCAATTTCAATTCCATTGTCATTTCAAGCACAGGGCAGGCCAACACCTCATTTCAATTTCAATTCCATTTCCATTTCAAGCACAGGGCAGGCCAACACTTAATTTCAATTACAATTCAAGCACAGGACAGGCCAACACCTCATTTCAATTTCAATTCCATTTCCATTTCAAGCACAGGGTAGGCCAACACCTCATTCCAATTTAAATTTCAATTCCATTTCCATTTCAAGCACAGGGTAGGCCAACACCTCATTTCAATTTTAATTTCAATCCCATTTCCATTTCAAGCACAGGGCAGGCCAACACGTCATTTCAATTTCAACTTCCTTTCAATTTCATGCACAGGGCAGGTCAACACCTCAATTAAATTTAAATTTCCTTTCCATTTCATGCACAGGGCAGGCCAACACCTCATTTCGATTTCATTTGCAATTCAATTTCCATATCAAGCACTGGGCAGGCCAACACCTCAGTTCAATTTCAATTTCAATTCCATTTCCATTTCAAGCACAGGGCAGGCCAACACCTCATTTAAATTCCAATTTAAATTCCATTTCTAGCACAGGGCAGGCCAAACAACTCATTGCATTATTATTTCATTTCCAATTTTCATTGCAGTTTCAAGCATAGGCAAGGCAGGCCAAACAACTCATTGCATTGTCATTGCATTTCTAATTTTGTATTGCAGTTTCAAGCACAGGTAGTGCAGGCCAAACAACTCATTGCATTTTCATTAAGGGCGAACACATCATTTATTGCAAGTACATTGCAGACTCACTGTTCAGTTGATTCACAGCATAGAATCACAGTTGTGGCCTCTCCCTCGCGATCTTCCAGAGTGACTGACTCACTTCCAGGGCATTACCATGGTGATTGATAGGCGAGAGGACCAATCAGCTGATCTCAAGATTTTTTAAACATTTATAACTTTTTTTACTTTTCATCGATCGGAAAAATCCTTGGGGCTTTCTCAGTGGAGGAGGACTGTGAGTAAGATGGCCAAAAATCATAGCGATATATGGTAGCGTTTTTTCTAAAATCAATATACAGCGCAGACAGGAAGTGTTCAAATGAGACTTTTAGTTATATAGATATATCACCACACAGATTATGCCTGCTACACATTCCTTATGTAGTCCAGTCCAGATCTTCATCCCTACCCTGGACACACCGGTCCTATTTGTCAGTACGTCATTCTCTCTTTAGATTTGATGCAGACTCAGGGATGAAAGGAGTCGTGTTCCCTCTGCTTCTACTGCAATAAAGACTATGAGTTATCTATATTACTAAAACTAAGATCTTGACCGCTTTCGACTTACTGTTTCGTGATTTCCGAGAGAACCCTGCAACTTGCGGCCGTCATTTTTTACCGTCATTTTTGGCCACCTCGCTCAGAGTCCCCCTCCACTGGATTGGACTGGAGGATTTTTCCCACTTCCCGATGAAAAATTAGAGAGTTATTAATGTTTTTAAAAATGTCGCCATTCTCTCTGCTGCCCCCGCTGGCGGCAGGGGGGAGGGACTATAAAACCCGGAAGTGTCGTGCCTCACTCAGTCTCGGCGAGAGGGTCACGGCTCTCTGAGCTGCGAATAACACTGAAGGCACGTCTCTCCACAGTGAGTCCCCTCGATGTGGTTTTCATAACATGTGTTTGTTGGCTTGCAACGTGTTTGCCCGATTGGCTTCACTTTTTAAAGGGCTTTCAGAAAATGTGTTTGTTGGCTTGCAAAGGTTTGCCCAATTGGCTTTGCTTTTTAAAGGGCTTTTAGAAAATGTGTTTGTTGGCTTGCAAATTGTTTGCCCAATTGGCTTGGCTTTTTAAAGGGCTTTCAGAAAATGTGTTTGTTGGCTTGCAAAGTGTTTGCCCAATTGGCTTGGATTTTTAAAGGGCTTTCAACAGTTTTCGGATGGATAAAGCGTGAATAAACATTTTATTAGATCAGGACTGTTTAATTGCAAAATTGGCGCTCATTCTGTGACCCACTTAGTGGCAAGATGGCGCCGACGACGTAATTCCCGGTTAGCGGCAAGATGGTGCTGAGTGCGTCATTTCCGGTTCGTGGCAAGATGGCGCTGACTGCAGAAGGCACAGAGTGAAGACGTCGTTGAATAATTCAAGAGAGCTTACTGCTCTGTCTATGGTGAGTGTGTTTGTTGGACGTTATTTAAAGCACGTTTTTGCTTCAGCAGCAGCCTCGACAGGGGGCTTTAAACGCTTGAATCATTCGCTTTACACACTGTATGTTCACCACGTTCTGAAGTTACTTGGCATTTTATATTGGTTGTGTGTGAGTGACTCTGTGTGTGTGTGGCTGTGAGTGAATCTGTGAGTGTGTGTGAGCCTGTGTGTGTGTGAGTCTGTGTGTGTGTGTGTGTGTGCGTGTCTGTGTGTGAGTGGGTCTGTGTGTGTCTGAGAGTCTGCGTGTGTGTATAGGGGGGTTACACATAATGTCTCCGGGTGAAAGGGCTTGACGAACAGAACTGCTCAATCCATGTGGAGGACATCGCATCTTCCGGTATATGTTGTTAATACACGAAACGTGTACTTTCCTACCTGTTAAAAAACGCCAAAATTATGAATTTGTGCACTGTAAATAATTGTGGAAGTCGAGGTAACCGTGAGAGACATCTATCCTACTTCAGAATTCCAAAAGTGAAGAGAAATGAAGGTAAAGAGAAGCGAGGGCTAAAGTGCTTGGCGAACATTGGCCGTGCAAATATCGAGATTGAAAATATTGGGAATTATCGCGTTTGCTCACTGCATTTCATCAGTAAGGCATTATTTGCGTTTTTTTCTTGATTCCTTTGGTATCTAAAAAGTTTCAGAAGTGATAAATCTGGCTGTAACATTTTAAAATCGCCGATGTTTCTGAAGTGGGTTTTTTACATGCAAAAAGAAAACGCTTCTGAAGCTAAATTTATCATTAAAAAATTGCCAGACTTACGAGTGGCGTGTGGAAAAGTAAGTTTTCTATCATTATGGTTTTGAGGTGTATATTTTGGCAAATAATAAAATGTCCTGACAGGTTAAACACCTCTCCCTTTCAATAGGATATTGTCAATTTGCTGAGGTTGATTATGTCCAATTAACAGCTAACAATTATGCCATTCCTTGACTTGCATCTGAGTAAAATGTAATTCAAAACCCACTTATGGTTTGTGATTTTTGTAAGGATACTGCCAGCCCATCAGCTGTGAGTGACTAAACTGGCAGCCCACCAGCTGTAAATGACTGAACTGCCAGTCACCAGCCGTGTGTGAATGCACTGCCTGCCCACCAGCCGTGAGTAAGTGAACTGCCAGCCCAGCAGCCGTAAGTAACTGAAGTGCCTGCCCAATAATCCATTAGGTCCATCCTCTCCCCCTTCTCTCTCAGAGTCTGTCACCTGTTTTGGGCAGAATTTCTGGCAGTTTCTCAGCTGCCTGCCAGGTCTGAGTGAGTGTACTGCCAGGCCTCAGTGACTGAGCTGCCAGCCCAAGAATCCATTCGGCCCACAATGTCCATACTAGCCCTCTGGAAACCAGTCCCTTCTGCCCATAACCCATACTAGCGCAACAGAAAGCCCCCCCCCCCCCACCCCACTGGCCAGCAATATTGGAATTGGTGTAGTGGTGGAATATTGCGTTGGGTGACCAGCCCTCCCGTGTGATGCTGGGACCCAACGGGTCCCACTTAGTCTTGTAACCTCTATATGTGGGTCTGATCATTTCAACACTCTTCCACAGCCAGAGGCAAGTGCCTTACTCTGTTTAAAATAAGTGTATCTTGGTCTACTGAAAGTCTGGTGGATCCAGGGTCCAAGAATTTTTATGTTGTTAATTAATTTATAGATGAATGATTATTCTTTTGTTTTGGAGCACTCAGTGCCAAAGTGCAGGTATTGTGCATTTTTGATTTCCCATTTTGAAAGCTGGAGCTCAGGAAGCTGATCATAAAAAGCACAAACTAATTGGATAATTCACTTCTCTTAAAGTAGAATTGGTAATAATTTACCATATACGATAATCTTGAAACGTCTGCCCAAATGTATTCATTTTAAACCCACAGTTAACTATAAATAGTAGTGGAAGTTAGCCTTGGATCAAAGAGCCAATGCTCAGGGTTTCAAGATTCAAGATTCAATTTAATCGTCACATGTACCAATTAAGGTACAGTGAAATTTGAGTTACCACATAGCCATACTAAGTAAAAATACACACAGCACATAAAATAAAGTTTAACATAAACATCCACCACAGTGGGATCAACATTCCTCACTGTGATGGAAGGCAATAAAGTTTAGTCATCTTCCTCTGTTCACCCGTGGTCGGGTCCTTTGAACGGGGCCGTTGCCGACGGCCCGCTGTTCAAGCCCTCTTGTCGGGATGATCGAAACTCCGGCATGGAGCTCCTGAGTCGGCCGCTTCTTACCGGAGACCGCTCACAGTGTTAAAGTCCACAGGTCGGAGCTCCAACACTAGTGATCCTCGAGAAAAGATCCCAGGCTCCGCGATGGTAAGTTCGTGCAGCACCCGCGGCTTTAATCTCTGGCTGGTCTCCAGGAAAGGCCGCACCACTGCACGTTGTAGTCCGCAAAGGGGGGGGGGGGGGGGGGGGAGCAGTGATGGCGCCCGCAATTCAAGAGTGTTAGCACCACACTGCATTGAAGCAGACTCTTCGGCCAAATCTGCCCATGCTGACCAAGGTGCCCATCTAAGCTAGTCCCATTTTCCCACAATTGGCCCATATCCCTCAATGTACTGGTCCAAGTGGCTGAAATAGTACTTACCTCAACTACCTCCCCTTGGTTCAGTTTGGTCGCCCCGGCGTAGGAAAGATGTCATTAAGTTTGAATATATCTGGCATCTTCTCCTCAACTTTGTTATGTTAAATTCTTCAGTGCAACTCTCTTACAGTCTCTTGGTTAAATTGGATTAGATTGCTAGCTGATCCAGTTTCCATCGAACCTGCAACAAAGCCCCTCAGTGATCATTTCTGGTTAAAACCATGCCAATACTTAGAGCATGGGAGGCTGATGGGTGAACATATAGACGTGTTTAAAGTCACAAGAGGAATAGATCGGGTAAAAGCACACTGTGGCGGCTACCAAGGGTCGTGCCATCATAGTGTCGAACCCCTCGGCACAGGAGTGGTTTAGTCCGGAGGCGGCCCTTAGCTGGAGGCTTTAAAGGCAGGGGTTTGGGTGCCATCTTCCTCTCGTTTGGTCTTCCCTACAACCGGGAGGAACATAATAAAAAGTGTCTCTCAAAACACGACTTCGTGCTTCATTCTGAGACCCACGCACTACATTGGTGACCCCGACGCTCCATTGGCGTCATGATGGAGAGAAGAGCAAGCCCTCACAGGCTGGCCTGGCCCTGTCTCTGGACGCGGTCTCCGTAACAGTGCCCAACTTCTGGACCACCCGGCCGCTCATCTGGCTCCAGCAGGCGGAGGCCCAGTTCAACCTGCGGGGCATCACGGTCGATGCCACCCGCTTCTATTACCTGGTGGGAGCCCTCGACCAGGATGCGGTTGAAAAGGTCACGGACTTCCTCGCAGACCCTCCGATCAATAATAAATACCTCGGCCTGAAAGAGCTCCTGCTCCAGATTTACGGACTGAGTAGGATGGAGCGGGCAGGTAGGATCCTGCATATGGGGGGCCTGGGCGACCGGCGGCCATCTACCCTCCTAAAGGAGATGGTGGCGCTACTAGACGGGCACATGCAGTGCCTGTTGTTCGAGTACACCTACCTGCATCTGCTGCCGGCCTACATTCGGTTGCAGCTCACCGACGTCTCGTTTGCCGACCTTCGGGCCCTCGGGAGGCGCGCCGACGCCCTGTGGATGGCGCGCCCTGATGACGTCAGCGCGCTGGGCGTCAGCAGAGACGGGGTCGCGCTGAGGTCGACGCGCCCTGATGACGTCAACGCGTTGGCCGTCAGCAGGCACGCCGATGACGTCACCCCAGCAGCTCCCGATTTCCTCCGGTGGGGCGGGGGAGCTGTGGAAGGAGTGACAGCTCCAGCCCGACGGCCCGCACGATCACCCCCAGCGGCAGTGAGGGGTACTGCACCTGCAGTCCAGCGCCAGCAAGCTGCAGGCACCACCAGCGGGAGCAGGCAAGCTCCAAGTAACACCAAAATGAGGCGCTGGTGCTATTTCCATCAGCGCTGGGGTGCTGCAGCACGACAATGCCGCCAGCCGTGCACGTTCCCGGGAAACGCCTGGGCCGGCTGCCAATAGTCCCCGCGGCGGCCGGCCAAATTCACCGCCTTTTCGCCTGGGATCGGCGCTCTGGGACCCGCTTCCTCGTGGATACTGGAGCGGAGCTCAGCGTCCTGCCCCCTTCGCTGGATGCCCGACATTCATTCCGGTAAGCGGGGGCCCGTCCTCACCGCGGCAAACGGCAGCCCCATCCGCACATATGGACTGCGCATGGTTCCCATCGTGCTCGGCTCCTGCCATTTCTCATGGAGCTTCACCATTGCCGACGTCTCCCAACCATTGCTCGGGGCCGATTTCCTCCGGGCGCATTCCCTCATGGTGGACATCGGGCGTCAGCGTTTGGTCAACGCCACTACGATGGAGCCGATCACGTTGCGTGTGGATCAACCGGTGGGACGGCCACTGGCGTCCGTGGACTCCCGATTTGCACGGATCTTGGCTGCGTTCCCGGACATTCTCACTCCGCAGTTTCAATCAGCAACCCCCAGCCACGGGGTGTTGCATTATATCCCGACTATCGGCCCACCACTCCATGCATGAGCACGGCGACTGCCACCAGATAAACTGCGTCTGGCACAGCGGGAATTCCGCACGATGGAGGCCTTGGGGATCGTCCGCGCTTCGTGCAGCCCTTGGGCGTCCCCACTCCACATGGTCCCCAAGTCAAGCGGGGGCTGGCGACCTTGTGGGGATTACCGACGGCTGAACGCTGC
Organism: Amblyraja radiata; assembly: GCF_010909765.2. NCBI lineage: Eukaryota > Metazoa > Chordata > Chondrichthyes > Rajiformes > Rajidae > Amblyraja > Amblyraja radiata. The sequence continues at coordinate 57,054,085 of NC_045967.1, forward strand.
AACAACAGCGGATCGATACCCCGTACCCCACATCCAGGACTTCACGGCCCATTTGGCTGGGGCCACAATTTTTTCCAAAGTGGATCTGGTACGGGGTTATAATCAGATGACGTGCCGAAGACGGCGATCATCACGCCATTCGGGCTTTATGAGTTTACTCGGATGCCGTTCGGCCTCAAAAACGCTGCACAGGCCTTTCAGCGCCTCATGGACGGGGTTTGTCGCGGCCTCGATTTCGTGTTCGTGTACCTGGACGACATCCTGGTGGCCAGCCGCTCGCAACAAGAACACTGCGCTCACCTTCGGCAGCTCTGTCAACGGCTCAGCGAGCATGGTTTGACCATCAACCTGGACAAGTGCCGTTTTGGAGTGAACGAAATTGACTTCCTCGGCCACCGCGTGACTGCGCAAGGCGCGGTTCCCCTGCCTGGCAGGGTCGACGCCATCCGTCGGTTTCCCCGCCCACGCACGGTGCGTGGCCTGCAGGAATTTGTCGGCATGGTGCGATTCTACCATCGTTTCGTGCCATCCGCGGCCCACATCATGCGGCCCCTGTATCAACTTCTGGCGGGTGGGCAGCACAAGAGCGTGGAGTGGACCCACGAGGCGGAGGCAGCTTTTGACGGAGCGAAGGAGGCCCTTGCTCGGGCCGTACTGCTGGTACACCAGCGGGGAGATGCCCCGACTGCTCTCACGGTGGACGCCTCGGAGTCGGCGGTTGGTGCTGTGCTGGAGCAGCTGACGGGCGGAGGTTGGCGGCCCCTGGCCTTCTTCAGTCGGCACCTCAACCGTGCGCAGACGAAATACAGCGCGTTCGATCGTGAGCTCCTGGCTCTGTACCTGGCTGTGCGCCATTTTCGCTACTTCCTGGAGGGCCGCCCGTTCACCGCCTACACCGACCATAAGCCGCTCACTTTCGCCCTGCAGAAGGTTTCCGATCCCTGGTCCGCACGTCAGCAGCGGCAATTGGCTTACATCTCGGAATACACCACAGCTATCCGCTACGTCGAGGGGAAAGAGAACCGGGTGGCCGACGCATTGTCCCGCCCCGCTATAAACGCCGTGTTCGAGGTGGCGCCCGGAATGGACTATTCTGCTCTGGTGGCGGCACAGCTCACGGACGATGAGGTGGCATCTCTGGCCTCCGCCTTGAGGATGTCCCTCTCGGTCCTGGGGGAGTAACAATCCTGTGCGATGTGTCGTCTGGTCAGCCGCGCCCCATCGTCCCTGCCACCTGGCGCCAGAGGGTGTTCGAGGTGATCCACGGACTGGCTCACCCATCAATCCGGGCGACAACGGCACTGGTGGCAGCTCGTTTCATGTGGCACGGTCTGCGCAAGCAGGTTGGCCATTGGGCTCGCACCTGCATTCCGTGCCAGACGGCAAAAAACCAGCGCCATGTCCGTGCGCCTCTCCAGGAGTTTGGTATACCTCACCAGCGGTTCGACCATCTCCACATAGACATTGTAGGGCCTCTCCCGCCGTCCCGGGGCATCACCCACCTTCTGACAATGGTGGACCGCTTCACGCGGTGGCCGGAGGCTATTCCGTTGGCTGACACTTCAATGGCTACGTGTGCCCGTGCGTTGTCCGCGCACTGGATTGCTCGCTTCGGGGTGCCGTCGCACATCTCCTCAGACCGGGGGCCACAGTTCACCTCCGAGCTGCGGTGAGCCATGGCTCGCTTGCTGGGTGTGCGGCTGCACCACACCACGGCTTACCACCCGCAAGCTAACGGTCTGGTGGAGAGGTTCCACCGGCAGCTAAAGGCGGCACTGAAGGCACGACTCTTCTTCCCGGACTGGATGGACGAGTTGCCATGGGTCATGCTGGGCATCCGGACCGCTACCAAAGAGGACTTGGCCTCGTCATCGGCGGAGCTCGTCTACGGGTCGCCACTCACGGTGCCCGGGGAGTTCGTGCCGTTGGCGCCGGAGCAGCAGGGAACGCCCTCCTCCACCCTTCAACGCCTTCGCGAGCGAGTTGGCAAGCTCGCACCCGTCCCGACGTCCCGCCATGGGACATTTCGCCCACACGTGCCATTGGCCCTCACGGACAGCCCGTATGTTTTCCTGTGCCGTGATGCCCAACGGACGCCACTCCAGAGGCCATACGAGGGCCCGTTCCGGGTGCTGGAACATGGGCAGTCGACTTTTGTCCTGGACATGGGGGGCCGGCCGGAGGCCGTGTCGATTGACCGTTTGAAGCCGGCACACCTGGACATTGACCAGCCGGTGCTGGTTGCCCAACTTCGGCCTCGAGGGCGCCCCCCTTCACGGCTCCCTCCACCTGTCACTCCATCTGTCCTCCCACCGGTCCCTCGTCCTGTCCCTCCACCTATGCCTCCGCAAGCCCCACGAGCGGCTAATTTCCGCACGCGGGCCGGCCGGGTCGTGCTCCCGCCGGTGCGTTTCGTGCCTCTGGTTCTGGGGGGGTGTCCTGTGGCGGCTCCCAAGGGTTGTGCCATCATAGTGTCGAACCCCTCGGCACGGGAGTGGTTTAGTCCGGAGGCGGCCCTTAGCCGGAGGCTTTAAAGGCAGGGGTTTGGGTGCAATCTTCCTCTCGTTTGGTCTTCCCTACAACCGGGAGGAACAGAATAAAAAGTGCCTCTCAAAACACGACTTCATGCTTCATTCTGAGACCCACGCACTACAACACAGTCTTTTACCCAGGTTAGGGGAATGAAAAACCAGAGGACACACCCCCCTCCCCCCTCCCCCCAAACACACAGGTGGGGGGAGGGGGGGGTGAAGAGGGGAAGGAGGGGAGAGGAGGAGGAGGAAAAGGGGCAGATTTGGGAGGGAATGGAGAGCGGGGTAGGGGGTGCGAGAGGGGGATGGGGAGAGAGATGTGTGGGAGGGGAGGGATGGGGAGGGAGGGGAGGAGGGAGGGAGGGGGAGAGGGGTGGGGGGAGAGAGGGGAAAGAGTGGGGAGGGAGAGTGGAGGGGGAATGGGGGAGAGAAGTGGTAGAGTGGGGTGGGAGGGAGAGGTAGAGGGGTAGCGAGAGTGGTGGATGAGAGACGGGGGAGTGGTGGAAGAGGGACAGAGGGGCAGGGGAAGGGGTGGGGAGATAGGGGAAGGGAGGGGAAGAGAGAGGGGTGGGGGTGGGACAGGCGTGGGGTAAGAGGATAGAAGTGGATGAGTGGGCAGGGAGGGGTAGGGGGAGTGATGAAAGAGGGAAAGAGGGGTAGGGGGAAGGGGGTGGTGGTAGAGAGGGAAGGGGATGGGTGGGAGAGTGAGAGGGGTGTGGAGAGGGAAACAGAAGCATAGAAATTAAGTGCAGGAGTAGGCCATTCGGCCCTTCGAGCCTGCACCACCATTCAATATGATCATGGCTGATCATTCAACTCAGTATCCTATACCTGCCTTCTCTCCATACCCCCTGATCCCTTTAGTCTCAAGGGCCACATCTAACTCCCTCTTAAATATAAACAATGAACTGGCCTCAACTACCTTCTGCAGCAGAGAGTTCCAGAGACTCACCACTATCTGTGTGAAAAATGTTTTCCTCATCTCAGTACTAAAGGATTTTCCCTTTATCCTTAAACTGTGACCCGCTTGTCCTGGACTTCCCCAACATCGGGAACAATCTTCCTGCATCAGACAAATGCAATTCAGGACTTTACTCTTCACAAGCAAAGTCAGAATGACGGTTAGTGAAGAATTCGAACAATCGCGGAGCGTTCAGATGCTGCGCGCACCTCCTGCACCAAAGGGGGGGGGGGGGAGCGTGTGTCGTCACACACAAAGATCTTGTTGCGGAGAGCTCCGCTATAAGATCTTTGGTCACACACTATGCACGCGCCTCCACAAACAGATGAGCGTCTTCTTGAATGGAGAGCGCGTGGCTGCCTTCACAAACAGTCGCACACACTGTGGACCTGCCCCCACAAAAAATATTTTGTGTGGAAGGGGAGGAGGAGGGTGGAGAGTGAGAGGGGGAGGGGGGGGGGTGGGGGGAGGAGAGGATGGGGGAGAGAGGTGAAGGGGGGGGGGTGGAGGGGTTGGAGCGGGCGTGCATGAGTCGAGAGAAGAGAGGAGAGAGAGAGAGGCTGGTGCAACAACAAAAAACCTGGATAAACTCAGCGGGTGCAGCAGCATCTATGGACCGAAGGAAAAGGGCAACGTTTTTGGCCGAAACCCCTTCTTCCGGGTTTCGCTCCATAGATGCTGCCGCACCCGCTGAGTTTATCCAGGTTTTTTTATGTCTACCTTCGATTTTCCAGCATCTGTAGTTCCTTCTTAAAGACAGAGACTGTGCACGGTAAGGGAATGAGGAGGGAGAGGGGGAAGAGTGTGGAGGGAGGGGGAGAGTGGGGTGGGAGGGGGAGAGGGGTGGGGGGAGAGAGGGGAAAGAGTGTGGGGGGGGAGGGGGGGTCTAAGCTATAACAGTAAATTAAACATTGTCACTAATGCCAGCGTGTTGTAGAGTAATCCCTGCTGATGTGCTGGAACACAAAGAAGGACCCCATGAATCAACTAACTCACTTCAGCAGGGACTTTGCTTTCTTGCACTTTAATCGACCTCACAGCACTTTCTTCAGCTTTTTTTATGCTTTTCCCACTAAATACAATGAACCTGCTGCAAGTTTCCACGACATTTATTCCACAGATCAACACATCGGAATCTCCAGTAAAACAGGCATCTGTGAAGCTCCCTCAGCCATTTTGTGTGCTAGCCTGAAACAAAGCGCGTGATTGGCCAACTGGCAGACAACTCAATGTTAAACGTGCTTTGATTGGACTAAAAAATTCCCGACAGTTTTCCCGTTTTTCTGAGTTTCAGTGGTGATTTTTATAAATATTTTTACACAATATGTGAAAATTTCATGTAGTTTGGTGACTTGGGTCACGAAACTGCAGAATAAAGGTCCTCGGCCCACAGAATAGAATAGAATAGAATAGAATAGAATCTTTAATTGCCACGCAACCAGGGTTGGTGGTATTTGGGTTCGGTACATGATGGTACACTGCTTTTGTTACATACCACTAATAACATAGATCACCGTAATAAAGTGCATCCATACCACATCACAAATCACAAATCTCACCAACAATACATAGTGCAAAAGAACAAACAAAGACCATAGACAAGACACTGTATACATCAAAAGTCATATTATTGTCTGATTATTGGACGGAATTGAGAGTTCTTATTGCTGAGGGGAAGAAACTGTTTTTAAAGTGGGTGGTTTTAGTAGCAAGTGACCTGAGGCGCCTCCCCGAAGGGAGAGACTGAAAAAGGTGATTTGCTGGATGGGAGTGGTCCGAGATGATCTTTTTTGCCCGTTTTGAGGTACGGTGGAGATAACTGGAATGGATTGAGGGGAGGGGGGAGTTGATGATCCTGGAGGCCTTGGAGACAATGCGTTGTATTCTGTGTAGTGAGTGACTATCGGTGTTACCGTACCAGACTGTGATTGAGGAGGTGATGATGCTTTCAATGATTGATTGATAGAAACGGACCAGGAGGTGTTTATCGACTCTGAACTTTTTGAGCTGTCTGAGGAAATATAGGCGTTGTTGACCTTTCTTGATGACGTGGTCTGCATTGATGTGCCATTTTAGATTATTGGAGATATAGGTGCCTAGAAACTTAAATGAGTTCGTGGAGGTTATGGGGTGAGAGTTGACATGGACCGGGGGTTTGTGGTTTTGATTGCGTCTGAAATCTATGATGATTTCTAAGGTTTTTGAAGTATTAAGCTGGAGGTTGTTGTCTGCGCACCATTTGACTGCGCTATCGACTGTTAGATGGTATTGTGATTCTTTGTTGTCTGAGATAAGGCCAATTATTGTTGTGTCGTCTGCATATTTAAAATTTTTAACTGAGCTGCATTGGGATGTGAGGTTGTTGGTGTAAAGTGAGAAGAGCTGGGGTGACAGAACGCACCCTTGGGGGGCTCCTATGTTGAGAGTCAAAGGGCTGGAGAGTTTTTCACCCACCTTGACTCTTTGCAGTCTGTTTGTTAGAAAGTGTAGAATCCAATGGCACATGGCTGGGTGAATGCTCATGTCCAACATTTTATTGTAGAGTTTAATCGGGTGTATAGTATTAAAGGCCGAGCTAAAATCTATAAACAGGATGCGTGCATAGGTGTTCGGTGATTCCAGATGATGAAGGGAATAGTGAAGAGCTAAGTTGATAGCATCCTCAACAGACCGGTTGGTCCTATATGCAAATTGGAAAGGGTCCATGATGGGGGCAGTGTGAGTTTTCAGATGGGTGAGGACTATGTGCTCAAAGGCCTTCATGGCGACTGATGTTAATGCCACAGGTCTATAATCGTTCAGGCAGCTCACCTTGGAGGACTTGGGCACAGGGATGATAATGGATGATTTAAAACACTGCGGGACTCTACATTGGCTGAGGGAGGTGTTAAAGATGGAGGTGAACACAGGGGCCAGCTGAGCTGCACAGTGGTTGAGAGCAGCAGGGCTGAGGTTGTCAGGCCCTGCCGCTTTTCTTTTATTAAGATTTTTGAAGGCCGCCCTAACCACCTCCTCAGAGATGGTGAATGGTGCTGAGTTAGGTGGGGGGGGAGGCATGGATGGCGGGGTGGCATTATCAAAGCGTGCATAAAAAGTGTTCAGTTTTTCCGGTAAATCCGGATCCTCGTCTGGGATGGGAACAGGACGTTTTTTGTAGTCCGTCATCTTCTGTAGATGTTTCCAGGCTTCTCTTGAATTGTGGGTTTTGAGTTGTTGTTCCAATTTGTTTGAATAAGCTAATTTTGCTTTCCGAATTGCAGACCTGAGTTCATATTTTGCTGATTTATACTGAACCTTGTTACCGTTGGTGTAGGCTGCATTTTTCTTTTTGCGAAGAAGTTGTATGTGCTTGTTGAACCAGGGTTTACCATTGCTGGGTATTGTGACAGTTTTGTAGGGGACGCACAGTTCTTCACAGTAGCGGACGTATGACGTCACCACGTCAGTGTACACGTCGATGTTGTTGCCGGATACGTCGAGGAAGAGGTCCCAGTCAGTACATTCAAAACATCCCCTTAACGTTTCGATGACATCCTCTGACCAGGACTTAACGGTTATTGTTTTGGGCTTGATGGATTTCAGTTTTTGTTTGTATGCGGGGATGAGCAGCAGCATTACATGATCGGATCTACCCAGTGGAGCACGAGGAAAGGCACGGTAAGCGCCAGTGATGTTAGTGTAACAATGATCCAATGTATTGTTTTCTCTGCTCGGGCATGTAACTTGCTGAGTGTAGTTAGGGAGTTCTTTTGTTAGACAGCTGTGGTTTAAATCACCCAAGGCTATAATGAAGGCCTATTCTCTGTACTCCCTCTATGTCAACAATGTCTTTGAGCATTGGGCATTGTGACATCACACGATGGAACGTTCACCAGGGGCTGGGGCTCCTGCAAAGGCATATGTAAATGGATCCATTCCGATTGGACATATGTGAGCATTGGGCATTGTGACATCACACAATGGAACGTTCACCAGGGGCTGGGGCTGGTGCTGCTTCTATGGGTGTGAAGCCAGTTTATTTTTGAAATAGTGTGGGGGGGGGGGTGAAGGATTTGATTAAAAACGTGTACTTAAACACGACGAAATGTAATGAGGAGCGGATACTTAGAAAGAAAAGTGAAATCTCTCCCGAAATGGAAAAGATGTCGGCGATTCTGCGTCTGGTTTCGGAGTTGCAGTGAATCAAAGGAAGAAATGCAGCCGGCAGCCGTACATGTAAATGGATCTATTCCGATTGGACATCTGCGACTATTGGGCATTGTGACATCACACGATGGAACGAATCAAAAGGAAGAAAGGCAGCCGGACGGCAGCCGGATGGATGGGGCGAGAGTTTTATATATTAACTAGACCAAGTGAAGACCCGTTGGGTCTGTTTCCCCAACGGCGTTTGCGGTGGGTGGGGGGGGGGGGGGTGAGAAGAGGGGAGGGAGGGGAGAGGAGGAGGAGGAAACGGGATAGATTTGGGAGGGAAAGGAGAGCGGGGTAGGGGGTGAGAGATGGGGAGAGCGTTGTGGGGAGGGGGTATGGGGAAGATGGGGAGGAGGAGGGAGGGGAGGGGGAGAGGGGTGGGGGAGAGAGGGGAAAGAGTGGGGAGGGAGAGTGGAGGGGAAGGGGAGAGAAGTGGAAGAGTGGGGAGGGAGGAGGAGAGGGGTAGGGGGAGTGATGGAAGAGGGATAGGGGGAAGGGGGTGGGGGAAGGGGGTGGGGGGGAGAGGGAAGGGGGTGGGGTAGAGAGGGAAGGGGGGTGGGGGAGAGAGGGATGGGAGAGGGAGAGGGGTGAGGAGAGGGAGAGGGGGAGGAGAGAAGGGGGAGAGAAGTGGAAGAGTGGGGAGGGAGGGAGGGGTAGCGGCAGTGGTGGAAGAGAGACGGGGGAGTGGTGGAAGAGGGACAGAGGGGTAGGGGAAGGGGTGGGGAGAGAGGGGAAGGGAGGGGAAGAGAGAGGGGTGGGGGTGGGAGAGGCATGGGGTAAGGAGATAGAAGTGGAAGAGTGGGGAGGGAAGGTTAGGGGGAGTGGTGAAAGAGGGACAGAGGGGTAGGGGGAAGGGGGTGGTGGTAGAGAGGGAAGGGGGGTGGGGGGGAGAGGGATGGGTGGGAGAGGGAGAGGGGTGTGGAGAGGGAAACATAGAAGCATAAAAATTAAGTGCAGGAGTAGGCCATTCGGCCCTTCGAGCCTGCACCACCATTCAATATGAACATGGCTGATCATTCAACTCAGTATCCTATACCTGCCTTCTCTCCATACCCCCTGATCCCTTTAGTCTCAAGGGCCACATCTAACTCCCTCTTAAATATAACCAATGAACTGGTCTCAACTACCTTCTGTGGCAGAGAGTTCCAGAGATTCACCATTATCTGTGTGAAAAATGTTTTCCTCATCTCAGTACTAAAGGATTTCCCCTTTATCCTTAAACTGTGTGCCGCTTGTCCTGGACTTCCCCAACATCGGGAACAATCTTCCTGCATCAGGCAAATGCAATTCAGGACTTTTCTCTTTACAAGCAAAGTCAGAATGACGGTTAGTGAAGAATTCGAACAATCGTGGAGCGTTCAGATGCTGCGCGCACCTCCTGCACCAAAGGGGGGGGGGGGGGGGGGAGCGTGTGTCGTCACACACAAAGATTTTGTTGCGGAGAGCTCTGCTATAAGATCTTTGGTCACACACTATGCACGCGCCTCCACAAACAGATGAGCGTCTTCTTGAATGGAGAGCGCGTGGCTGCCTCCACAAACAGTCACACACACTGTGGACCTGCCCCCACAAAAAATATTTTGTGTGGAAGGGGAGGAGGAGGATGGAGAGGGGGAGGGGGAGGGGGGGGGGGAGGAGAGGATGGGGGAGATAGGTGAAGGGGGGGGTGGAGGGGTTGGAGCGGGCGTGCATGAGTCGAGAGAAGAGAGAAGGGCAGAGAGAGAGAGAGAGGCTGGTACAACAACAAAAAACCTGGATAAACTCAGCGGGTGCAGCAGCATCTATGGACCGAAGGAAAAGGGCAACGTTTTTGGCCGAAACCCCTTCTTCCGGGTTTCGCTCCATAGATGCTGCCGCACCCGCTGAGTTTATCTAGACTTTTTTATGTCTACCTTCGATTTTCCAGCATCTGTAGTTCCTTCTTTAAAGACAGAGACTGTGCACGGTAAGGGAATGAGGAGGGAGAGGGGGAAGAGTGTGGAGGGAGGGGGAGAGTGGGATGGGAGGGGGAGAGGGGTGGGGGGAGAGAGGGGAAAGAGTGTGGGGGGGGAGGGGTGGTCTAAGCTATAACAGTAAATTAAACATTGTCACTAATGCCAGCGTGTTGTAGAGTAATCCCTGCTGATGTGCTGGAACACAAAGAAGGACCCCATGAATCAACTAACTCACTTCAGCAGGGACTTTGCTTTCTTGCACTTTAATCGACCTCGCAGCACTTTCTTCAGCTTTTTTTATGCTTTTCCCACTAAATACAATGAACCTGCTGCAAGTTTCCACGACATTTATTCCACAGATCAACACATCGGAATCTCCAGTAAAACAGGCATCTGTGAAGCTCCCTCAGCCATTTTGTGTGCTAGCTCCTCGGTCCACAGCCTATTCTCTGTACTCCCTCTATGTCAACAATGTCTGAGCATTGGGCATTGTGACATCACACGATGGAACGTTCACCATTGGCTGGGGCTCCTGCAAAGGCATATGTAAATGGATCCATTCCGATTGGACATATGTGTGCATTGGGCATTGTGACATCACACAATGGAACGTTCACCAGGGGCTGGGGCTGGTGCTGTTTCTATGGGTGTGAAGCCAGTTGAAGCTGGTGGAGAATGCTAAGAAATAAAATCTGGGTATCTCAGTGCAAAAGAAGTGAGAATATCTTTGCACAACATCTCTGTTTACTCTTGATTACATTCTAGTGGGCTCGGAGAAACGTGCCTGTTTATTTCATGTCGGGAAGAGTTGATGTTGTGAGGGGGGTTTAGAAGATTCTAATAATGAGAAAGAGATCACTGAAATGTTTTAAAACAAAATTTGTCCAGTTAAATTTCAAGAACCAAGAGTGCTTGCAATACATTACCACAAGGTGGCGCTTGAATCTATCAGAAATGTGCACCGCAAATTTATGTCTGGATCCATTTGCTGATCTGGGTTTTTTAAAACCTACATAAGATATTTGAGCGTCATTTTATCAATCCAACTTTAGTTATCAACAAATTTGCTCACCATTTCTATATACATTTTATATTTTAATAACAGCTCAAATCTTGAGTAGAACAGAAAGGTGATTTCTCCATACTGTTTGCTTAAACTATTTCTGTCTTTGTTTGATTGCATATGTGTTACCAAGAACTTAAGCAAATGTAAGGAAAAATTGAAATATCTTTTAAGACAAAGAATTTCATTGTTACATGCCACATGTGATAATAAAGTATAATTCATTCGTACACCATAATTTGTATAGAGAGAGTAGAGCAGGGGGCTGGACTGGACACACGGTTTAGGATATAGAGGAGGAAGTGTTGTCGCTAATTTGTTATGATTGTGGTCTGCCAATTATGAAGTCGAAGATCTAATTTAGGATCTTTTAGGATGCTTTATTTTATTACATGGAATTTATAAATACAAGATGTTCATTGTAGTCAAGGTGTGTGTTCATGCAAATTTTTTAAATTTACATTGTGTTCAGATAGTTAGTCGACTTGGGATTTTGTCTTATACTAAATTTGCATATCCCAGTTTGTGATCTTTACCCCTTGATTATAGAGACTGTAGCATGCAAACTGAAGGCTAGAAGCAGTTTAAGGACATTGTAATAAAGTGCAACAAAACAATAATACAGAGTAACAAATTACGTAGCTCAGAAATGGGCCATTCTGCTCAACTGTCAATGTTGGCTTTTCTCCACATGATCTTCATCACATTCCTCAAATTAATCCCAACAATCCCCATCAGTTAATACCTCAGCATGTTATTTTGCTCATTTCTCATGTCTATTCAAGGGAACTGGATAACCTAAATTATTTGCAAGAAGGAACTGCAGATGCTGGTTTACATCGAAGATAGATACAAAATGCGAGAGTAACTCAGCAGGACAGGCAGCATCCAACCTGTATTATTTGTCTGAATCACTCTGCAGAGCATGGTTCACTTTTGAATCAAGGTCCTAATCAAAATTCTTTATTGGAAATATTAATGATTTTCATATCTCTGGCCTCTAGTTCTGGTTTGATCTGCATGTGAAATCTTATCTTGACGTCTTATCAAATTCTTATTCATAGACCAAAGCTGTGCACAATTCTCCAAGTGTGGTCTAATAAATGTTCATTTCAACTCAAATGTATCTGGTTTCCAGTTTATTCTGGGAATCAGACGCATACATTATTTGTTTTTTAATTACCATATTAATTTTCTTTGGAATTTGTGATTTGCTTGTACCCCTATACTCCAATTAGACAGGCTTAAGGAGCAAAAATACTCAACTGTTGTTTGTATGTTTGTATGTACTTTGTTAAAAATAAGTTAACATTTCCAAATCACTGTACACTAGCATAGATAGTGTTAATGTAACACTATAGTGCTCTGAAGATTGCTTTCAAATTACTGAAATTTGGTTTAAAATTTGAATTCCTGTCCAGGGGCCATTTAGTTAGCTTCTGTGGGAAATGGAAATGTTCATTTGGTGAATGTTGGCCCCTTAGGTTAAAGTTGACACATAGTTATGGAATACAAACTGTTTTATTTTGCAAGTGAATGTAGGTTTAGGATGATCCTGTGGGACATCATGCAAGCAAAAATAAAAACACAAAATGCTGGAAGTACTTAGCGGGTCAGGCTGCATCAGTGGAATTGGCAAATATTTAAGATTCCAAATGGAAGATCTTTAAAAAAAAAAAAAAAAATCAGAACTGGGAATGGGGAAATCCAAGATAGACGCAAAAAGCTCAGTAACTGAGCGGGACAGGCAGCATCTCTGGAGAGAAGGAATGGGTGACATTTCAGGTCGAGACCCTCCTTCAGTGGTTTTCAATTGCAGAGAAGATGGGAGAGGGTAAGGTGGAAAAAGGGTATATAGATTATTGGCATGCAAATTATCTGAACTCCATGCAGAGGGTGCTGCAGCTGCTGCAACTCCAGCAACCACGTTGACTCATGACATCCGGTATTGTTCAGGTAGAGTTTACATGTTCTCTATATGATATATGTGTGTATATATACATCTACATATATGAAATATATATATGATATATATGTACATGTCGGTTTCCTCTAGGTGCTTCAGTTTCTTCCAACATCGCAAACATGTGACCACTTCATTGTATCAATGTAAATGGGTAAACTAGGTAGGCTTAAGGGCCTGTATCTGTAGTCTTTGACTCTTTTGGGTATCACAGTGGCAGAGCCAGCAGAGCTGCCTCATAGTGCCAGCAACTTGAACTCAATCTTCATCTCAGGTGCTGCCTGTGAAATGTGTGCACATTTTTCTTGCGACAACTTTGGTTTCCCCCTGGTGCTCTGGTTTTCTCTCACATTCTGATGACAGCAGGCTCCTGGGATGTGCTTTGCAAAAGGCTCTCAGGATGTGCTGCGGAGCCAAACAAAGGAAAACCCCGGCAGGCTGCCCATGGCCAGGTGTGGCAGGAGGCCTGGCTGGTTGCTGCAAAGAAAGACCCAGCAGGTCTCTGTCTGTAGGGGGGATGCTCGGAATCCGTCGAGCTCGGTTCCGAAGGCTGGAGAGTTGAGGAGGAGGAAGTCGCCGGTGATGATGGATGAGATGAGTGGGCCGGTAGGACAGGGAATGGGGTACTGCCTACCGGGCCTTCAAGGTCAGCTGCAGGAAGTGCCTCCAGGGCGCAAAGGTGGTCAAGCAAGGATAGGCACATCATTTCGTGGGCTGAGCCAGTCGAAAGTGACAGAAGAGGCCCTGGAACAGCCTGGGGCTTAACTCGATTGGGAGCCGCTCCAGTACATCGAAGTCATAGACTAGACTTTGGACATTTTGTAAATAGTGCCAAAATATGGCAACTCATGCATGTGTGATCAATGCAAACATAATTTCATTGTGCAGTGCACATATGGCAATAAAGCAAACATGCTTTCCATTATCATCACAGCTTCATTTTACATTTTTTCCCGAAAATTCAATCAGTGGAAATAGTATAATAAACATGTACATTATTTTAAGCTGTTAGGTGAAGGAAATGGTATTCTGTGCTCATAATTTAATCATTTCATCCACTGTATTATTATTTGCTCCATTTCCTCAAAAGGATTATATCCTTAACTTTAATCCCAAAGTTTAGCATAAGTTAGACTGCCTTTTTTTGATTGGCTAGCATGCAAACAAAAGCTTTTCACTGTATCTTGGCAAACATGGCAATAATAAACTTAACTAACTAAACAGATTGCAGATGAAGTCGAACCAACAAAATTGGTAATAACATTAAGTTACACCAAAAATTCGAACCAGCACAGATTTGATAGGCTAAATGCCCCTCTACAATGTTACAGGATGATGGGAATTTGTGTAGGTTTTCAGGCAAATTCTTTAAATCGCCTATCTCAAGCCACCATGAATGATCTTCCCGATGTGACATGGTGGTACAATCATTAGTGCTGTAGTCTCACAGCTCCAGGATCCTGGTTCCATACCAACCTTGGGTGCTGTCTGTAAGGAGTTTGCATGTTCTCCCTGTGACCATATGGGTTTCCCCCAGCTGTTTCCTTTCACATTGCAATGAAGTTCTGGATGGTCTGTTCATTGACTAGCGCTCCCTCGTGTGGGTGGATGTCAAGGGAATTAGTGGGGAAGGAGGTTGATGGGTACGTAAAGGAGAATAGAAATGTGAATGTGAAATGGGTTGACTTCCTCTCCCTTTACTGTTATTTTATATTCATGATTCCGAGAAGTATTCCATGCCTGTCTAAAACAAGCTCTGGATAGTATTTAGACATGGGAGTACAATTTGCAATGCAATGTTTTTACAATTTGGTCGCATTTAAAGGATTTCTGGCTTTTTGAAAAAAAGTTTGATCTTCATGAGGTTCCAAATGTGTGATTACATTTATTGGAAATGATCAAATGAAATATTTGCATCTTGTTGAACTTTAATCATAAACTTTGCAGTTTAATCATAAAATATCACACAGCAGTTGTAACCACTGTGTTCCCTTCTAGTGACAAAGTCAGAATCTAGTCATATGTTTGTTTTAAAATGAATAATGAATAATAACGCTTCAATAGCATAGGTATACACAGTTTTTTTTGGTGTGTGAAGGTCGATGATAGCTATGCTTTGAGGAATGTTGAATTCCCCTTTGAAAATACTTATGCACTTAACCAGATATGAAAGGTAAGCAGCCAGGAGAATTAATTAATTAATTAATTCATTCATTGCTTCTTCTACAGATTCGAGAATAAGAACCATTGTTCATGTGATAATCATGCAGCAACATTGTAAGGAATAGTCATGAAAGTTGAAATCGCTTTGTATTGCAATTGGCACATTTAGTGATATTGCCTTAATAAGTTGATGTTCAAATGATACGGATACATATGGCAACTACTTTAGTTTATTATAGTTGTTTTTAATTTTTTTAATGATTTCATTACTTTTTTCAAAGATTTATAAATATGATCCTTAAATCTTTTCATTTGTTGGAAAGTAGGAAACGTGGCAAGTACCATTAGTATGAGACGAGGTCCAGCCAGTGGCTGTTTCCAACTAGGGAAAGGCTAATGCCTTTGTTTGACATTTATTAACATTATCCTCACTGAATCCTCCACCATCAATATCTTGACAAGACAGATAGCTGGATCAGTCACAAAAGTTATAATTCTACAGAAACTATTCAGAGACAGGATATCTTGCAGTATATGCCTCCTTCTTGCTCCTCATAATTTTTTCAAGGTAAAATTAGGAGTGTGATTCAAGATATTCCTCTTGCAAAAAATGAATTCATTTGAATAACACTTGAAGCATGACATCTTCCAGGATATAGCAAATCTGCTTGATTGGTATTCTATCCACCATCCTGATGATACACACCCTTCCCCACCAGATCATTGTGAATGCAATGCATACAATTTACGGAATGTTTGCCAGCAATCCCTGTAGATTTCAATAGAATGTCCAAAAACCTCATAGCCTTGCATCCTAAAAAGATGATGGCAGCAGATGAATGGAGCCGCTCTGTTGAAATTCTCTTCCAAGTTGCACATGATCCTGGCTTGTAAATACAGCAGAGTTCCTTCTTCATCACTCAGCCTGAACCCAGGAACTATTGTTAACTGCATTATGGGTATGGCTTCACTATTTGATGAATGCAGTTCACCAGTATTTTCACGAGGGCAATTAAGGATAGTAAGTAAATATTGGGCTTTCCAGCATTACCAGCATTAAATGTAAAATAAAAAATAAAAAAATTAAAAAAATTGCAGCCAGTACAGGATTTTGAGAGTCTTTCAGTATGTTCTTGTCTTTACCGTGGATGGTTGACATTACCTCTGCCAGATCACTACTTGGCAATTTGTCTTTTTGCAGGTTATCTATAGCTACAAATTATACACTGGTGATCAGGGAGCAATACAAGGGGGTGTTGGAGGAGGGGAGAGGTGCTGCATAGCCACATAGCACAGCCAGCATGATATCTTGTTCTCGAGATTGGTTGGAGCTGCATTCATCCAGGATTTTGTCACTGACCTGTTTTGGAAATTCCTTGATATGTCAAAAAGTGTGTTACTCATTGTCTAACGTCTGACCTGCTTATGTGCAAACTTACTTCAATGGCCAGTTGAGTTTCTGATCAATGATGAAACCCCAAACTGTTGATGGTAGTGTCTGGAGTTGTTAATGCCATTGAATGTCAAGGCTGGTGAGTCAGATTCTTAGTGAATCCAAATTGGACCCAGATGGGGAATGGGTTGCGTTGGGGGAGCGGGTGAGTGGTGGAATATTGCCCAATGAGTCTGCACTTAGTCTAGTTACCTAATTATTTCTGTGTGCAGATTTTATCTTATTTGCTAACATCTGGAGTGACGTTGAAGCAAATGAATATTTTCATCGCCAACATGAAAGTCACTGCTGGCAGAATTAAAGATACTTGTGAAGATTTCTTGGTTACGGTTTCCCCACGAATACCAATTTAATTTGTTGAGGAGTAATATAAACTTGTGTGATTATAGCATTATGTGTTTATTTGTAGCGTTATGTGTAAACTTGTTTATTTGATTATATGTGATCATAAATGAGCCAAGAGCAATTTGGGTTGACTGAAGAAGGGTCTCGACCCGAAACGTTACTCATTCCTTCTCTCCAGAGATGCTGCTTGAGTTACTCCAGCATTTTTTTTGTCTATCATCATAACTTCAGCTTTATTATATATTAATGTCTTTCAATGGCTGACGCAGTTGACCTACTTACTGTCTTTCTTTTCAAAGGCTGGTTTGGTCAACATAATTTTGTGCTTGTGCTTAAAACCAATTTACTGTAAAAACTAAGAATATTCACAACCACTAGATTCAAGCATGATTTGTTCTTGCGAAGTCCTCTGTTAAACTAATTTAAAATCAAGAAAAGTAAAATGTGAAAGGTATTCATAAACCATTCATTAGTTTAAATGCTTCGTACATGTCAGCCTTTGAGTAAATTACATTTTTCAAAATTGTGCAAAATCTTTTAAAACATTGTCAGTGAGTCGCAGAAAATAAGCTCAATTCCACAAACAGTCCCAGGCAGCAGAACATCCCCAACAACAGTGGAGTAGCTTCCATACCCGCAACACTGCTCTCTCTCCCCATCCCCGCACTCACACTTTACGATAGACCTACTGCAAGAATACTAACTAACAATACGCTATCTCCAAAATTTTACTTATCAAGGGGTAATAGGCAAGGGTGTGCCTTATCACCATTGCTATTCGCCCTTATGATAGAACCGTTGGCCGAAACGATTAGAAATCACCCGATTATTCACGGATATAACACTAAGGACTCAAAGAATAAAATTTCACTATATGCTGATGATATCCTTTTATATATTACTAATACACAAACGAGTATACCCACCTTATTAACACTAATTGAGGAATTCAGCTCTTTTTCAGGATATAACCATATAACAATTACAGCACGGAAACAGGCCATCTCGGCCCTACAAGTCCGTGCCGAACAATTTTTTTTCCCTTAGTCCCACCTGCCTGCACTCATACCATAACCCTCCATTCCCTTCTCATCCATATGCCTATCCAATTTATTCTTAAATGATACCAACGAACCTGCCGCCATCACTTCCACTGGAAGCTCATTCCACACCGCTACCACTCTCTGAGTAAAGAAGTTCCCCCTCATGTTACCCCTAAACTTCTGTCCCTTAATTCTGAAGTCATGTCCTCTTGTTTGAATCTTCCCTATTCTCAAAGGGAAAAGCTTGATCACATCAACTCTGTCTATCCCTCTCATCATTTTAAAGACCTCTATCAAGTCCCCCCTTAACCTTCTGCGCTCCAGAGAATAAAAACCTAACTTATTCAACTTATCTCTGTAACTTAGTTGTTGAAACACAGGCAACATTCTAGTAAAATAGAATAAATTGGAATAAAAGCGAAATTATGTCTTTATGTCTTTAAAACCACAGGATTCGAGACACTTACTAAAATTCCCCTTCAAAATTGCAACAGAAGAATTCAAGTATCTGGGTATTCAAATTACGAGAAGACACAAATCATTATTTAGTGCCAATTTTATACCACTATTAAATAAACTGAATGATATGATTAAATTTTGGAAAACGCTTCCGCTCTCATTGATAGGTAGAATTAACGCTATAAAAATGACTTTCTTACCACAATTAATATTTGTTTCAAGCGATCCCAATATATATTCCAAAATATTTTTTCAAAAAACTAGATTCCACTATCACTAATTTTATATGGGATTACAGAACACATAGAATTCAACGAAAGCATTTGTGCAAATCTAAAGAAGTTGGGGGTTTATCATTACCTAACTTTATGTATTACTACTGGGCAGTGCATATTAAGAACATAATGTACTGGCTGGATAGTTCCACTCAGCAGTTGGAGTGGATAAGAATGGAGAAAGAGGAGTGCTATCCGCACGATATAGGAACGATCCTGCTCTCACCGATAAAATTGAATAGTATAATATATAAGAAGAACCCAATTATTCACAATATAATAAGAATTTGGAAACAAATAAAAGTATCCTTGAAATTAAATAATTTATCAGTACTAACCCCACTATTGAACAACCCCGCATTCAAACCTTCTCTCATCGACAACACATATCAACAATGGGATAGACTGGGGATTAGGAAAGTAGGGGATATGTATGAATTGGGCAAACTGTTATCATTTCAACAATTAAAATTAAAATTTAAATTGAAGGATAATCAATATTTTAAATATATACAGGTATGTGACTTTATGAAGAAATACACACATAGATTTCAAACTATATTTTTAGACCCTTTAGAAGAAGCAATGAATACTAAGACTGATTCACAAAAATTAATATCATACTTTTATAATAATACTAGACCAAGTGCAGACCCGTTGGGTGTTTCCCCAACGGCGTTTTGCGGGGGGGGGGGGGGGGGGGGGGGGGGGGGGGGGGGGGGGCTGCGGCATCAAACTCACATTAACCACCCCCCAAACACACAGGTGGGGGGAGGGGGATGTGAAGAGTGGAGGGAGGGGAGAGGAGGTGGAGGAAACGGGACAGATTTGGGAGGGAAAGGAGAGCGGGGTAGGGGGTGAGAGAGGGGGATGGGGAGGTAGGGGAGGAGGGAGGGAGGGGGAGAGGGGTGGGGGAGAGAGGGGAATGAGTGGGGAGAGAGAGTGGAGGGGGAAGGGGGAGAGGTGGAAGAGTGGGGAGGGAGGTGGAGCGGGGTAGGGGGAGTGATGGAAGAGGGGCAGAGGGGTAGGAGGAAGGGGGCGGGTGGAGAGAGGGAAGGGGGTGGTGTAGAGAGGGAAGGGGGGTGGGGGAGAGGGATGAGGAGAGGGAAACAGAACCATTGAAATTAAGGGCAGGAGTAGGCCATTCGGCAGTTCGAGCCTGCACCACCATTCAATGTGATCGTGGCTGATCATCCAACTCAGTATCCTGTACCTGCCTTCTCTCCATACCCCCTGATCCCTTTGACCACAAGGGCCACATCTAACTCCCTCTTAAATACAGCCAATGAACAGGCCTCAACTACCTTCTGTGCCAGTGAATTCCAGAGATTCACCACTCTCTGTGTGAAAAATGTTTTTCTCATCTCGGTCCTAAAGGATTTAACCCTTATCCTTAAACTGTGACCCCTTGTTATGGACTTCCCCAACATCTGGAACAAACTTCCTGCATCTAGCCTGTCCAACCCCGTAAGAATTTTGTACGTTTCTATAAGATACCCCCTCAATCATCTAAATTCTAGAATGTGCAAGCCGAGTCTATCCAGTCTTTCGTCATATGAAAGTCCTGACATCCCAGGAATCAGTCTGGTGAACATTCTCTGTACTCCCTCTATGGCAACAATGTATTTGAACATTGGGCATTGTGACATCACACAATGGAACGTTCACCAAGTGCTTGTGCTCCTGCAAAGGCATATGTAAATGAATCCATTCCGATTGGACATCTGTGAGCATCGGGCATTGTGACATCACACGATGGAACGTTCACCAGGGGCTGGGGCTGGTGCTGCTTCTATGGGTGAGAAGCCAGTTTATTTTTGAAATATTGGGGGAGGGGGAGGGGGGGGGGAGAAGGATTTGATTAAAAACGTGGTTCTGCTCCCCTAACGCAGCCGTCCCTACCCGTAGCCCCCACTGGGGGGGGGGGGGGCGGCATCACACACACTAACCACCCCCACACACAGAGTTGGCAAAAGTGTATAAAGACCGTTCCCTACCTGTAGCCCCCAGGGGAGACGTGATCGTCGAAGTCGGGTCCCGGCCGTCTTAAAATAGCGTATCTTGAAGTCGTCGAAGTCGGGTCCGTCTCGACAACGCGGGGGGGGGGGGGGGGGGGGGGGCGGCATCACACACACGAAGCATCCCCACACACAGAGCCTTAAAAGTGTAATGCCCCAATGCAGCCGTTGCCTACCCGTAGCCCCCACGGGAGACGTGGTCCTCGAAGTAGAGCCGTTCCTGAAAGGCCGTTTTTAAATGGCGTCGCTTGAGGTTGTGCTGCGGGCGCCAGCAGCCGTTATGGTAGCTGGCCAGCAGGAGGCGACAAAATGAGTGAGTGGGGGGGGGGGGGAGATGGTTTTAATGAAAAAAATGGACATTAACATAACGAAATGTAATGAGGAGTGGATAGCTGGAAGGGAAAGTGAAATGTCTACCGAAATGGCTGCTTGTATGGGTGAGAAGCCAGTTTATTTTTGAAAAACCGGGGGGTGGGGGGGAGGGGGGGAGAAGGATTTGATTAAAAACGTGTACTTAAACACGACGAAATGTAATGAGGAGCGGATACTTAGAAAGAAATGTGAAATCTGTACCGAAATGGAAAAGATGTTGGCGATTCTGCTTTCCCCCTTATCCTTAAACTTTGACCCCTTGTTCTGGTCTTCCCCAACATCAGGAACAATTTTTTTTGCATCTAGCCCGTCCAACCCCTTAAGAATTTAATACGTTTCTATAAGATACCCCCTTAATCTTCTAAAATCTAGCGAGTACAGGCGAGTCTATCCAGTTTTTCTTCATATGAAAGTACTGACATCCCAGGAATCAGTCTGGTGAACCTTCTCTGTACTCCCTCTCTATGGCAACGATGTCTTTGAGCATTGGGCATTGTGCTGGGGCTCCTGCATAGGCATATGTAAATGAATCCATTCCGATTGGACATATGTGAACATTGGGCATTGTGACATCACACGATGGAATGTTCAGCAGGGGCTGGGGCTGGTGCAGCTTCTGTGGGTGAGAAGCCAGTTTTGTTTTGAAATATGGAGGGGGGGGGGGGGGGAGGGGGAAGGATTTGAGTAAAAACGTGTACTTAAACACGACAAAATGTAATGAGGTGCGGATACTTAGAAAGAAAAGTGAAATCTCAACCGAAATGGAAAAGATGTCGGCGAGTCTGCATCTGGTTTTGGAGTTGCAGAGAATCAAAGGAATAAATGCGGTCGGAAGCCGTACATGTAAATGGATCCATTCCGATTGGACGTCTGCGAGCGTCGGGCATTGCGATTGGATGTCTGCGAGCATCGGGCATTGTGACATCACACGACGGGAACGAATCGAAAGGCAGAAAGGCAGCTGGACGGATGTCGGACGGATGGGGCGAGAGTTTTATATAATAATAGAAGATAGATAGATAGATAGATAGATAGATAGATAGATAGATAGATAGATAGATAGATAGATAGATAGATAGATAGATAGATAGATAGATAGATACAATGATTTTATATATATTTATGATATTTAATATGCAATGCATTTTTAATGTAATGTTGCCCCTTGTCTGGACCTTGAGTCCGAAATAATGTTTATTATTATTATTATTATTATTATTATTATTATTATTATTATTATTATTATTATTATTATTATTATTATTATTATTATTATTATTATCTCTGTACACATGACAATAAACCAAACTAAATTAACAAAACAATTGAATGTTTTTTTAGTTTCACCTGCTGTGAAGAAGTGCAACATGTTTAGTTCATAAGTCTTAGGAGCAGTATTAGGCCATTCAGCCGATCAGTTCTACTCCACCATTCAATGTTGGCTGATATATTTCCCTCTCGTTTAAGAAGGAACTACAGATGATGGAAAATCGAAGGTAGACAAAAATGCTGGAGAAACTCAGCGGGTGAGGCAGCATCTATGGAGCGAAGGAAGTAGGCAACGTTTTGGGTCGAAACACTTCTTCAGACCTCTGTTCTCATTGCTTGAGGTCTGAAGGGTTTTGACCCGAAACGTTGCCTATTTCCTTTGCTCCATAGATGCTGCCTCATCTGCTGAGTTTCTCCAGCATTTTTGTCTATCTTTCCCTCTCAACCCAATTCTCCTACCCATAACCTTTGTCACCCTTACTAATCAATAACCTGACAATCTCCCCTTTAAAAATACCCCTAAGTGACCTTCACAGATGTGTGACAATGAATTCCACATATCCACCACCCTCAGGCGAAATAAATTCCTCATCTCCTTTCTACAGGTACGTCCATTTATTCTTGCCCTCTGGTCCGAGACTCTTCCACTAGTGGAAACATGCTCTTCACATCCACTCTATCCAGGCCTTTCATTGTTTAAATGTTCATTTAGACAATGAATGTTTGGGGTCTCTGTCATTACCAGTATTTCGCACCATCTCAGCCTCTAAAGGAGCAGCATGTGGGGTTCTGGATGTTGACAACTTACCATCTGATTGCTGCCAAACTGAGAATAGCTCAGTGTGTGAATGGTGGGTGGGAACGGTTTTCATTGCTTGAGGTCTGACAAGGTGAAACTCTCACGATTCCATTGTCTGTTTCTCCCCAGTCTGCCGCCGATGGACACGTGGGTGAAAGTGATGAGAACGTGGAGCGAAGCAACTGGTCCTCTTTCTGGTGACACGCATGATTTCACATTTGGAAGGGTTGAACTGCATGCCCCATTGTTGTGACCACTCAACCATAGTATCGAGATCCTTTTGGAGAGCATCTTCATCATCAGCTGACTTAATTGGGCGGTACAGCAAACAATCATCAGCGAATAGTCTGGTCGTACTTGCGACTTTTTCATGGATGTCATTTATGTAAAGCAAAATAGGTGTGGGCCAAGTACTGTGCCCTGAGGTGTACCACTCAACACTGGATGCCAATTGGAGCTCTTTCCGTTCACACACACACGCTGAAGACGTTTTGTCAGGAAACTGGAGATCCATCGTTTCGTGTTGGAACGAATACCATAGAAGTCAAGCTTCCGAAGTAGTCTCTGGTGTGGGATGACATCAAATGCTTTAGAAAAGTCCAGCACAACTAAATCCGTGATGACGTTACTATCAAGGTGCTTGGCCAGGTAATTTGTCGTCAGGATAAGCTGGGACTCGCATGATCTATGCCTCCGAAATGCATGTTGGTTGTCAGCAAGAATATCATGTTTGCTCATGCGTCGCATCAGATTGCTATCAATTATATGCTCCAGCAATTTGCAGCAAGTACTTGTTAGTGAAACAGGACGATAATTCGCTGGGTTGGTGGTTGAACCCTACTTAAAGAGAGGAGTGATGTTGGCCTTCCTCCAATCCAGGGGAACATCAAGGGGGGGGGGGGGGGGGGTTGTATGCAAGCAAAGAATATTACTGTGACAATAAAGTATCCTATTCAACTCAATTCAATTGTTCTTTGTTTTGGGGAGAGGAGCGTTGTGGTACAACAATAAACATCACCCATTCCTTCTCTCCAGAGATGCTGCCTGTCCGTCTGAGTTACTCCAGCTTTTTGTGTGTCTCATTGTGTAATAAATACCTGCTTTGTTGGAACATGTTAAAACATGTCGTTGGTGCGCTGGGGAAAATCACCAAACAAATTGCAAAAGAGACATTGCAAAAAGAACTGCAGATGATGGTTTAAACAAAACACACACACAAAGTGCTGGAGCAACTCGGTGGGACAGGCAACTGGAGAAGATGAATAGGCGAGGCCCTTTTTCATTTCTGGACATTCCCTCCACAGATGCTGCCTGCCCAGCTGAGTTACTCAAGCACTTTGTGTTTTTTTGTAATCCAGTCCAGCATCTGCATTTCCTTGTGCCTCCAGGGAGTTTGTTTTGTTCTTTGGACTGGTCCAGTCATACGGCTTGCAATGGGAAGTTTAACTTGCAGATTATTTAATGAAGACATCCGGGACGTCGTAACTAAAGCAAGATGCCCCTCTTCCCCACAGGCTGAGCGGATGATCGCGGATGATGTGGGTGTGACGCTGGATGCAGTCCATGCCCGGAAGCAGAAGAACCTATTGGCCTTGTTTTTAATGGGGCAGGCGTGGCTTGCTAAAGATTTACGATTCAGCCATCCTGAAATGCATGTTCTTGCTGCGACCACGTTGACAAACACAAGCCACTCTCCAGAATGGACAGGGTCGATTTGGGCTTGACACAGTGCGAGCGCCCACCCCGCTCGGCTGAGAACGCAGTGAGTACCTAATCCGAGGATCAGCCACAACTTGGAGACCCGTGAACGTGATGGACAGACCACGTTTCGTGTCGGCACCCTTCTTTAGGCTCTCACACCCGCTGAGTTCCTCCAGCTCAAGGCTCCAGCATCTGCAGTTCCCGGTGTTCCCAACTTGTCCGCGAAAAAACAGGGTGGACCTGCCCTCCTCCTTCCCAGCTTCCCCCCCCCCATCGCAAACAGTCTGTAGAAGGGGCCCGACCCAAAAGTCACCCATCTATTTTCTCCAGGGATGCTGCCTGACCCGCAGAGTTACACCAGTACTTTGTGTCTATCATCGGTGTAAACTGGTACTTTGGTGCATCTGCAGTTCCTTGTTTCTTTGTTGCTGTTCCTTGGTTGGGAGTTTTCCAACAGCGAACTGAGCGGTGGGTGGAAACTGTCCGATAATCTCCCTCCTTCTCCCCCAGGCCGCCACTGATGGAGATGTGGGTGAAAGTGACGAGAATGTGGAGCGAGGTAACTGGTCCTCGAAGACCGACTACCTGCTCTCAGTGATCGGCTGTGCGGTGGGTCTGGGCAACGTCTGGAGATTCCCTTACGTGGCGTACAGGAACGGAGGAGGTACTGTAGATAGTCCACGGGTCTAACGCACGGACGCAGAGTTCAATAGGTTTGGTTAGTTGAGCTTTCATCGTCGGCAGTTAGTGTCAGGAGCCCAGCAGATCGCGTGTCACCAGAATACATCATTCCTCTGACTTCACTCGCTTTAGGGCATTTGACCACATTGACCTAGGAGAGATCAATGGATTCCAATGAGATACACATTCCCAGGATAACGTGGCCATTAAAACCAGTGATCCTCGTCCAGAACCGCCAGTCCCTCGACAGGAAGCAAATTCAACCCGAAACGCCGTCGGTCCATTTCCCTCCATAGATGCTGCCCGAGTCGCTGAGTTCGTCCAGCGGGTTGGGTTTTAAGGATTCCAGTAGCTGCCATCTCGTGTGTCTCGCTTCTCCCGCCAACCATCCCCAACCCGTCGCCCCTCCCGGAATCCCCATCTCCCCTGGAGGAACATCCCCGTCCAAGCGGCAAATCGATGACACGCGGCGCCGGTGCCCATCCTCACCAGAGTGTCTACCTACCCTCTGTCCATCCACTTTCACAACATTGCTCCGATGTGTCCCTCCCCTTCTCACGGCGGCGCAGCGCCAGAGACCCGGCTTCCTTCTGGTAACAAAGGGGGCTATTTCCGGTTGACTGCCAGTGACTCGCGGAGTTCTGCAGGGGTCGGTGCTGACTGGGTCTAAAAATATTGGTTGCCAGGAGACAATGAGGGCCCACTTCATCAGGGGCCCACTTGCCATCGGGCAAGCTGACACACTGGCCAGTCCGCCACTGGGTGCTGGGGCCGCTACTCTTCACGTTGTATATTAATGATTTGGACGAGGGGATTGAAGGCTCTGTGGCAAAGTTTGCAGATGATACGAAAATAGGTGGAGGGCAGGTAGTGTAGAGAAAGCAGGGACTCTGCAGAAGGACATGGACAGGCTGAGAGAGTGGGCAGAGAAGTGGCAAGTGGAATATAGTGTAGCAAAGTGTGGAGTGATTCATTTTGGTAGTTGGAATAAAGACGTAGACTATTTTCGAAATGGGGAGAGAATCCAGAAATCGGATGTGCAAAGGGACTTGGGAGTGCTGGTGCAGGATTTCCAAAAAGTAAATCTGCAAGTCCAATTGGTAGTAAAGAAGGCAAATGCAATGCGAGTATTTATTTCAAGAGGATTAGAATACAAAAACAGGGATGTAATGCCGAGGCTCTATAAGGTGCTGGTAAGGCCACATTTAGAGTATTGTGAGCAAATTTGGGCACCATATCGAAGGAAGGGTGTGCTGGCTCTGGAGAGGGTCCAGAGGAGGTTTACAAGCATTATCCTAGGAATGAGTAGGTTAATATATGTTGAGCATGTTGTGTATGTTGCTATGTTGTATTTTTATTAGTGTGCTGCAAGGACATCAGAATTTCCCCTGAATAAGGGGATTAATAAAGTTTAATCTAATCTAATCTATCTAATCTAATTTGACGGCACTGGACCTGTGCTCGCTGGAGTTTAGAAGAATGAGGGGGGACCTCATTGAAATGTACTGAATAGTGAAAGGCTTGGATAAAGTGGATGTGCAGTGGATGTTTCCATTAGTGGGAGAGTCTAGTATTAGTGATCACAGCCTCAGAATTAAAGGACATTCCTTTAGGAGGGAGAGATAAATCAGCCATGAATGAATGGTGGAGTCGACTTGATGGACCAAATGGCCTAATTCTTCTCCTATCACTTATGACCTTGTTGCTTAATCTAATCACAACTCAGCACGAACGATCCTGGTCACATTAATGTGCAGGCAAAGTTTAAGAGCTTTGTTTTATTATTTACAGGTGCGTTTCTTATTCCTTATGGAGTCATGTTGGCACTTGCGGGAATGCCCATGTTTTTCTTAGATTCTTCCTTTGGGCAGTTTGCCAGCATGGGACCTGTTGGAGTGTGGAAAGCCGTGCCAATTCTACAAGGTGAGTGGTGATTTATTGGCACAATCTAAGCAGTCATTTTACTCAGACACCAGAGCCGGATTTACCACTAGGCTTCATATGCTGAAGCCTAGGGCCTCGAAATCTAGGGGGCCTCCGGCCAAGGCAGGACACCTGCCGTTCAACTCTGAGCAGCCCCGCTCTCTATCTCTGTCATAACTCCGTCTCCGCGTGCCATCCGTATCCGTGTCCGGGCCGCCGTGACTCCACCCTCTGCTCATCCTCATCCGCCGGCACGGCCGGCCGCCTTGCACATGCGCACTGCTACGGCCAGCACACCCTCCCCCTGCACATGCGCACAACCACGGCCAGCACATCATCGGCCGCACTGCACATGCGCACTGCCACGGCAACTGGTCGGCGCTGGGCACTTTCTCCCTCGCTTTGAATTGTGGGAGATCTGGCCGCCATTGCTGTCTGGTTTCCACCTCGCCGCGACCGCTGAAAACCAACGCACAATCACTTGGGGAAAAAGGAGCTACCTTAAATTTAGTTACGTCTGGTTGGGTAACTATGGTAGGATGAAGACTATTCCATGTTTTAGTTGTGCGGGGGAACTCCATGCAACTCTGGATAGAAGAAATTGGGTGACATTTCGGGTAGAGACCCTTCTTTTGACTCCCTCTGGTTTTAGTGATTTTAGTTTAATTTTAAAATACAGCGTGGAAACAGGCCCTTCGGCCAACCGAGTCCACGCCGACCACTGATCACCCGTACACTAGTTCTATCCCACACATTAGCGATGTAAGTCAAGAGTGTTTTATTCTCTCACATCCCAGTTAGAACAATGAAATCCTTACTTGCAGCAGCACAACAGAA
Source organism: Amblyraja radiata (assembly GCF_010909765.2). Lineage (NCBI taxonomy): Eukaryota > Metazoa > Chordata > Chondrichthyes > Rajiformes > Rajidae > Amblyraja > Amblyraja radiata. The sequence continues at coordinate 57,082,066 of NC_045967.1, forward strand.
TATGCAAATATAGTACTCTGTAAACAATGGTATAAACGAGAAAACAAAACGGTGTATATTTATATATGAATATATAACTATATAAATATATATATTATTTGTTTCTGTGTGTGTGTATATATATATATATATATCTATATTACTAAAACTCTGATCTTGACCGTTCTGGGCTACTGTGCTGCGATTTCCAACAGAACGCCGCCACCTACGGCCGTCATTTTTGGTCACCTCGCTCAGAGCCCCCTCCGCCTTACGGGTGCGGAGGATTTTTCCCATCGATGACAAATCAGAGAGATATTAATGTTTAAAACAAAATCACCATTCTCTCTGCTGCCCCTGCTGGGGGGAGGGGGAGGGACTATAAAACCAGGAAGTGGTGTGCCTCACAGTCTCTGCAATATGGATGAAGCCAAGGGTCACGTCTCTCTGAGCTCTGATTAACACTGAACAAATGTCTACACAACTGTGAGTACCCTTAATGTGGTTTAAAAATGAAAATATGGTTTGTTTGAAGTAAAAAGGCACTGCCTGCAAATGGTTGTTTGGGTGCTTTGGCTTGAAGTTGAAAGGCACTACTTACTGCAAATGGTAACTTGGGTGTTTTGCTTGAAGTTGAAAGGCACTACTTACTGCACATGGTGGCTTGGGTGCTTTGGCTTGAAGTTGAAAGGCACTACTTACTGCAAATGGTGGCATGGGTGCTTTGGCTTTAAATTCAAAGGGATTTCATACTGCAAATGGTGGCTTGGGTGCTTTGGCTTGAAGTTGAAAGGCACTACTTACTTAAAATGGCGGCGTGGGAGTATTGGCTTGAAGTTGAAAGGCATTACTTACTGCAAATGGTGGTATGAAGTTGAAAGGCACTACTTACTGCAAATGGTGGCTTGGGTGCTTTGGCTTGAAGTAGAAATTCGCTACTTACTGCAAATGGTGGCTTGGGTGCTTTGTTTGAAGTTGAAAGGCACTACCTACTGCAAATGGTGGCTTGGGTGATTTGGCTTGAAGTTGAAAGGCACTACTTACTGCAATTGGGGGCATGAAGTTGAAAGGCACTACTTACTGCAAATGGTGGCTTGGGTGCTTTGGCTTGAAGTTGAAAGGCACTACTTACTGCAAATGGTGGCATGGAGTTGAAAGGCACTACTTACTGCAAATGGTGGCTTGGGTGCTTTGGCTTGAAGTTGAAAGGCACTACTTACTGCAAGTGGTGGCTTGGGTGCTTTTGCTTGAAGTTGAAAGGCAGTACTAACTGCCAATTGCGGCTTGGGTGCTTTGGCTTGAAGTTAAAAGGCACTGCTGCAAACACACTTACGTCTTGTTTGCACTGTATATTGATTTTAGATAAAATGCTACCACTTACGGCTGTGATTTTTGGCCATCTTACTCAGTCCCCCCTCCGCTGAGCAGGTGCAGAGAATTCTTCCCATCAATGAAAAATAAAAGTGTTATTATTGTTTAAAAAATGTTGAGAATCTCTCTTCTGTCAATCACGCCATGAAAGCCACACCTTTTCCGGTGGGAGGGGGAGGGGTTATAAAACCCGGAAGTGTGGGTGTGGCTCAGTCTCTGCATGATGGGGGAGGGAGAGGTCACGACTGTCTGAGCTGTGAATCAACCGCACACTGAATGTCTGCTGAACTGTGAGCTTGGTGTTTTGTGTGGTTTTATGGTGGTTTCACCCTGCATGAAATGGTATGAAGCTGCATTTGAATTTGGTGGCCTTGCACCCTGCTTGAAGTGGTGAGAAATGGCACTTGAATTCGGTGGCCTTGCACCCTGCTTGAAATGGTAGGAACATGGAGTTGAATTTGGTGACCTTGCACCCTGCTTTAAATGGAATTTCAAGGAATAGTCATGAGTCAACTGCCAGCCCACCAGCCGTGAGTGAGCTGCCAGCAGATCCGGCTTGAGGGATTGAGCTGCCACCCCAAGAACCCATACCAGCACTCCAGAAAGCCCCCCCCACTGGCCACCAATATTGAAATTGGTGGAGAGGTGGAATATTGCGTCGGGGGACGAGTCCTCCCGTGTGAACATGGGACCCAACGGGTCCCACTTAGTCTAGTAATATATATACCCACACACGCACAATTTCCCTCCTGGGATTAATAAAGTTCTATCGTATAGTATTGTGTGTGTAGGAACGAACTGCAGATGCTGGTTTAAACTGAAGATAGACACAAAAGCTGGAGTAATTCAACAGTTCAGACAGAATCTCTGGACAAAAGGAAAATATTATGTTTTGGGTTGGGTCTGAAATAGGTTCCTGCACACCTTTGGAATGTGGAAGGAAACAAGAGTACCCGCAGAAAACCCATGCTATCAAAGGGAAAAGGAGCAAACCACATCCATACAGATAGCACCCATATTCAGGTTCCTGACAATTTTAGGCAGCAACTTTATGGCCAATGTACTGCCCCATAGTCTTGAACTGAATTAAAACATATAGTCGCTGTAAAGGTGTCACTTGGAGATTTAAGACTGAAAATTGATATTTTCATTTTTTTAGTAACCAAAGTTATCAACGTATAATTTTTTGTGTGTTGGAAAACAAAATATTGTGGCAGAGCTAGTAGACACTCCCTCACACGTCAGAGATCTGTGTTCGATCGTGTCCTTGGGCACTGTCTGTGTTGAATTTGCAAATTCTCCCTGCAAGTGTGTGGATTTCCTCCCACATCCCAAAGACACATTGGCTTTGTAGGTTAACTTATCTCTGTAAATTTGCCGCTAACGTGTCGGGAGTGGGTGAAGAAAGTTGGATAACAAAACTTGTGTGAATGTGTGGAAAAGAATGCTGGAGAAACTCAGCGGGTGAGGCAGCATCTATGGAGCGAAGGAAATAGGCGACATTTCCACGCTATCCCTCGTGGGCCGGATAAATCTGGTCAAGATGGTCGTCCTACCCAAATTCCTGTATTTTTTCCAGCACGTCCCTATACTTATCACTAAATCTTTTTTTGATAAATTAGAAAGGACAATATCTAAATTTTTATGGGGTAGCAAACCGGCTAGAATCCGAAAGGCGATACTGCAGTCTCCTAAGAGTGACGGCGGTTTGGCACTTCCTGACTTTAGGCGATACTATTGGGCAGCTAACTTGCAAAAACCCCTGTATTGGATGAATGATGATTGCGACCACCTACCGACCTGGGTACACATGGAAAAGGCGAGTTCACGTCTCCCGTTGCGGTCTGTCCTATGCTCCCAACTCCCCCTTCTTATAACATCTGTAGGTGCAGGCCCAATTGCGTCCCTCTCGCTCAAGATATGGAGTCAACTCAGGAAAAACTTCGGTTTACAAGGCCCTTCCATCTTGACCCCACTGCTTAAAAACCACATCTTTAAACCTTCAAGTACAGACCACGCATTCAAAACCTGGCATAGCAACGGTATCAGTAGTATCAAAAATCTATACAAGTATGGCATCTTTTCGTCTTTTGCGGAGCTCTCGTTCAACTATAGCCTCCCAAACTCCCACCTTTTTCGTTTTTTCCAGATTAGGGATTTTGTGAAGAAGACATTCCCCCATTTCCCAAATCGCCCCCCTGAAGCCCTGACCGATATCATCTTAGCTCTAGATCCCAACTGGAAGAAATGCATCTCTGTTTTGTATAACTTGTTAGGGTCGGTTATATTGAAACCTCGTACCTCATTAAAAGCTGCGTGGGAGGGTGAGCTGAATACGAAACTAACAGACCAGCAATGGGACTCTGCCTTGGATTTGATCCATTCTTCCTCCATATGTGCCCGTCATGGCCTAATCCAATGCAAAGTCCTTCACAAAGTCCACTACACAAATGCAAGATTATCTAGAATTTACCCCGCTGTTAGGGACACCTGCAACAGATGTAATCAATCTCCTGCCAACCATAGCCATATGTTTTGGTCTTGCCCTAAGCTAGCAGCCTTTTGGAGGAGTGCTTTCGACTTGATAAGCAGAGCCTACGGCCAGACTATTCCTCCAAACCCACTGTCAGCCATTTTCGGTACCCCTCCCAACACCAACCTCTCTGTTGCGGTGAAACGGGTTCTAGCTTTTACAACCTTGTTAGCCCGGAGACTGATCTTGCTTAACTGGAGGCTCACCTGTCCCCCGACACACGCCCGCTGGATTAAGGAGGTGCTTTACAATTTAGAGCTTGAAAAACTTAGGTTCTCTCTCAAAGGCTCTACCAAGACATTCCTAGATACATGGAACCCTTTCTTTGAACTTAACTCTCTCAACTTGTCCCCGGACTCAGAGGAGGACTGAATGCTCTCCACCATTGTTCTGCTCTACTGCAGCTGCTCTCCCCTTAACTCCCCCCCCCCACACTTATTTATTTAATTACTTACTTATTTACTGTTATTAGTGACCCGCCTTTTTGTTTTGTTTTTTTTGTTTTTGTTTTTTTGTACTTTTTGTTTCGTTTATCTTACCATATTTGTGTGGATGTGTATGTATGTGAGTGTTGTTTGTCCCCGTTTGGTTCCGACCTGATTCGGGTGGGTTGAAGGTGGGTAAGGGCTTTGAGGGTCGCCTACATACTGTTGCACAATTATGCCTTGACTGTCACTGTCTGTTATCATTGTATGTATGCAAATTGCTGTAAAATTCAAATAAAAAGATTTAAATCAGGAAAGTTGGATAACAAAACTTGTGTGAATGTGTGGGAAAGAATGCTGGAGAAACTCAGCGGGTGAGGCAGCATCTATGGAGCGAAGGAAATAGGCGACATTTCGGGTCGAGAGCCTTCTTCAGACTGATGTGAGGGTGGGGGGGGGGGGGAAGAAGAAAGGAAGAGGGAGAGAGTGGGCTGAGGGAGAGCTGGGAAGGGGAGGACAAAGCAGGGACTACCTCAAATTGGAGAAGTCAATGTTCATACCGCTGGGGTGTAAACTGCCCAAGCGAAATATGAGGTGCTGCTCCTCCAATTTACGGTGGGCCTTACTCTGGCCATGGAAGAGGCTCAGGATAGAAAGGTCGGATTTGGAATGGGAGGGGGAGTTGAAGTGCTGAGCCACCGGGAGATCAGGTTGGTTATTGCGAACCGAGCGGAGGTGTTGGGCGAAGCGATCGGCAAGCCTACGCTTGGTCTCACCGATGTAGAGCAGCTGACACCTAGAGCAGCGGATGTAATAGATGAGGTTGGAGGGGGTGCAGGTGAACCTCTGCCTCACCTGGAAAGACTGTTTGGGTCCTTGAATGGAGTCAAGGGGAGAGGTAAAGCGACATGTGTAGCATTTCCTGCGGTTGCAAGGGAAAGTGCCAGGAGAGGGGGTGGTTTGGGTGGGAAGGGACGAATTGACCAGGGAAGGAGATGGGAAGATGTGGCCAGTGGTGGGATCCCATTGGTAGACAAAAAAGTTGGAGAAAATCAGCGGGAAAGGCAGCATCTATGGAGCAAAGGAATAGGCGAAGTTTCGGGTCGTGACCCTTATTCAGATTGATGTCGGGGGGGGGGGGGGAGACAATAAAGAAAGGAAGAGGCGGAGGCAGTAGGCTGTGGGAGAGCTGGGAAGGGGAGGGGAAGGAGGGAGAAAGCAAGGACTACCTGAAATTAGAGAAGCCAATGTTCATACCGCTGGGGTGTAAACTACCCAAGCAAATATGAGGTGCTGCTCCTCCAGTGGACCTCACTGGCCATGGAGGAGGCCCAGGACAGAAAGGTCGGATCCGGAATGGGAGGGGGAGTTGAAGTGTTGAGCCACCGGGAGATCAGGGTGGTTATTGTGAACTGAGTGGAGGTGCTGTGCGAAGCGTTCGCCAAGCCTGCGCTTGATCTCACCGAGGTTGATCATACGATGAATAATCCAACCACATTTTTGTTTGGAAGTGGAAAGAAATAATAGAAATTGCATTCATTGCAACGTGTAAAAAGAGTTGAGATACTGTATTATAATTTTGCTTCATGTCATTGATTGGTGAATATGTTTAGTTTGTGACTTTATTTGAAGCAGAAATAATATGTGAATGCTTCATTAAGCATAATTCCGACTGGTAACTACGCACTTCGTCCGAGCACATTATCGCACGCGTCATGCAAGCCATCGTAAATGACCACCTAAACTGTCATTTGGCAACCTAAAAAGCTGCCAAGGTTGCCCGGCTGACAACAGGGGAAAAAAGTTAAGTGAGAGCCCTGCAAGGTGTATAATATTATTGACACTGTCATTGGCCTTTCTTACATATGCTTGTGGTGTCTAAACAACCTTTCAGTAATTTTCCTTGCCCTCCAGTGCAGAATAACAGTGTTTTAAGCCGATAACTTGACACTAGCACTGGCAATAAATAAATAGACATGTATGTGGACCATCTTCCTCTAGTCGTGGGGGCGGGGGATTGGGAGGGGACTCACAAATGGAACAGCCTAGGGCCTCTCTTCATCTAAATCCGGCCCTGTAAGTCACAGTGGGTGTGGAGGGTGATGGCCTCAGCCGGGTCCAACACAGACACAGCCCTCCCCACCATCGAAAGCATCTACTTGAGGAACAGCATCTATCATCAAGGTTCCTACCATCCAGGCCATGCCCTCTTCTTGCTTTAACGTCGGGCTTTAACATATAGTAGCCTGAAGTTACACACCATCAGGTTCAGGAACAGCCACTTTCCTACCACTATTGGGCTCTTGAACCGACCCGCGCGACCTTAATCCTACCTCAGCTGCGGAACACTACGCACCACTTCTTTCACTGTACCTGCACCTCTCTGTACTCTAGCTTGATAACATCTTTCCTATAACATGGTGACCAAAAATGAACACAATACTCTAAATGTGGCCTCACCATATATAACTGCAACCGAGCTTTCATCTTCAATACTCAGACTGATGAAGGCCAATGTGCCGAAAGCCTTTTTGACCCCCTATCTACCTGTGATGCTACTTTCAAGGAACTATGTACCCGCACTCCCAGATCCCTCTGTTCTACAACAATCCCCAGAGCCCGAGCATTCACTGTGTAGGTCCTGCCCATATTAGCCAATCATCTATTGAAATTTCAAAGATGAACATAGAATTTATACATTTACATATACCGATGGGACTATTTGGATTATGGAATGTAAGTGAATAATGTGAAACAGTCATTTGGGAGATGTTGTGTTTTAGTTTAGAGATACAGCCCAGAAAGTGGCCCTAATCCATCTTTGTATCCACACCCTAAACACGAGGGAGCAATTTACAGAGGCCAGTTAACTTACAAACCTGCATGTCTTTGAAATGTGGGAGTAAGCCAGTGCAGCCAGAGGAATCTCACATGTTCACAGGGAGAACGTGCAAGCTCCACACAGACAGCACCAGAGTTCAGGATCGATCCCGGTTCTCTGTCTTTGTGTAGCATCAGCTCTACCAGCTGGCCCACTGCAGAGGAGTGAATTCAGTTTTAATTATGAGTAAAACACAAAGTGCTGGAGGAACTCAGAGGGTCAGACAGCATCTATGGAGGGAATGGACGGACTACGTTTCCGGTTTGTGGGTTAATTGGCTTGGTATAAATGTAATAAAATATTGTCCCTGGAGTGTGTAGGAAAGAGCTAGTGTATGGAGATCGCTTGTCGGTGCGGACCCGGTGGGCCGAAGGGCCTGTGTCTGCGCCATGTATCTCTAAACTAAAGTAAATCACAAGTGGAACTGCAAACTTTATAGAGCCTTCACTTGAGGACAGGATCAAGCCCATGTTACTGGGGATGTGAAGTAGCAGCTATACTAGATGTCCCACTGTGCATTATTAATGCAAGTAATAATAATGGTGAATAATGTAGACAATACAAAGAGAGTTTAGTTTAGTGATACAGCGCGGAAACGGGCCCTTCGGCCCACTGAGTCTGCACCGACCAGCGATCCCCACACATTAACACTATTGTACACATACGATGACCATTTACATTTATACCAAGACAATTAGCCAACTAGTCTGTACGTGTTTGGATGCCAAGCTGGGCGTCACCTTGGATCATTATTCCCATGTCCTAAGTTGCTGCTGTTTTATTTCTATGCCTAATTTATCTGATTTTCCTTACTCCACATACGTGTAGGTGCCACCAATCAAACATATGTTTAGTCATTGGAATCCGTGTGAAATATTTTCTACAATAATCGCTTGTCTGTTCCGTTTCTAGGCGTGGGGATCACCATGATCCTTTGTGGGGCAATTGGTGACATTTACTACAGCTGCATCATCGCCTACAGCCTATATTACCTGTTTGCATCCTTCCAATCCCCCCTGCCGTGGTCAGACTGCTTCAGCTGGTGGGGTGCAGATGAAACCTGCAGTCGGACACCCAGAGGTACACAGCTAACTCTGTTGGGTAAATTGTCAGATTTTTCTTTGTCAGTCTAGGAATGGTTTTACTGTAGGATTGACGGTTTAAGGCACTGATATTATATTAGCACCAAAATGAAGACTGCAGATGCTGGAAATTTGAAATAAACAGCTTCTTCCCCTCCATGTCACTAGGCTTCTGAATGGTCCTTCCACAAGCTGGGGTACTGTCCAATTCACCTCTATCCCATTGTAGACATTGACTTTGTCTCCGGAAGAAAGCGTATCACTGTACCTCAGTACAAGTGACAATAATAAACCTAAACATAAAAACAAAGCCAGAAAATAAGCTCTGGCTGCATGTGTGGAGAGAGAAACAGAGTTAATGTTTCAGGTTCATCAGAACTGGTGTTAAATGTTGTGTTTGAACAATGAAATGTTTAAAATAAATTGGTTAATGGTATTGCTCACAGCAAAATAACAGATTACAGCTTGTTTTTCTAGTCATTCTTAACTATTTTCTAATTCCTTTTTGTTTCCATGTTACAGTTTGATTTGTCACTGTCTTCATGCCATTGTGATTATTTCTGACATTGTCTCCATTGTCCGTAGACTATGTATTGTCCGTAGCTTCTATGGCTATGTATTTTAATGTTCAATCACTGAAATATAATGTTTGTATTACAAACATAGCATCAGCTGTATTCTCCCCCCATTTACACCTTTATTGCTCCCCTTTAGGTTTAAGTTTATTATAGTCACGTACTGAGGTACAGTGAAAAGCTGCATTTGCATGCTAGCCAAGCAAATCAGATAATGCTATACACAAATGCAATCAAACCAAATTCCAATACATTAGGTAGAGTAAAGGGGAATATACGGAGTGCAGAAGATAGTCCTCAGCATTGTAGTGCACCAGTTCCATAGACAAAGTCCAAAGTCCGCAATGAGGTAGTGGTGAATTGGCTCTATGCTTATGGGAGAACCATTCAGAAGCCTGATAACAGATTCTTCTGCCCGACGGAAGCAGGGAGAGGAAGGAATGACCAGTGTGGGACAAGTCCTTAATGACATTGGCTGCTTTTCCGAGGCAGCATGAAGTGTAGATGGACTTAATGGTGAGGAGTATGGTCTGTGTTTATTTTCATCAAAGCTGAATATGAATTTCTTAATAGTTTTTCACAATATTCTCTATGCTTTCTAATCCTCAAGCCAATCGCAACCTTCTCTTTTCCCAAGGCTTACTCCTCTGGGGGTCAGCCCAGTGGCTGTGTGTGCTCACTGTGAGCATGTTCTGGCTCAGTTGAAACTTCTGCTGTGTCCCAAAACAGCTCAGCCTGTAGCTGTGAACCTGAGCCTAAGTGTAAATGTCATCACTCAAGAAGGTGTGTACTTTTAAACCCCACTTCGTATTTTCCAGATCCCCTCTGCAACCTCACGCTGGACGGCGAGTATTCTGGGATCGTTAATACAACTTGGCTGCAGGCAAACAACAAAACCTGTTCCAATGGATCAGTAATCCATGTTCCTCACCAGGGTCCAAGCGAACAATACTGGGAGTAAGTAACTTGCTGTACAGAGCACACATGGTACACTTTGTAGGGAAAGATTAGAAGTGACTCTTGATTAGTACGGGTGTCAGAGGTTATGGGGAGAAGGCAGGAGAATGGGGTTAGGAGGGAGAGATGGATCAGCCGTGATTGAATGGCAGAGGAGACTTGATGAGCCAAATGGCCTAATTCTGATCCCATCACTTATCTTTCTACTATATTACTAAAACTCTCATCTTGTTTGTTGCTATGTCAGTCTTTCTGTGCGGAGTGTGGTCCTGAAAATACGCCAAAACGGTACAGGATAGCGCTACTTTTTTTGGCCCACCTTACGTATCATTGCTCTGAGGTGTGGTGTATCAAGTTTCGTTCAGATTGATGTTATATTTTACAAGTTATTCCCATTTTAAAATTTACAAAAATGATTTTGACAAAAATCTCTTTCCTCTGCACTTTACAATGGGATCTCATTTACATAAACTGCCCAGTCACCGGTGTTCCCACAACGGGGATCTCTGGCGTCACAACGGGGAACCGTGGTGGAATATTGCGTTCGGGGACCAGCCCTCCCGTGTGACAGGTACCCAATGGGTCCCACTTGGTCTAGTGATGTTATAAAGGGTGTTGGGTGAATGTCCAGTTTAACAAGTAAAATGCTGTATGGTGCCACAGTGGCACAGCTGACTTTCAGCGCTGGTGACTAGGGTTAATTCCTGACTCGGTTGCTGTCACTGTGGAGTTTTCAAGTTCTACCTGTGACCTCATGTCTGTTCTCAAGGTGCTCTGGTTTCCTCCTACATCCCAAAGATGTGTGGGTCTGTACATTAATTTAGTTTACTTTAGAGATACAGTGCGGAAACAGGCCCTTTGGCCCATTGAGTCCGCACTGACAGCAATTCCCGCACACTAACACTATCCTACACATATTAGGGACATCTTACAATTTTACCAAGTCAATTAATCGACAAACCTGTACGAATTTGAAGTGTGGGAGGAAACCGGAGCTCCCGGAGAAAACCGACGCAGGTCACGGGGAGAAGGTACAAACTCCATAAAGACAGCACCAGTAATCAGGATCGAATCTGGGTCTGGTGTTTTAAGGCAGCAACTCTACCATTGTGCCAGCCCTACACCGCAACTTAAAAGCGGTTAGAATGTGTAGGAAAGAACTGCAGATGCTGGTTTACATTGAAGATAGACACCAATTGGCCTCAGTTAATTGTCGTAGGGATTGGATGAGAAAGTGGGATAACACAGAAATAGTGTGAATTGGTGATTGATGGTCGGAGTAGACACTTCTTCAGACGGATGTCAGCTAGACATGACATCAGTCTAGAGGGTTTCGACCCAAAATGCCACCCATTCCTTCTCTCCAGAGATGCTGCCTGTCCCGCTGATTTACTCCAGCATTTTGTGTCTAAACACAATGCTTTAGACAATAGACAATAAACAATAGGTGCAGGAGTAGGCCATTCGGCCCTTCGAGCCAGCAGCACCATTCAATGTGATCATGGCTGATCATCCACAATAAGTACAATGTTCCTGCCTTCTCCCCGTAAGTTTAGTTTTTCAGTTTAGTTTAGTTTTTTGTCACGTGTACCTTGGAACAGTGAAAAGCTATTGTGTGTGCTATACATTCAGCAGAAAGACTATACATGATTACAATCGAACCATTTACAGTGTATAGATACATCATAAATGAATAATGTTTAGTGCAAGTTAAAGCCAGCAATTCTTGAAGTCTTAGATGTAGCTGTTCCTAACCAAGCTGTGATGCATCCTGATAAAATGCTTTCTTTTGTGCACCTGTGGAAAATGGAGAGAGTTGCAGGGGGCATGCCGAACTTCCTACGTCTTCTAATGAAGTAGAGGCGTTCGTGTGCTTTCTTGGTCGTTGCTTCAATATAGGTAGTCCAGGAGATGTTGTTATAACCATATAACATATAACAATTACAGCACGGAAACAGGCCATCTCGGCCCTACAAGTCCGTGCCGAACAACTTTTTTCCCTTAGTCCCACCTGCCTGCACTCATACCATAATCCTCCATTCCCTTCTCATCCATATGCCTATCCAATTTATTTTTAAATTATACCAACGAACCTACCTCCACCACTTCCACTGGAAGCTCATTCCACACCGCTACCACTCTCTGAGTAAAGAAGTTCCCCCTCATGTTACCCCTAAACTTCTGTCCCTTGTTGGTGATATTGACTCCTAGGAATTTGAAGTTTTCAACCATCTCTAGTTTAGCCCCGTCAATGCAAACTGGGGTATGTGTAACGTTTGCTTCCTGGTCGATCATTATCTCCTTTGTCTTTCTCTTGTCATTCAGTAAGGGGGTTCTACATCGGTCAACGTCAATAGATGAGATGGGAGAGATTGTTTGGATCCTGGCTCTCTGTCTACTTCTAGTCTGGTTCATCATCGGGGCCGCTCTGTCTCGAGGAATCAAATCTTCAGGAAAGGTAAACTAACCAGCAACAGAAAGAGCTATTCTTCTTGCGTATGGTGTGCACAGCCTAAAGTTGTAGGACAGCCTGTTCTATTTGACCTTATTTGATTGTGCGCGCCGGGTTGATTGCATTTGTCGAAACAGGGCGGTCCACGTGAAGGTTGCAATCTTCCACCCCACATAAAGAGCTGAAGCAGCAGTGAAAAAATGCTAACTAGTACAACAATTCCACGAGAATGTACCTGGGTGGCACAGTGGTGTTGGTAGTCGAACTGCTGCCTCATAGAGCCAGAGATCCCGGCTCGATCCAGACTTCAGGTGCTGTGTGTGGAGTTTGTACTTTCTCCCTGGGTTCCATGTGGGTTTCCTCCCAGTGCTTTGGTTTCCGACCACAACCCAGAGTTGTGTGATTTTGTCTGTAAATTGTCCCAAGTGTGTAGGGATTGGATGCGAAAATTGAATAACATAAAACCTGTGCAAATGGGTGATCGATAGTTGGTGTGCACTCAGTGGGCTGAAGGGCCTGTTTCCATGCTGTATCTCTAAACTAAGCACATCCCATTATGGGGACTGGTCTATCTGACAACAATGTTGGCCATGTCTCTGCGAGGATCCACAATGCATGAGTAAGGGTGACAACAGAGTTTGCTACCCGTGTGAAGGAACAGCAGCAACTCCCCACATGCCTGGAACAAACAGCTCACTCTGTCACTAATACAGGACTTTGGCTGAATTTTCAGAGGCAGCTTGAAGAAATCTGAAGAACACTAACCTCCAAATAAGCTCCAAACTAGACATGGGCGCTTTGTTTTGGTTTTGTACTATTATTGTTTGTTTGTGTAAATGTTTTTTGATATTTATTATAGTTTACAGAATACTAGGTTTACATATCTGATGAGTTGCTGCTAGAAAGAATTTCATTATTTCATTTTGAGACAAATGACAATAAAATACTCTTGGCTCTTGAAGGGTCTCGACCCGAAACATCACCCATTCATTCTCTCCTGATATGCTGCCTGTCCCGATGAGTTACTTCAGCATTTTGTGTCTACCTTTGACTACAGTTATACTGGAGTATATTGCATGCAGTTCCATTAGAGAAAGGATGTGGAGGCTCTGGAGAAGGTGCAGAGGAGGTTTACTATAATAATGCCGGGATTAGAGGGTCTTAGCTACAAGGAGAGGTTGGAGAACTTGGAATGCTTTCTCTGGAATGCCGGAGGTTGAGGGGAGACCTGATTAAAGTATATAAAATGAAGAGAGGCATAGATAGAGTAGACAGTTAAAACCCAGGGTAAAATTGGATTATAGATTATAGAAACATAGAAAATAGATGCAGGAGTAGGACATTCAGCCCTTCCAACCAGCCATTCAATATGATCAAGGCTGATCATCCTGAATCAGTACCCCAATAGCAAGGAGAGACATTAGCTTGGATGCTGTATAATCGGAATGGGTAGAACTGCGAAATAGCCAAGGGCAGAAAACGCTTGTTGGAGTTGTATACAGACCACCAAACAGCAGGAGGGAGATTGGGGATAGCATCGAGCAGGAAATTAGGGATGCGTGTAGCAAAGGTACTGCGGTTATCATGGATGACTTTAATCTACATAAAGATTGGGCCAACCAAATTGGTAACATTGCTGAGGAGGAGGATTTTCTGGAATGTATAAGGGATGGGTTTTTTAACCGACTAGAGAGCAGGCCATCCTAGACTGGGTATTGTGTAATGAGGAAGGATTAGTTAGCGATCTTGTTGCGCACGACCCCTTGGGCAACAGTGACCATAATATGGTGGAATTCTGCATTAGAATGGAGAGTGACACGGAGAATTCAGAGACTAAGGCCCTGAACTTGAATATAGGAGACTTTGATGGTATGAGACAGGAAGTGGCTAGGATAGACAGGCAAATTAAACTTAAAGGGTTGATAGTGGAGTTGCAATGGCAAAGATTTAAAGAAATCTCCAGATATTGTTCATCCCTGTCTGGCGAAAAAATATAACTGGGTGGGTGGCTCAACTGTGGCTGACGAGGGAAGCCAGGATAGCTTTAAAGCCAAGGAAGAGGCATATAAATTGGAGAAGAAGCGGCAAACCTGAGGACGGAAGACATTCAGAACTCAACAGAGGAGGACAAAGGGGCTAATTAAGTTGGGGGGAAAAGGGCAAGAAAGAAAGTTTGTGTGGAATATAAAAACTGATTAAAAGTTTTTTTAGTTATGTAAAAAGGAAAAAAATAGTGAAGCAGAATGTAGGTCCCTTGCAGTCAGAGACAAGTGAATTGATATTGGGAAACAATGAAATGGCAGAACAGTTAAATGAGTACTTTGGTTCTGTCTTCACTAAGAAGGACACAAACAATCTCCAGGAAATACAAGGGGATCGAGCATCTAGTGGGAGGGAGGAACTGAAGGGAATCCATATTAGTCAGAAAATGGTGTTCTGTAAACATTTGGGACTGAAGGCAGATAAATCCCATGAGCCTGATGGTCTCCATCCCAGAGTACTCAAGGAGGTGACTGAATAATTGACTCAAGCATCTTCCCCACTACCGATGTAAGGCTAACTGGTCTATAATTCCGTTTTCTCTCTCCTCTTCTTAAAAAGCAGAGTTACATTGGTTACGTTCCAGTCCATAGGAACTGATCCAGAGTCTATCGAACATTGGAAAATGATCACCAATGCATCCATGATTTTTCGGGCCACCTCGAGTACTCTTGGATGCAGACCATCAGGCCCTGGGGATTTCTCTGCCTTCAGTCCCAAAAGATTACCCAACACCGTTTACTGATAAATGTGAATTTCCTTCAGTTCCTCTGTCACTGGATCCTCGGTCCACTAGTATTTCTGGGAGATTGTTTGTGTCTTCCTTTGTGAAGACAGAACCAAAGTCCCACATAGGAGATTAGTGGGCAAAATTAGGACACATGGTATTGGGGGTAGAGGGCTGACATGGATAGAAAATTGGTTGGCAGACAGGAAACAAAGAGTAGGGATTAACAGGTCGTTTACAGAATGGCAGGCAGTGACTAGTGGGTTACCGCAAGGCTTGGTGCTGGGACCAGA
Source organism: Amblyraja radiata (assembly GCF_010909765.2). NCBI lineage: Eukaryota > Metazoa > Chordata > Chondrichthyes > Rajiformes > Rajidae > Amblyraja > Amblyraja radiata. The sequence goes on from NC_045967.1 coordinate 57,097,381, forward strand.
GCTATTTACAATATACATCAATAATTTAGATGAAGGGATTCAAAGTAACATTAGCAAATTTGCAGATGACACAACGCTGGGTGGCAGTGTGAACTGTGAGGAGGATGCTATGAGAATGCAGGGCGACTTGACAGGTTGAGTGGGCAGATGCAGTTTAATGTGGATAAATGTGAGGTTATCCACTTTGGTAGCAAAAACAGGAAGGCAGATTACTATCTAAATGGTGTCAAGTTGGGAAAAGGGGAAGTACAATAGGATCTGGGGCTCCTTGTTCATCAGAACATGAAAGTAAGCATGCTGGTACAGCAGGCAGTGAAGAAAGCAAATGACATGTTGGTCTTTATAGGAGTTGAGTATAGGAGCAAAGAGGTGCTTCTGCAGTTGTACAGGGCCCTAGTGAGACAACACCTGGAGTATTGTGTGCAGTTTTGGTCCCCTAATTTGAGGAAGGACATTCTTGCTATTGAGCGTAGGTTTACAAGGTTAATTCCCAGGATGGCTGGACTGTCATATGCTGAGAGAATGGAGTGGCTGGGCTTGTATACACTGGGGTTTACAGAGATGAGAGGGGATCTTATTGAAACATATATGATTGTTAAGGGTTTGGACACACTAGAGGCAGGAAACTTGTTCCTGATGTTGGGGGAGTTTAGAACCAGGGGCCACATTTTAAGAATAACTGGTAAGCCATTTAGAATGGAGACGAGGAAATACTTTTTCTCACAGAGAGTTGTGAGTCTGTGTAGAATTCTCTGCCTCAGAGGGCGGTGTGGGGCGGTTCTATGGATACTTTCAAGAGAGAGCTAGAAGATGGGGAGAAGGCAGGACTGGGGTACTGATTGGGGATGATGAGCCAAGATCACATTGAATGATGGTGCTGGGTTGAAGGGCCGAGTGGCCTACTCCTGCACCTATTATCTATTGTCTCCTCATTTAACTGTTCTGCTATTTCCTTGTTCCCCATTATAAATTCACCTGGATTGTAAGGGATCCACATTTGGCTTCACTAATCTTTTCATTTTTACATATCTAAAGAAGCTTTTACAGTCAATTTTTATATTCCCTGCAAGCGTCCTATCATGCCCTGTTCCCCCCTCTTATTTAACCCTTTCGTCTTCCTCTGTTGAGTTTTTAATTTCTCCCAATCCTCTGGTTTACTGCTTCCTCTGGCCAATGTATACCCCTACCCTTCATTTCCTTTGTTAGCCACGGTTGAGCTGCCTTCCCCATGTTATTTTTTCGCCAGACAGGGATGAATGAATGAATGAATGAATGAATGAATGAATGAATGAATGAATGAATGAATGAAAACTTTATTGTCATTCAGATATACACCTAGACACAGTGCACCTTGAACGAAATTTCGTTGCATTTGACTCTCCAATCAGGTAAATAGTAAAAGTAAAAGTGCTAGGTGCGTCCATAAAAAATGCCTCATGTGCATGGTTCTGTAAAATAAATATATATAAAAAGTTTTTTTTTTAAAGTGTCGATATTTAAAAAGTTCTAGCCTCGGTTTTGTTGATTGTTCAGTAATCTTATGGCCTGGGGGATGAAGCTGTTGCAGAACCTGGTTGTCCCGCTCTTCATGCTGCGGTACCTCCTCCCAGAGTTAAGCAGTATAAACAGTCCGAATTGTGGGTGTGTGGGGGCTTAGCTCTAATCAGACAGCGCTTGTACCCCATGTCCATGATTGAAGGAAGAGAAGTCCCAATGATTTTTTCCGCTGTCCTCACCACTCCCTGAAGGCACTTCCAGTCCGCAGCTGTACAGTTGCCGCACCACGTAGAGATGCAGCTGGTCATGACCGACTCAATTGTGCTTCTGTAGAAAGTGGCGAGGATGGGAGGGTGGAGGTGTAAACTTCTCAACCTGCGGAGGAAGTACAACCGCTGTTGTGCCCGTTTTGCCAGAGATGTAATGTTTGTGGACCAGTTTAAGGTGTCCGTTATATGCACCCCCAGGAACTTGATCTTTTTCACCTGCTCCACTGCTGAGTTGTTGATGCAAAGTGGAGTGTGACTGGGCTGAATTTTCCTTCTGAAATCGACGACAATCTCCTTGGTTTTGTTCACATTTAGGAGTAGGTTGTTCCTGCTGCACCAGCTCACGAGCTGTTCCACCTCCTCTCTATATGCCTGGTCATCGTTATTGCGGACGAGGCCCACTACTGTTGTGTCATCCGCGTATTTGATGATATGGTTTGTAGTGGACCTGGCGACACAGTCATGTGTCATCAATGTGAAGAGCAGCGGACTCAGGACACAGCCCTGAGGGGATCCGGTGCTCAGTGTGATGACCGAGGAGGTGTTCTTCCCCACCCGCACAGACTGGGGTCTTTCAGAAAGGAAATCCAGGATCCAGTTGCATAGTATGGTATTGAAACCTAGGGGTGCCAGTTTGCTCACCAGATGCTGGGGGATTATCGTGTTAAATGCTGAGCTGAAATCAACAAACAGCATCCGCACGAGGGTGTTCCTCTCCTCCAGGTGTTGTAGGCTCAGGTGGACTACAGAGGAAATAGCATCCTCTGTGGAGCGGTTCGGGCGATAAGCAAACTGGAACGGGTCAAAACTGGAGGGGAGTTTAGAGACCATGTGCTGCTTAATAAGCCTCTCAAAGCACTTCATTATTATTGGTGTGAGTGCTACGGGGCGGTAATCATTCAGGCAGGTTATTGTAGACTTTTTGGGAACTGGTATGATGGTGGCTGTCTTGAAACATGATGGAACAATGGCCTGGTTCAGGGAGATGTTAAAAATGTCTGTCAGAACCAGAGCCAGCTGGTCGGCACATCCCCTAAGCAGACGCCCCGGTATGTTATCCGGTCCGGCTGCCTTTCGCTGGTCAATACCCTCCAGGATTTTGCGGACTTCAGCAGTTTCAAAAGACAGTGTCTGTTCTCCTGGTTGAGGCTCTAATTTCCTCATTGTAGTGGTGTTCAGTGCCTCAAACCTGCCGAAATGATTATTTAGTTCATTTAGAAAGTCTGTGTCATCCTTACAAGACATCTGAGGTGCCTTGTAGTTTGATATGGCCCGGATGCCTTCCCACATGTTCCTGGTGTTGGTATCATCCTGGAAGAAACCCTGGATTTTCTGTCCGTGGGCGCGCTTTGCTTTCTTAATTTCGCGGTTGAGGTTGGATTTCGCTGTTCTCAGAGCTCCCAAATCACCAGATTTAAAAGCCGCATTTCGTGCTTTCAGCATGGCACGCACCTCTGCAGTAATCCAAGGTTTGTGGTTGGCCCGGGTTGTGATGTTCCTGATGACAGTGACGTCCTCCATGCACTTCTGTATGTAGCCCGACACTGACATGGCATACTCATCCACATTGATGTTTTCGTTATGAGTGGCTGCTGTCCTGAACATGTCCCAGTCCGTGCACTCAAAGCAGTCCTGGAGTGCTTCTGTAGCTCCCTCATACCAGACTCTAACCTGCTTCACAGTGGGTTTCTCTCTGATCAGAAGGGGCTTATAGGCTGGGACGAGCATTACAGAGAGGTGGTCAGAGGAGCCGAGGTGAGGCCGGGGTACTGCTCTGAAAGCCTGCTTGATGTTGCTGTAGACCCGGTCCAGCGTATTCTCTCCACGTGTAGCAAAGTCCACATATTGATGGAAATGAGGGAGGACAGTCTTCATGTTGGCCTGGTTAAAGTCCCCAGCAACAATGACAACGCCCTCTGGATGATTCCTTTGCAGCTCACTGATGGAACGGTAGAGAATACGCAGAGCCTCCTTAGTGTTGGCTGCGGGGGGGATGTATACAGCAGTAATGCTAACCACAGTAAACTCCCGTGGCAGATAGAATGGCCTGCATTTCACAGTCAAAAACTCTATGTCCGGAGAGCAGTGGTTGGAAACAGCGGTAGCAATTTTTGGGGTTCATTCATGTGGTCTTTAAATCGGGTCCAGGATGGTGGGCGGTAGAGGGTCAGTCTTCTGTCAGCGGTGGGAAAGATGCTTGAGTTGATTATTAAAGATGTTATAGCAGCGCATTTGGAAGGCAGTGACAGGACCGGTCCAAGTCAGCATGGATTTATGAAGGGGAAATCATGCTTGACTAATCTTCGGGACATTTTTGAGCATGTTACAAGTAGAATGTATATAGAAACATAGAAAATAGGTGCAGGAGTAGGCCATTCTGCCCTGGAGCCTGCACCGCCATTCAATATGATCATGGCTGTTCATCCAACTCAGTATCCTGCACCTGCCTTCTCTCCATACCCCTTGATCCCTTTAGCCACAAGGGCCACATCTAACTCTCTTAAATATAGCCAATGAACCGGCCTCACTACCTTATGTGGCAGAGAATTCCAGAGATTCACCACTCTCTGTGTGAAAAATGTTCTTCTCATCTCGGTCCTAAAAGACTTCCCCTCTTATCCTTAAACTGTGACCCCTTGTTCTGGACTTCCCCAACATCGGTAACAATCTTCCCCATTATCTCTCTCCCTCCCTTTTTAAAAAGTGGGGTTACATTAGCCACCCTCCAATCCTCAGGAACTACTCCAGAATCTAAAGAGTTTTGAAAAATTATCACTAATGCATCCACTATTTCTGGGGCTACTTCCTTAAGTACTCTGGGATGCAGCCTATCTGGCCCTGGGGATTTATCGGCCTTTAATCCATTCAATTTACCTAACACCACTTCCCGACTAATCTGGATTTCACTCAGTTCCTCCATCTCATTTGACCCCCATCCCCTGCTATTTCTGGCAGATTATTTATGTCCTCCTTAGTGAAGACAGAACCAAAGTAGTTATTCAATTGGTCTGCCATGTCCTTGTTCCCCATGATCAATTCACCTGTTTCTGACTGCAAGGGACCTACATTTGTTTTAACTAATCTTTTTCTTTTCACATATCTATAAAAACATTTGCAGTCAGTTTTTATGTTCCCTGCCAGTTTCTTTCATAATCTATTTTCCCTTTCCTAATTAAGCCCTTTGTCCTCATCTGCTGGAATGTGAATTTCTCCCAGTCCTCTGGTAGGCTGCTTTGTCTGGCTAATTTGTATGCTTCATCTTTTGTTTTGATACTATCCCTGATTAACCTTGTTATCCACAGATGCACCACCTTCCCTGATTTATTCTTTTGCCAAACTGGGATGAACAATTGTTGTTGTTAATCCATGCAGTCTTTAAATGCCTTCCATTGCTTCTCCACCTTCAACCCTTTAAGAATCAATTGCCAATCTATCTTGGCCAATTCACGTCTCATACCCTCAAAGTTACCTTTCTTTAAGTTCAGAACCCTTGTTTCTGAATTAACTATGTCACTCTCCCTCCTAATGAAGAACTCAACCATATTATTGCGCAAGAGGCCACGCACAACAAGACTGCTAACTAACCCTTCCTCATTACTCAATACCCAGTCTAGGATAGCCTGCTCTCTCGTTGGTACCTCTACATGTTGGTTTAGAAAACTATCCCGCATACATTCCAAGAAATCCTCTTCCTCAGCGCCCCTGCCAATTTGATACACCCAATCTATATATAGATTGAAGTCACCCTTTATAACTGTTTTACCTTTGTTGCATGTATCTCTAATTCCCTATTTGATGCCATCCCCAACTCCACTACTACTGTTAGGTGGCCTGTACACAACTCCCACTAGCGTTTTCTGCCCCTTAGTGTTTCGCAGTTCTACCCATATCGATTCCACATCCTCCAAGCTAATATCCTTCCTTTCTATTGCATTAATCTCCTCTCTAACCAGCAACGTTACCCCACCTCCTTTTCCTTTCTGTCTATCCCTCCTGAATATTGAATATCCCTGGATGTTCAGCTCCCAGCCTTGGCCGCCCTGGAGCCATGTCTCCGTGATCCCAACTATATCATAGTTATTGGGTACACAAAAATGCTGGAGAAACTCAGCGGGTGCAGCAGCAACTATGGAGCGAAGGAAATAGGCGACGTTTCGGGCCGAAACCCCTCTTCAGAATGATGGGGGGTGGGGGGAGAAGGAAGGAAAAAGGGAGGAGGAGGAGCCCGAGGGCGGGGGGATGGGAGGAGACAGCTCGAGGGTTAAGGAAGGGGAGGAGACAGCAAGGGCTAGCAAAACTGGGAGAATTCAACGTTCATGCCATCGGACGCAAGCAACCCAGGCGGAATATGAGGTGCTGTTCCTCCAATTTCCGGTGTTGCTCACTCTGGCAATGGAGGAGACCCAGGACAGAGAGGTCGGATTGGGAATGGGAGGGGGAGTTGAAGTGCTGAGCCACCGGGAGTTCAGGTAGGTTATAGCGGACTGAGCAGAGGTGTTCGGCGAAACGATCGCCCAACCTCCGCTTAGTCTCGCCGATATAAATCAGCTGACATCTAGAGCAGCGGGTGCAGTAGATGAGGTTGGAGGAGATACAAGTGAACCTTTGTCGCACCTGGAACGACTGCTTGGGTCCTTGAATGGATATATCATAGTCATTAATAGCTACTGCATATTCAACTCATCCACCTTATTACGAATGCTCCTTGCATTGAGACATAAAGCCTTCAGGCTTGTTTTTACAACACTCTTACCCCGTATACAATTATGTTGAAAAGTGGCTCTTTTTGATTTTTGCCCAGGATTTGTCTGCCTGCCACTTTTACTTTTCACCTTGCTACCTATTGCTTCTATCCTCATTTTACACCCCTCTGCCTCTCTGGTCATGCTCCCATCCCCCTGCCACATTAGTTTAAATCCTCCCCGACAGCACTAGCAAACACTCCCCAAAGGACATTGGTTCCATTCCAGCCCAGGTGCAGACCGTCCTGTTTGTACTGGTCCCACCTCCCCCAGAATTGGTTCCAATGCCCTAGAAATTTGAATCCCTCCCCCTTGCACCATTTTTCAAGCCACGTATTCATCTGCAATATCCTCCTATTTCTACTCTGACTAGCACATGGCACTGGCAGTAATCCAGAGATTATTACCTTTGAGGTCCTACTTTTAAGTTTATCTCCTAACTCCCTAAATTCACCTTGTAGGACCTCATCCCATTTTTTACCCATATCGTTGGTGCCAATGTGCACCACGACAACTGGCTGTTCACCCTCCCCTTCTAGAATGTTCTGCAGCCGCTCAGTGACATCCCTGACCCTTGCACCAGGGAGGCAGCATACCATCCTGGAGCCTCGTTTGCAGCTGCAGAAACGCCTATCTATTCCCCTTACAATTGAATCCCCTATTACTATAGCCCTTCCACTCTTTTCCCTCCCCTCCTGTGCCGCAGAGCCACCCACGGTGCCATGAACTTGGCTGCTGCTGCCTTCCCCTGATCAGCCATTTCCCCCAACAGTATCCAAAATGGTATATCTGTTTAGGAGGGAGAAGACCGCGGAGGACTCCTGCACTACCTGCCTAATGGTACGCCGGCTAGTGGCCACCCGTTCCCTTTCTGTCCGCTTAACGTTTACCTGCGGTATGGCCAACACACTGTACGTGCTATTCACGACTTTCTCAACATCGTGGATGCTCCAGTATGAATCCAACCACAGCTCCAATCATTCAATGCAGTCTGCCAGGAGCTGCAGCTGGACACACTTCCTGCTCACATAGTCACCAGGGACACCGACCATATCCCTGATCTCCCACATGTTGCAGGATGAGCAAACCATAAGGGAGAGCCAGTTAATGTGTATCCGGACTTTCAAAAACCCTTTGATAAGGTCCCACACAAGAGATTAGTGCGCAAAATTAGATTTCCCAGCCTTGGTCATCCTGGAGCCATGTCTCCGTAATCCGAATTCTATCATATCCGTTAACAACTGTAGATTTTACTTCGGAGTCACGTGAGTGACTACGTGAAGAACCCGCTCAGTGCGCAGGCGCGGCATTACGCCAGCAGTGCAACAGCGGCGGCAGCTGGAGTCAGGCTCTCCAGTTGCACTTTAAAACGGACCGTCAGATAAGTATACGGTGCGTGTGAAATAACGAAGAGGAGAGTAGAGTTGTGTTTGCTTTGCAGAAAAATGTCGACACAACATAGAAAACTCTCCAAGAGAACTGCCCCTGCTTTAACTCCACCAGAGGAGCGTTCCATTCCAGCGGGGCAGCAACCGGCGGCAGCGTCGCTCTCAGAGCGTTACACTATCCCCGAGACCGAGCCAAGCCCAGTCTCGCCAAAGCCTGCACGGCGGACTGGGAAAGTGGCCAGGAAGTCCAACCGGCCGGTCATCTCCGATTCGTCGGAGGGGGACATGTCTCCACCAAAGCGGAGGAGAGACAGCCGCCTGAGCTGCATTCAGCAGCTCCTGGAGCAGGTGCTCCACTGGGACACGCAGCAAGAGCGCTTCCGGGGAGGAAGGACAGGTACCTCCTCCACAGTGTCTTGTGCACTGCCCTCTGCTCCCTCATTACTGGAGGCTAGCATTAGTGACCAGGGCTGGGCTGGTCTGGAACAGGGGCAGGCGGACGAATTCGGGAGTATGCCAGGGGTGCAGGAACAGGAAGAGCTGTTGGGTGTGGTGGACCGCTTTGTAGCAACCCCACGGGCTGGAGCACCGCTGGAACCAAGAATGGCGGCCAGCATCAACCATCTGTCCAATAAGCCATTACTGGAAAAGGTGCTCGCTGAGGTGCTGGAACAACACACAGCACCAGAAAACTGTGAGGCACTCAAAGTAAAGAGTGTCAACAGCCAAATCTGGGGGCATGTGGGGTCACACATCAGGGCCCAAGAACTTAAGGTACAGCGGATCCTAAGGCTCCTGACGTCGGCCATCACAGCCTTTGCTCGTTCCGTGGAGACCACGGAGATGGATACCTGCCAGCAGGATGTGCTGGCATTGATGTGTACCACACAATTTGAGATAAACAATCTCCGGAGGGAAAACATAAGACCTGCCCTCAACCCCAAATTTTCTGGCTTGTGTAAAGCCCCAGCTGCGGAGACGGACGCGCTACTATTTGGGAAGGATCTCAATAAAAAACTGAAGGAAATGGAGGAAGCATCGAAAACCTTCGGCCTAATGAGGGCAGGCCCCGGGACGAGCAAACCAAGACCTCCGATACCCAAGCGGCAGCACCCCACGGCATCCACCAGTCGACATCCGCAATATGGGACTGGTGAACGCTTTTGGTCCACACATTATCCCCAAAGATCTTTTTTAGATCAGGGCCCACAGCGGACCCCCTGGAAAATGCGCCTCCCCCCAACATCGCCAGCACGTCAGAACAGAACCTTCAGGAAAACAAAGAAACAGAATCGCCAATAACCATGGAGGTAGGTGGGTCTGGTTCCTACCAGCATATAGAGAATAAGGGTGCTTTACTAACAGGGGGGAGATTACACTTGTTTAAAGAAGCATGGGGTATGGTCACGAGTGACAAGTATATACTCAACAGCATTAGTGGATATAAAATTCAGTTTATATCAGAAAAAACGCCGCCAGTTCAACATTGGCCTCAAAGGGTATTTTCTCCCTCCGTCAAAGAGCAACGGGAGGGACAAGCTGAACTGGTGAGACTTATCACAAAGGGGGTCATAGAAAAGACCAAACATGAACCCTTGGAATTTGTATCCAATATATTCACCAAAACCAAAAAAGATGGTGGAAGTCGCATCATCATTGACTTAACATGATGCGACTTGTCTGCGGAGGGCGCTCAGCATCGCCAAGGACTGCTCTCACCCCAATCATGGACTGTTTACCCTCCTACCATCCGGGAGGCGCTACAGGTCTCTCCGTTGCCGAACCAGCAGGTCCAGGAACAGCTTCTTCCCGGCGGCTGTCACTCTACTCAACAACGTACCTCGGTGACTGCCAATCACCCCCCACCCCCCGGACACTTATTATCACTTATTATTATTTATTCAAATCATTTGCTATGTCGCTCTTCCAGGGAGATGCTAAATGCATTTCGTTGTCTCTGTACTGTACACTGACAATGACAATTAAAATTGAATCTGAATTGAATCTGAATCTGAATCTGAACATCACTAAACAAGTTTGTTAAGTATATACATTTCAAAATGGAAACATTTGTTACTGCTACACAACTGATTTCCAAAGGATACTACATGGCAAGCATTGATCTCAAAGATGCTTACTATCTAATACCCATACATAAGGATCATAGCAGATACCTAACATTTATCTGGATGGGCAGCAGTGGCAGTACAAAGCATTGCCCAATGAACTCACTTCAGCCCCAAGATTATTCACAAAAATATTGAAGCCAGCCATGGCAATACTAAGGAAACAAAAACATATTGTCATGGCATATTTGGATGATATCCTCATAGTGGGGAAAACAATGGAACTGGCTGTGGCAGCAGTCTCAGCTACAAAACAGCTCCTTGAAACTCTGGGGTTCGTCCTACATCCAGATAAATCTAAGTTAAATCCATCCACTATCATGGACTACCTGGGTTTCACAATTAACTCAGTCCATATGACTGTTACCCTGCTAAGGCAGAAAATGATTGGATTAGCACAATCATGCAATAACTTAATGGTCAACAAAATACCAACTATTCGACAAGTAGCAACAGTAATTGGAAAAATGGTAGCAGAATTTCCGGCTACACAATTTGGACCTTTGCACTATCAAAATTTACAAAGAGCAAAGGTACAGGCACTAAAACGACATAGAGGTCACTATGATCGTGTCATGATATTACCCACGGAAGCAATATCAGAGCTACAGTGGTGGACACAAAATGTTTGGCATAGTTTTAGTCCTATTATCATCACTAACCCTACTTTAGTTCTTCAGACAGATGCCAGTGCTCAAGGCTGGGGAGCAACTAACTCCATATCCAGCACAGGTGGTAGATGGACTAACCCAGAGTCATCATTACTATCCACACTGGGCATTAACTATTTAGAAATGTTGGGCGCCTTTTATGGTTTAAAAGCATATGCATCCAATATGCAGCGCTTGCATGTTCGGTTACAAATTGATAATACTACGGTGGTGGCTTATATTAACCATATGGGCGGCATAAAATCTTTATCATGCGACAAATTGGTCAATATGATTTGGCAATGGTGTGTCGAAAGACATATTTGGCTTTAAGTTACCTATCTACCAGGTAAGCTAAACACAGTGGCAGACACCAGGTCACGCAAATTCAATGACAACATCGAATGGATGTTAAACCCTAAAGTATTTGCTAAAGTTATCAAGCAATATGGAACGCCAGATATCGATTTATTTGCATCAAGACTAAATCACCAGTTACCTATGTATGTCTATGTATGTAGGTTCTGAGCAGACCTTACCTGGACCTGGGATTGTCCGAACAAACCATCACCACCATGTCAGCATCCCTTCGAACATCCACCAAAAGGCAGTACTTAACCTATGTATGTCGCTTGGGAACCAGACCCAGAGGCAGCAGCGGTAGATGCCTTCATGCTGGATTGGGGAAAGTTCTTTTTCTATGCCTTTCCCCCCTTCTGCCTCATCAGTCGGGTACTTCGCAAAATACAGATGGACTCTGCTTCTGGTATTTTGATAGTACCCGACTGGCCTACACAGCCATGGTTCCCACTACTACAGGACATGGTGGTAGAATCACCTATGGTGTTTCCCAGTGATCCAGGACTATTAACTCACCCAGTATCAGGCATAAGCCACCCATGCCATGAAGACATTAAACTCCTGGGTTGCAGGTTCTGAGCAGACCTTACCTGGACCTGGGATTGTCCGAACAAACCATCACCACCATGTCAGCATCCCTTCGAACATCCACCAAAAGGCAGTACTTAACCAACATCAAAAAATGGGAAAAGTACTGCCAGGAAACAGGGACAACATATGAAACAGCCACAGTAACCAACGTATTGGAGTTCCTGGCCTATCTACACCATCATGAAGGGATCAGCTACAGTGCCATCAACACAGCACGTAGTGCTCTTTCCGCTTACCTCAAACCAGCAGGACATCAGGCAATGGGATCCCATCCACTGGTGGTAAAACTTATGAGGGGCATTTATAATATTAAGCTCCCCAAGCCCAGGTATACCCATATTTGGGACATCAGTGTCGTCCTGACATACCTCAGGGAATGGCCACCAGCTAGATCCCTCAGCCTCGAGCAGTCAACACTGAAAACGCTCATGCTGATGGCACTCGTATCCGCTCAGAGGGTCCAGTCACTACACAAATTGAGACTGGACAACATGGTGACAACCCCAGATCAGATCACATTCATTCTACAAGGTCTGGTGAAACAAAGCAGGCCAGGAACATCCAATCCACTAGTGGTATTCCGGGCCTACCCACCAGAGCCACGTTTGTGTGTGGTGACCCATCTACTACAGTATATAGATACAACCCACAACATCAGAGGGAGTGAACAAGCCTTATGGGTCAGCCACAAAAAACCTCATGGCCGGGTAACAAGCCAAACCATCTCAAGATGGCTAAAACATGTACTGACAGCTGCCGGGATAGATATTAATACCTTTAAATCTCATTCCACTAGGTAGCAATGTTACAAAATTTTGAGATTTTAAAAATCAAGTCTGTAATTTATCCCATCAGATAAAGCATAAAAATAAGTTTAATTTGACACCTAATTCACTTTCATATCTCAAGTATTTAAAAAGTTATGGCCATTTTCATACTCGGAAATGAGCATCTTGTTCCCTATTGATTTTCTATGGACATAACAAAAAAGTTGTGATCGTGAACAGTCAAAAGCCCATAACTTTCTTAAAAATTAAGAGAACTGAATGAAATTTTCAGTTATCATAGATTGAAGCATTCTGAAACAAATATAAAAGAATCTTACTTGGATGACCTGAAATTAAAGCATATAATTAGTTAGTTACCTAATTGTAGCTAATTTCAGACTTCAATACTAGATCTAAACATCTATCCATTTCTTAATAAATTATTAACATTTTTAAATAGCCTAAATGTCCAAATAATATTCACAAATAATTCACAATAAAACATGATTTTTAAATCTCATTTACATTAATTTATAGACCAAATGGAAGGAATTCAGTGTTCAATTGCTGTAAATAAATGCCCATTTAAATCAGCTTTCTAGTGGGTCCCTGTGGAACGCGCTGGTTTAGAACGTTCACATTGCGGTAGATTTGTGCCTCAAATGCCCAGAAAAATACTGCGGGATATAATTTGCCCAAATTGAGCTACTCGCAATATTAAATTTTGTATAAAGGGATCTTTAGAAGCCCTTTTTAATGTAAAAATATACAACCTAACTTCAGCTGTCTGCTTTATGAAACCCTGCGGTTGCTGGCTGTCGCGGGTTTAGAGATTGATTTTTAAACTACTATAACTATTATACGAGGCCTTTAAACCTAATAATAGCTTTTGCGACGGGGTCTTCCAGCGATTTTTCGTTAATAATTAACTAGGCTGAACGTCTTCGATTTGAACAGCCTAGAGAAAATCGCGTTTTAAACCCGCCCCCTCTAAACGGCGCCAAAATCGCGCACACACACAGCGGCAGATTTTCAAAGACGCTTCAGGTAGGCTTTGCAACATACCTACACTAGGGCAGCGTCCACATCAACGGCAGCAAGAATGGATGTACCTATTGACCTCATTCTGAATACAGCAGGATGGTCGAGGGAATCAACATTCAGAACGTTTTACAACAAGCCGTTGATGAAACCTGATTTATTTGCAGCAAAGATATTAGAAGCTGCAAATATTTAATTTAAGCCCGGGGGAGCAATTTATTTTTGTTATTGTTAATAAATACCTTTTTTGTTTCTTGAAAAACAGATTCATTGGTTAATTACAATAACACTTCCTCCCTCAAGAACTTCGGCAGTGAGTGAATAAAACTGTTACCCGGTTTGAAATCACAGAGCTTTGAAATCTTCACGTAGTCACTCACGTGACTCCGAAGTAAAATAGTAAGATTAAACGAGAACTTACCAGTTTGAAGTTTGATCTGTATTTTATGAGGAGTTACAATGAGGGATTACGTGCCCTCCGCTCCCACCCTCATTATATGGATCAAACTGATAAATTGATGTCTCTTTTTCTTTACTATGTTTACTTCAAATACTTGTGTCTATCTGTGATTCCACACCGCTGCTTGGAAGTATGCCGCGCCTGCGCACTGAGCGGGTTCTTCACGTAATCCCTCATCGTAACTCCTCATAAAATACAGATCAAACTTCAAACTGGTAAGTTCTCGTTTAATCTTACTATTATATGGGATAGATAGATAGATAGATAGATAGATAGATAGATAGATAGATAGATAGATAGATAGATAGATAGATAGATAGATAGATAGATAGATAGATAGCCTTTATTGTCATTCAGACCGAAGTCTGAACGAAATTGCAGCAGTCATACATATAATACAATAAAAACAACAATAAACACATATTAACATCCACCACAGTGAGTCCACCCAGCATCTCCTCACTGTGATGGGGGCAAAAGTCTTAGGTCTGCAGTCTCTTCCCTCCTCTTCTCCCTCTGCGCTGAGGCGATACCTCCCGGGCGATGTTATAAATCAGTCCCGCGGCTCAAACACCGCGGCCCGGGGTGGTCGAATCTGCCGCCCACCAGTCCTGCAGACGCAGCCGCTGGCCCGCGGCCGAACCCCGGACTAAGGCCACCACCGCCAGAACACCGTCCCAGCCACCCTCACGTGAGTACCGTACCGTCTTCAGCCTCGGGCTGGGCCGCCCCCGACATGGGCGCCGAACCTCCCCGGGCCGGGCCGCCCCGACATGGGCGTCGCTTCTTCCCCGGGCCGGGCCGCCCCGACTTGGGCGTCGCTTCTCCTCCCGGCCGGGCCGCCCCGACTTGGGCGTCGCTTCTCCCTCTGGCCGGGCTGCCCCGACTTGGGCGTCGCTTCTCCCTCTGGCCGGGTCGCCCCGACTTGGGCGTCGCTTCTCCCTCGGGCCCGGCCGCCCCGACATGGGTGCCGAACCTCCCTCGGGCTGCGAGTGCCGCACCTCCCCGAGCTCGGCCGCTCCGACGAGAGCCTCGTTCCACCCTCGGGCTGGCCGCCCTCACGGGAGCGTCACAACCTCTCACGGGAGCACTGTTCCAGCCCTGAGCCGGACCACCCTCACGGGAGCGAGCTCAGGGCGGGTCCTGATGGGCTCTGCCTCCGGAGCCTCGAGGTCGTCAGCTCCATTAGGCCTCAGCGCAGACGGAGGCAGAGAAGGGGAATACGACAAAAAAGTTGCATTCCCCCGCAGGGAGAGACTGCAAACCCCATTTCAACCCCCCCCCCCCCCAAAACACAAACTAAGAACCAAAAACTAGATTAACCAAAACAAAATAAACAACACAAAAAACACAAACAAACGGGACTGCCGGTGAGCCACTGCAGCTAGGGCCGCGCCACCACTCCGATGCTCCGATAGGTTTAAGATGAGAAGGGCAACGTTTAAACGAGATGTGCAGGGCAAGATTTTTTTTACGAAGAGCAAAGGAGAAAAATCAATCACTTGCAGACAGATGAGTTTATCTTGGCATCGTGTTCAGTATGGATATTGTGGCCAACGAGCCCATTCCCGTGTTATATTTTCTATGTTCTACGTCATTTTTGCTTCAATTGGATTGAGTGGTGTAGATGTTGTCCAACAACACAGGACAATCTAACAATCCCTCTCCCTGACCAGGTGGTTTATTTCACTGCAACATTCCCGTACGTGGTTCTGACTGTACTTCTGATCCGAGGACTGACCCTGGAGGGAGCCCGGAAAGGGATTGAATTCTACATTGGTAGTCAGTCGGACTTCTCAAAGCTGGCTGATGCTGAGGTAAATCACTGTGATCCATCAAGTTCCAGATGTGCTTTTATTGTATGAACTATTTCTTTCTTCCCTTCATTGATTGTGCTGAACATTGTTTTGGGATTTGGTTCTCATGTGTGAGATCTAATTCCAGTTGCTTCTGTCGTGCTGCAAAAAGATTTGGCCCGACTTTGTGATGAACTATGTGAGCAAGGAAGGATGTGATGAAGTCGGAAGCATTTAGACTCCATGGTATGAAGTGGGAATTGAAGGTGTAGAATAGATCTGTATGGAACATGTGGAAAGGAGGAATGAAATAAAACTTTAGACTTCACTTTAGACTTTAGAGATACAGTGCGGAAACAGGCCCTTTAGCCCCCCCGTGTCCACGCCGACCAGTGATCACCCCGTACACCAGCAGAAACCTACATACTAGGGACAATTTACAATTTTACTGAAGAAAATTAACCTAGAAACATGTACATCTCTGGGATGTGGGAGGAAACTGGAGCACCCGGATAAAATCCACGTGGTCACAGGGAGAATGTACAAACTCTCTAGAGACAGCATCCGTTGTCAGAATTGAACCCGGGTCTCTGGTCCTGTAAGGCAGCAACTCTATTGCTGCGTGACTGCCATTTATTTTGTCGAAATGGAATTTTGAACAATGGTTGCTTTAGAGTTGTGTTTAGTTTATTGTCAAATGTACCGATGTACAGTGAAAGGCTTTTGTTGCGTGCTAACCTGAGCGGAAAGACAATACATGATGAGAATTGAGCTATCCAGTGTACAGATACAGTATAAAGGAAATAATGTTTAATGCAAGGCAATGCCAGTAATGTCCAATCAAAGATAGTCTCCAATCAGGTAGATAGAAATACAGATACACAAAAAAGCTGGAGAAACTCAAGCGGGTGTAGCAGCATCTATGGAGCGAAGGAAAAAGGCAATGTTTCGGCCCGAAACCCTTCCTCAATCTGAAGAAGGGTTTCGGCCCGAAACTTTGCATTTTCCTTCGCTCCATAGATGCTGCTACACCCGCTGAGTTTCTCCAGCTTTTTTGTGTACCTTTGATTTTCCAGCATTTGCAGTTCCTTCTTAAACAGATAGAAATACAGGACTACTCTCTAGTTGTTGGTTCAGTTGCCTGATGTGAGACGAGGGAGTGGCCAGGGTGTGACTCATAGACAATAGGTGCAGTAGGGCATTTGGCCCCTCGTGTCAGCACCGCTATTCAATGTGATCATGGCTGATCGTCCACAATCAATACCTCGTCCTTGATTATGCAGGTGGTCTTGCCGAGGGAGCATGAGGTATAAAATGAGTCAATGGAAGGGAGGTTGGTTTGAGTGATGGCCTGGGCTATGTCCTGCAATTCTCTGCAATTTGTTGCGGACTTGGATGGAGCCGTTCCCAAACTATGCTGTGATGCATCCTGATAAAATGGTTTGTATGGCACATGTGTAGAAGTTGGTGAGAGTTGTTGGGGACGTGCTGAACTTCCTAAGCCTTCTAAGGAAGTGGAACTCAGTAAACAATGTATATTCCTGTTTACTTCAGATCCATCAGTGAAGTTTATGGTAATTATCTATGTCTGGGTCATTTTAACCTTTACCATTTGTGGATATGAAAGTTATGACACAATATTGCTAGATGCTGAAATTTTATATTCTAATTTGTTTGTTTTTGTTGGGAGTATCTTGGGATAAATAACTTCTCTTTCAAGTTTTGGAGGCTGAGGGAACATGTGATCAGTGTATATAAAATGTTGCGAGGCATAGACAGGGTAGACAGTCAGAACCTTTATCAGAGGGCATAGCGGCAAGGTCAGAGGACCAGAGTGGTGAGTGTCTGTAATGTTCTGCCTGGGCAGGGATGGTGGTGGAAGCAGATACGATGGTGGTGTTTAAAAGACTTCTACATGGGTACATGGATATGTAGGAAATGGGGGGATATTGATCATGTGCAGTTGGATGTGATTAGTTTAGCTTGATGCTGACGTGTGCAGTTAATTAACTTTTTGTTCTTTGTGCGGTTGAATGAATTTGAGTAACATTTTGCAATGCTGACTAATTTTACTATCTGTGCACCAGGTCTGGAAAGATGCAGCAACACAGATTATTTATTCGCTTGCACTGGGTACCGGCAGTCTAATAACCCTATCATCCTACAACAAATTCCACAACAACTGTTACAGAGACGCCATCATTGTCTGTGTGGTGAACGGTGCCACGAGTGTGTTTGCTGGATTTGTCATCTTCTCCGTCCTGGGACACATTGCTCACGTACAAGACAAGCTTGTTTCAGAGGTCGCTCAGTCAGGTAATGCAAATTCAGCGAAGATCACCCAGGTATGGCCCTCGTTCTGAAACCAATCCGAGGGCTTGAGTAAAAGAG
Organism: Amblyraja radiata; assembly: GCF_010909765.2. NCBI lineage: Eukaryota > Metazoa > Chordata > Chondrichthyes > Rajiformes > Rajidae > Amblyraja > Amblyraja radiata. Next base: position 57,115,459 of record NC_045967.1, read on the forward strand.
ATGGGACGTTCTAAAATTATGCTTTCAGTATCAGTCAGAGAGAGATTCTCTCAATATTTAATGCACCATTCCCATTGTTCCACTGTTCAGGTTTTGGTTTGGTTTTCATTGCCTACCCAGAGGCTCTTGCACAGCTGCCGTGGGCTCCTCTATGGTCCGTTTTATTTTTCTTCATGCTGATCACGCTGGGACTCGACAGTCAGTTTGCCACTGTGGGTAAGAGCCATGTACTTCACTGAGCCAGTGGTTTTCTGGCTTTGCAAAGGGCTAATATTGTTAAGTGGTAGCAGAAAAGTGAAGAGTTACTGTGGATGATGCTGGTGGATGAATGATGGGCCAATAATCTCTTTTGCCCACCACCATCAAGACACAAACCCATTTAAGACTTTAACAGCCAACCCTAGCCGGAGAATCTGTCACAATGATTTTGGGCTTTGGAGATCAAATAATGAGTATATCAACTCCCTGGGTTACAGAAGACCTGATTTATAGACTTTTGAATTTACACAAATTGTAAAGCATTTTTGAAGACAGAAACATCAGTGACAGAAATGCAAACATCTTCACAAGTTATGGAATGGTAGTAGCAGCTGGTCCATTTAACAGATAACTTGTCTTCAAAATAAAGGGATATATAGCAAGCAAGTGGATGTGGCACATACTGATTTTGTACCATTGTAACTTTACAGGGGAAGACAATAAATAAATGTTAATCAATCATTGAAACTGCTGGTTTCAGACTTTCGGAAAATTCAGTTAACGGAAGTTCTCAAGAACAGATCCCTTAAATAACACTTACTCAAGAACAGAAACCACATGACAGCTCACATTGGTTTGTGACACTTTTAGTTCTGCAGTGGGGACAGGATGAATGGAACCAGGAGTAGTTTGAAGTATCATTATATTAACTGAGGAAGAGAAGAATTATGCTCAGATAAAACAGGAAGCATTGATAAACATGTTTGGGAAAACCAGCTTCTACCAGTTCTTTGCTAGTCCTTGCTCTTTCTTGGACTCAAAACCACAGTTTCCACAATGCCAGCCTCAAGCAAGCAGCATAGGAGCTCCCTCATGTGGAGAGAGCAAGATTGATGCATGAAGATCCAGCGTTAAAGCAGGAATCTGAGTTTACATGTAGTGGCTAGAGTGGTTTGGAAGCATGCTTAGATCATATGTTTTTAGATCAATCTTCAATATTTAATTAAGGAACACTGTTTATATTAGGAGAGCCACAGGTAACACTATGAGATCATTTTCTCTGGTTCCGAATCAAAATTGCATTAGAACCAATTTGCCCCTCATAATACAAATAATGAGCCCTAATTCATCGATCACATTCTATCCAATTTGTGTCATGTGTTACAAACAATTAATCAGTCTTCTCATTTTATACTTTCTTTCATCAGAAACAAACATAACAATTCTGCTGGACCTGTTCCCTTCATTTCTTCGGACAAAACGCCTTTATTTGACGATAGCCATTTGTTTGTCATTCTATCTCCTTGGCCTTGTATATGTAACACAGGTATGTTTTCTCCATGATCATTTAAACGCTAAAGAGCAAGTAGCCAAAACTAGGTGGGTTTGGATTTGTTGGGTTGGATTTTAAAGACGAGCCCCATAGAATTTTACCCCACCACCATTGTGACACGTTGAGTGGGGAAAGGGAACCATCTGTCCCATGAAGTGATCCACTTTACACCACTCAATCTGTCAATGCCTCGTGATGTGTCCAACCGTCCCCATAATTTACCACAAGCCCAGCTCTGACAATCCCTCCGGATGCATCCATCCAAACCCCTCATGTCAGCTCCCTGATTCCCCTCAGGACTGAACTGAGTCTTTGTTCAATCCCTCACCCCCACTGTCAGCCCACATCTCTCCTGTGATCTCACCAATGACCCTTTGGACAGGGTGCAGAGGAGGCTTACCAGGATTCTGCCTGGATTAGAAGGTTTCAGCTGCAGGGAGTTGGATAGACTTGGATTACTTTCTCTGGAACGTCAGAGGTTAAGGGGAGACTTGATAGAAGTATATAAAATAATGAGAGGCACAGATAAGGTAGACATTCAGAATCTTTCTCCCATGGTGGACATCTCCAACACTGGAGGGCACAGCTATAAAATGAGAGGGGGAAAGTTTAATGTGAATGTGGGGGGCAAGGGGGGTGATGGGGTCTGGAACAAATTGTCAGGGGTGACAGTGGCGACAGATGATAGTGGTGTTTAAGAGGCTTTTAGATAGACACAGGGAATATAGGAATATGGATCATGTGTAGGCAGGTGAGGCCAGTCCAGCTAGGCATCATGTTTAGCACAAATATAGTGGGCCAAAGTGCCCGTTCCTGTACTGTACTTGCCTATCTATGTATCATATTTCACGTTTAATTTTAGGCTGGGATTTACTGGATCAACTTACTTGATCATTTCTGTGCCGGGTGGATTCTCATTACAGTGGCACTTCTGGAACTCATCGGCCTGGGCTGGATCTATGGTAAGTGTGCCGAGACCTACAGGGAAGCGACAAAACAAAAACAAAGTAATTTGTCTGAAAAAAACCAAGAAGAGCATCATTGAGTTTCTTCAAAGGAAACAAAGTTACTAGAGTGATGTTGAATGTTTCAGTGCTACTTTATTGTGGGGGAAAAAAGATAGAACATACTGGAGTAACTTACCGGGGCAGGCAGCATCCCTGGAGAACATGGACGTTTCGGGTCTGGACCCATCCTCATACTGATTATAGGGGGAGGGGGAAAGCTGGAAGTGAGGGGGGGGGGGGCAAGCTGGAAGAAAGGAGGGGCAGGAGATCCATTTTTGAGACATGCACCTCAGTGCAGTGAAATTCCTTTTTTTGCTTACAATTCAATAAAAATCTTACTATACATAGCACAATCATACTTAATCAAGAGAATGTGAATAGTAGATTACACAGAGACAGTACACGCGATGTGAATCAACTCAACTTCATCTACAGAATGCAAGTATCAACCACAAAGGCCTTTCGCCATTTCATTCCATATTCACAAGACACAGTAGACCTTCTGTGTCCTTTGCTCATGACCCCTTGTATTGCTGAGGTACTGGATATTTTTACTGAAGCATTTGCTGCAAATTGATTTCTGGTCACATAGACCTAACAAAGATATGGTGAATACAGAGTCTTTTACCAAGAGTAGAGGAATCGAGAATCAGAAGACATAAGTTTATGGTGAAAGGGTAAGATTTCTCCATGGGGCAACATTTTCACTCAGAGGATAGTTGGTTTATGGAGCGAACTGCTGGAGGTAGTTGAGACAGGTACTATAACAGCTTTAAAAGACACTTGGACAAATACATGGATAGGAAAGATTTAGAAAATAGGCCAAACGCCGGTAAATGGGACTTGGTTGGCGTGGATGAGTTGGGCTGATGGTCTGTTTCCTTTCCATGCTGTACGACTCAATGACTCTAAACTTCCCCTAAAGACAAGATGATACGTTATTGAGCATCTCTACATTCCTGCTGTCCACAGGGGTGAACAGATTCATCAGGGACATTGAGACGATGATTGGGGAGAAGGATTGGATGTTCCGGCTGTGGTGGAGAGTGTGCTGGTGTTTTATCTCACCCTGCTTGTTGGTGGTAAGAGTTTAAATCTTTTATTAATTAAAATCACCAATTGTCTAACTCATTGCATCTCTGACGTCTTTCTGTGTAATTATTTGAAACAGGTGGTCTTGGTCTGGTCTTTGGTCACATTCACCCCACCAACGTACGGACTCATCGAGTACCCCACCTGGGCAATAGCTCTCGGTTGGTGTACGATCATCTTCAGCATTATGTGGATCCCCATCATTGCCATTGTGAAAGTTGCACAAGCTGAGGGCTCCACATTGTACCAGGTGAGGACACAACTTGATAAACAGAATATGAAGTGTCCTCACTCCTTAACATATCATTTCTGCAAGATTCCTGGAAAGTTAGAGATCATAATAGAGAGGTTTAGTTTTATTATGGTCACGTACACAGAGAAACGCTTTGTTTTAGACAATAGACAATAGGTGCAGGAGTAGGCCATTCGGCCCTTCGAGCCAGCACCGCGATTCAATGTGATCGTGGCTGATCATCCCCAATCAGTACCCCGTTCCTGCCTTCTCCCCATATTCCCTGACTCTGCTATCTAGCTCTCTCTTGAAAGTATCCAGAGAACCGGCCTCCACCGCCCTCAGAGGCAGAGAATTCCACAGACTCATAACTCTCTGTGAGAAAAAGTGTTTCCTCGTCTCCGTTCTAAATGGCTTACCCCTTATTCTTAAACTGTGGCTCCTGGTTGTGGACTCCCCTAACATCGGGAACATGCTTCCTGCCTCTAGCGTGTCCAAACCCTTAATAATCTTATGTTTCAATGAGATATCCTCTCATCCTTCTAAATTCCAGAATGTACAAGCCCAGCCGCTCCATTCTCTCAGCATATGACAGTCCCGCCATCCCGGGAATTAACTTTGTAAACTTGTGCTGCACTCCCTCAACAGCAAGAATGTCCTTCCTCAAATTAGGGGACCAAAACTGCACACAATACTCCAGGTGTGGTCTCACTAGGGTCCTGTTCAATTGCAGAAGGCATGTCTCTACTATTTATTTCATTCCCCTTACATGTTTTTCCTCTACATGCTCAATTTTTGTAAGGTGTCCTTGAGACTCTTGAAAGGCGCCCATAAATAAAATGTATTATTATTATTATTATTATACTCGACTACTCTTGTTATAAAGGCCAACATGCCATTTACTTTCTTCACTGCCTGCTGTACCTGCATGCTTACTTTCATAGACTGATGAACAAGGACTCCCAGATCCCGTTGAACTTCCCCTTTTCCCAACTTGACACCATTTAGATAGTAATCTGCCTTCCTGTTTTTGATACCAAAGTGGATAACCTCACATTTATCGACATTAAACTTCGTCTGCCATGCATCTGCCCACTCCCCCAACTTGTCCAAGTCACCCTGCATTCTGATAGCATCCTCCTCACAGTTCACACTGCCACCCAGCTTTGTGTCATCTGCAAATTTGCTAATGTTACTTTGAATCCCTTCATCCAAATCACTGATGTATAATGTAAATAGCTGCGGTCCCAGCACCGAACCTTGCGGTACCCTACTAGTCACTGCCTGCCATTCTGAAAGGGACCCGTTATTCCCTACTGGGATGTCAGGACTTTCATATGAAGAAAGACTGGATAGACTCGGCTTGTACTCGCTAGAATTTAGGAGATTGAGGGGGGATCTTATAGAAACGTACAAAATTCTTAAGGGGTTGGACAGGCTAGATGCAGGAAGATTGTTCCCGATGTTGGGGAAGTCCAGGACAAGGGGTCACAGCTTAAGGATAGAGGGAAATCCTTTAGGACCGAGATGAGAAAAACATTTTTCACACAGAGAGTGGTGAATCTCTGGAACACTCTGCCACAGAAGGTAGTTGAGGCCAGTTCATTGGCTATATTTAAGTTAGATGTGGCCCTTGTGGCTAAAGGGATCAGGGGGTATGGCGAGAAGGCAGGTACGGGATACTGAGTTGGATGATCAGCCATGATCATATTGAATGGCGGTGCAGGCTCAAAGGGCCGAATGGCCTACTCCTGCACCTATTTTTTATGTTTCTATGTATACTCTTTGTTTCCTGCCTGCCAAGCAATTTTCTATCCATGTCAGCACTCTACCCCCAATAACATATGCCCTAATTTTGTCCACTAATCTCCTATGTAGGACCTTATCAAATGCATCCAATCAGATCAGATGTACCATACACAAATACAATCGTCAAGATCATACAATAGGTAGAATGAAGGGGATGATAGAGTGCAGAATATAGTACTCAGCATTGTAGCACATCAGTTCCATAGACGAAGCCCAAAATCCCCAACAGGGTAGAGGTGAATTGAACAGTACCCTAGTTTATGGAAGGACCATTCAGAAGCGTGATAACAGAGGGCAAGAAGATGTTATTGAGACAATAAGATATAAAAGCCACTCGGTCCCTCAGGACCGCACTTCTATTCAACAAGACTGATTTGACTTTCAACTCCCCATCTGATCTCCATCTACACGTCACTGAGTCTTGCTGTGGTAGAGAACTGCAAATATTCACAACCTTCATAGAGAAAAAAAGGTCCTCCTTATCTTCCTCTCATGGTTGAGCCCTTGCCCTGAGACTACATCCCATTGTTCTAGAATCCTCTCCAGGAGGAAAATCCTTACATCATCCACCCTGCCACGTTCCCTTACAATCTTACATACTTTAATGAGATCTCTCATTCTGCCCAACTCCAGCGAATACTAGCCCATTATTCTCCATCCTTCCAGGTACCAATGTGTGGTTCATCACTGCACCAGCCCAAGGCAAATATAAACTTTGTGAATTAAGGATACCAAAACTAAACAACACTCTTTATGTGTCAGTAAACATGGTATCCCCCCTGGTGTTGTGGCTAATCCCTTACCCATGCCTTCTTTGTGGCTCCAGTTTCCCGCCAGACCGAATACAGATGGAGTTCCCCTGGTCCTCACTTCTCACCCCACCAGACTAGGGATCCAACGTATCATACTCTGACAGTTCTTCCACGTTCAACATGATCCCATCACCAGTCACATTCTATTCCAACCTTTGTCTTTCTTCTGCAGAGAACACTCCCTCTGCAACTCCTTGGTTCTCCCTTTCGGGGGGTGAATTTTACCCAGAGTAGAGGAATCAAGAACCAGAGGACATAGGTTTAAGGTGAGAGAGGAAAGATTTAATAAGAACCTGAGGAGCAACCTTTTCACTCAGACGATAGTGTGTGTATTGAATGAGTTTCTTAATACAATACTTAAAAAAAAACATTTGGACAGGCACATGGATGAGGTTAAGAATGATATTGGCCAAACACAGAGAAATGGGACTAGTATGGATAGGGTATCTCAGTTGGCATGGACAAGTTGAGCAGAAGGGCCTGTTTCCATGGTGTATGAGTCTATAACTATAACTTACTGATCACACAGATTACCCAAACATCTCCTCAAGCTGAACCCACCATCTCTCCATGCCTCAGTGACTTATTAAAGCAATGAAATAGTTCTCAACATCTTCTGAGTTCTAAATGTAGTTCAAGGTTTTTCCATTGACTTTCCAGATCTCTGGGTAACACAAACTCGCATGGATCTTATGTCTTCCACCTCCTAACTTTCAACTCTGCGACCCTCAGCAGATAGTTCCTTGAGCTAAATTTGCTTCACATATTGAGCCTCCTGAACCCATTTAAAGAATTAATTAATGAAATGTGTTTTTTTTCCTTTCCACAGAAGATTTCTGCTGCTTGTGTGTCAGCTCCTGATTGGGGTCCATACTTGGAACAGCACAGAGTGGAAAGATACAGAAATAAGTCAGATTTTGCAGAAGCTCTAACAGTGTGATACCTCTTGCTGCATTTGAGACATGAACATTTAAGGCAAATTTTCTGTTTGCATTGATCATGAAATTCACATCATAAATTCTTTATTTTTTTAATTTATTTTTGTTAGAAGTAAGTACAATAATGTGGTACCATAGTACCTAATACTTATTGCGATATTACATTTCATATACAACTTCTTATTTTTAATTTAATAATAAAACAAGGGTAAGGAAGAAAATAATAGAAAAGGAGAGATTGACAGAGTGGTGCGTGAAATAGTAAGATAGCCCGAAAGAAGAAAGACGTAAAAAGAAAGAAGAAGAAGAAGAAGTAAAAAGAGAAAGAGAAAGAGACGAAGTAGAGAAAAAAAAGGAGATTGTAAGCGATATACCTATTTAATGTTCCTGGCTACCCGTCACCTGATTCTGAAACATTTTATTTCTATGATTGTGTTGCACCATATGCTTGTAAGAAGTCGATAAAATGAGACCAAATCACTAAGAATTGGTCTACTTTATCTGCTAGGTTGAGTCGCATTTCTTCAAGATATGCCGTTTCCGACATATTTGAAATCCACATTTTGAGCGTTGGTGTTGGCGCATTTTTCCAAAATTTAAGTATGTTTTTTTGCCGTTATTAAACCATAATTAAGGAGAGATTTTGAAACGTATTTAGCTTATTCCCATCTTCCATTGATCCAAAGATAATCATTTTTGTATTAGGTTCAAGTCTTCTATTGAATAGTTTTGTAAAAATTTCAAAAGTTTTGTTCCAGAATTTATGAAGTTTTATAAAAGAGTGTGTTATAGTGGCATTTTCAGATAAGCATTTATCACAGATGGGAGAGATATTTGCATAGATTTTATTCAGTCTAGTTTTCGAGTAGTATAATCTATGTAAGATTTTAAATTGAATTAGATTGTGTCTTGCATTAATCAAACATTTATGTATGTATATCAGGTATTTTTCCCATGTTTCTTTCAAAATTTTCATCAGTAATTCTCGTTCCCAATCTGCTCTGATTGACTGTCGGTGGTAATTCTATATTTAACATGATATTATATAAATATGATATTAAATTGCTTGAACCTGCCTTAATGTTCATTGCTTCATCTAATAAATCTAGGGTTAGAATTTGATATCCTTGTATGTGTTTTTTCAAATAGCCTCAAATTTGAAGGTATTTAAAGTATTGGTTACTTTTCAAGTTGTATTTTAATTGTGATTGTTGAAATGATTAAAAAATTCCCATTTCATACATGTCTCCAATCCTTTTAATTCCTAATCTTTCCCAATAGTTATACGTTTTGTCAGTGAGAGATGGTTTAAATGATGGATTATTATCTATTGGAGAGAAAAGCGATAAGTTTCTTAATTTCAAAGTTAGTTTTATTTGTTTCCAAATTTGTATTGTGTTGTGGATAATTGGGTTCTTCTTATATATTGTATTGTTTAATTTTATCGGGGAGAAGAGGATCGCTCCTATATTAAAAGGAGAGCAATCCTCTTTTTCCATTCTACCTATTGGGCAGAGCTATCCAACCAATAAATTACGTTTTTAATATGTACTGCCCAATAGTAGTATAAAAAGTTCAGTAGTGTCAGTCCCACAGATTCTTTAGGTTTACACAGGTGTTTTCTTTGGATTCTGTGGGATCTGTAGTCCCATATAAAGTTTGTAATATTGGAGTCTAATTTTTTAAAGAAATGTTTTGGTAAGTATATTGGTATTGATTGAAATAGATATAATATTTGTGGTAGAAAAATCATTTTTATAGCATTTATTCTGCCTATTACAGACATTGGCAGGGTTTTCCAGAATTTAACCAACGCATCCAATTTAGGCATAACATTTGCATTAAATAGTGATTTATATTTTCTAGTAATTTGGATACCCAAATACTTGAATTTTTCTGTTGCAATTTTAAAGGGAAATTTTAACAGATGTGTCGACTTGGGGTTTTAACGTCATAATTTCACTTTTATTCCAATTTATTCTATATCCTGAAAAGGAGCCAAATTCATCTATTAAATTTAGTATACTAACTTGCGAATTTGTAACGTATAATAATACGTCGTCTGCGTATAGTGAGATTTTATTATTTGAATCTTTGGTATTATATCCCCGAATATTCGGATGGCTTCTTATACATAGAAACATAGAAACATAGAAAGTAGGTGCGAGAGTAGACCACCAGGTCCGTCGAGCCCGCACCGCCATTCGCTCATGGCTGAACACTAAACAGACACACTTACCCACAAACAGTAGACACAAGACACAGAACACAAGACACTACCCTCCCCTTTATACCGCTATCACCCCTCTCCACCCCAAAAACCTCGTGATCTCCTGGGAGAGGCAAAAAACCGGATAAAAACCCAGGTCCAATTCGGGAAAAAAAATCCAGGAAATTCCTCTCCGACCCCAATCCAGGCGATCGACACTTGTCCAGGAGATCACTCAGGTCTTACTATACTAACCATACCTAGGTCCATATCCCTGCCCTCTCCCCGTAGCCCCTTATCCCCTTGGCAGCTAAAAAAACATCTATTTTAGTCTTAAATATATTTAAAGTTTCTGCTTCCACTGCTCCCTGGGGCAGTGAATTCCATAAATTAACCACCCTCTGGGTGAAGAAGTTCTTCCTCATCTCCGTTTTAAAAGAGCCCCCCCTTATTCTGCAACTATGTCCCCTAGTTCTAGTTTCCCCGATCATTGGGAACATCCTCGGTGCATCCACCCGATCAAGGCCCCTCACGATCTTATATGTTTCAATGAGATCGCCTCTCATTCTTCTAAACTCCAAAGAGTAGAGTTCCAGCCTACTTAACCTTTCCTCATATGTCAATCCCCTCATTGCAGGAATTAATCTTGTAAACCTTCGCTGCACTGCCTCCAGGGCTAGTACATCCTTTCTTAAGTATGGACCCCAGAACTGTACACAGTATTCCAAATGTGGTCTCACTAATACTGTGTACAGCTGCAGCAAGACCTCCGTGTTTTTATACTCAATCCCCCTAGCAATAAAGGCCAAAACTCCATTGGCCTTCCTGATTGCTTGCTGCACCTGCATACTAACTTTTAGTGATTCATGTACTAATACCCCTAGATCCCTTTGCGTTGCATTACAACGCAGCTCCTCCTCATTTAGAAAATAACTTGCCCTATCATTTTTTTTCCCAAAGTGAATGACTTCACATTTATTAGTATTAAACTTCATCTGCCAAGTTGTTGCCCACTCACCTAGCTTATCTATATCCTTTTGCAGACTCTTCCTATCCTCCTCATCCCCTACTTTTCCTCCCATTTTTGTATCGTCCGCAAATTTTGATATATTACACTTGGTTCCCTCCTCCAAATCATTTATATAAATTGTGAACAACTGGGGTCCCAGCACCGACCCTTGCGGAACCCCGCTAGTTACCGGTTGCCATCCCGAGTATGAACCATTTATCCCCACTCTCTGCTTCCTATTTGTTAGCCAATCCTCTACCCATGCTAATATATTACCCCCAATCCCATAATTTTTTATTTTTAGCAATAGTCTCTTATGTGGCACCTTGTCAAAAGCCTTTTGGAAGTCCAAGTATACCACATCCACCGGTTCCCCTTTATCCACCCGGTTGTTACTTCCTCAAAGAATTCGAGCAGATTCGTTAAACAGGACTTCCCCTTCACAAAACCATGCTGGTTCTGTCCGATGAAGTCCTGTTTATCCAAGTGCCCCGTTAGTGTTTCTTTAATAATTGTCTCTAACATTTTACCCACCACCGATGTTAGACTAACCGGTCTATAGTTACCCGCCTTCTGTTTACTTCCTTTTTTAAATATAGGTGTTACATTGGCCATTTTCCAATCCACTGGGACCGTTCCTGCCTCCAGGGAGTTTTGGAAAATGATCACCAATGCATCCACAATCCCCACCGCTATCTCCCTCAAGACCCTTGGATGTAATCCATCAGGCCCAGGGGATTTATCCTCCTTCAGTCTCATTAATTTCCCTAATACCACCTCCTTGGTGATCTTAATAGTATTTAGCTCCTCCATTCCTACCGCCCCCTGTTTATCCAGCGTTGGAATATTTTTTGTGTCTTCTATGGTGAAGACTGATACAAAATACTCGTTTAATGCCTTTGCCATTTCCATGTTCCCCACCAACAACTCTCCAGTCTCACCCTCCAATGGACCAACGTTCACCTTAGCCACCCTTTTTCTTTTTATATAGCTATAAAAACTCTTACTATTAGTTTTTATGTTGTTTGCTAATTTCCTTTCATAGTCTATTTTCCCCGTCTTAATTAATCTCTTAGTTATTTTTTGCTGACCTTTAAATGCTTCCCAATCCTCTACCCTCCCACTATCTCTGGCTACCTTATATGCCCTTGCCTTCAGCCGAATACTATCCTTTATAGTTTTACTGAGCCATGGCTGACTGTTCTTACCCTTACCCCTTTTTTTCTTCATAGGAATAAATTTTTCTTGAAGGTTATACAGTAGACCCTTAAACGTACACCACTGCTCATGTACCGTCTTATTCTTGAGTCTGCTATCCCAGTCAACTTTGATCAGCTCATTCCTCATACCTTCATAATCCCCCTTATTTAGACTAAGCACCCTAGCCTGAGTTTCAACCTGCTCCCCTTCTATTTGAATATGGAATTCGACCATATTGTGGTCACTTGTTCCCAACGAGTCCCTAACTATGACATTTTTAATTAATCCTGCTTCATTACACAGGACCAGATCCAAGATTGCCTCCCCCCTTGTCGGTTCTGTGACATACTGTTCTAGGAACCCGTCTCTAATACATTCTATAAACTCTTCCTCTAGTCTACCCTGCCCAGTTTGGTTTGCCCAATTAATATGAAAATTGAAGTCCCCCATGATTACAGCAGTTCCCTTTTTACATGCGTCAACTATTTGCAGATTTATGTTCTGACTAACAGCGTCACAGCTATTTGGAGGTCTATAAATTACACCCACTAGTGTTTTTTTTCCCTTGTTATTCTCTATCTGTACCCATGCTGTTTCACTATCCTGATCCTTCAACGCAATATCCTTCCTCTCTATTGCCGTTATTCCCTCCCTTATTAAAAGGGCCACCCCTCCTCCCTTTCTTTCCTGTCTATCTTTCCTAATTGTCGAGTACCCCTCTATATTTAACTCCCAGTCCTGATCCCCTTGCAGCCATGTCTCCGTAATGGCCACAATATCATAACTATATATACTTAATTGCACCGTTAATTCATTTATCTTATTACGAATACTCCGTGCATTTAGATAAAGCACTTTCAGATGATTTTTACTACCCTTCCTTTCCGTTTTTGCCCCTTTTACATCTAGAGCTTTATCTTCACACATTCTGTCTCCTGTCACTTTTTGACTTTCCGCTTCCCCACTGATACCCTGCTCTATTTCCTCTACCCCTGCCGTTATTACCCCCCTTGATACCTCCCCCCCGCTACTTAGTTTAAAGACCTCTCTACTGCCCTAGTTATATGATTTGCCAGGACCCCAGTCCCAGCACCGTTCAGGTGCAGTCCGTCCTTACAGAACAGATCCCCCCTGTCCCAGTACTGGTGCCAGTGGCCCAAGAAACCAAACCCATTATTCCCACACCAGTCTTTGAGCCACGCATTCAGCTTTTTAATTTTACGTACCCTCGCCGATTTGGCCCGTGGCTCAGGTAGCAATCCGGAGATCAGTACCCTCGAGGTTCTGCTTTTTAATTTATTCCCTAACTGCTCAAACTCCTTCAGCAGATCCTCCTTCCTCGTCCTTCCTATGTCATTGGTCCCCACATGGACCACGACCACTGGATCCTCCCCCTCCCACTGCAAATTTCTCTCCAGCATCGCAGAGATATCCTTAACCCTAGCACCGGGTAGGCAACACAGCCTTCGGGACATGTTCTGCTGGCCGCAGAGAACCCTATCTACCCCCCGAATAATACTATCCCCTATCACTACGGCATTTCTTCTAACTCCCCCCTCTTGAATGGCCTCCTGATCCACGGTGCTGCAGCCAGGTTGCTCATCCCTCCCACAGCCCCTGATCCCGTCCTTACATTGAGTAAGAGCCTCGGTCATGCTTGTCAGGGACAAGGGCTGTGGCTCCTGCCGCATCTCCTCCTGGTTCCCCCTACCTGCCTCGCTTATGGCCACACCTTCCTTTCCTTGCTCACTGCCTACTGAATTAGTTAAACTGGTCGGTGTGACCATCCCCTGGCACAAAACATCCAGGTAATACTCCCCCTCCCTGATGTACCGCAGCGTATGAAGTTGGGTCTCCAGCTCATCAATGCGGAGCTGGAGTTCCTCTAGCCTCAAACACTTACTGCAGCTGTAGGGATCATCTACATCAATGGTGTCGACAAATTCCCACATCTCACAGTATTGGCACTGCTAAAGGCTCTATCACAAGGGCACATAGCAGGGGTGATAATTTTGAAGATAACATGTTAGTCAGTATTCTAGCAGTCGGCTTGTCATATAATAATTTTACCCATGAGCTAAAATTCTCTCACATGTTAAATTTTTGCAATACTTTATACAGATATTGCCATTCTACTTGATCAAATGCTTTTTCTGCGTCCAGTGAAATAATTGATACATTTTCTTCTTCAGTTTTTTGTGAATACATTATATTAAACAAGCGTTTCAAATTGTTGGCTGAGGATCTTTTAGGTATAAACCCCGTTTGATCTGGGTATATTAGTTTACTAACGCATTGACTCAGTCTTCTCGCTAAAGTCTTTGCTAGTATTTTCTGATCTGTATTTAAGATATAGCTCTATATTTACCTGGTTCTTCTAGATCTTTATCTTTTTTTGGTATAAGTGTAATAGTTGATTCAGCTAATGTTTCTGGTAATGTGTTTTCTTTAAAAGCATGAGTATATAATTTTTGTAGGCGCGGATAAATTATCTCGTGGAATCTTTTGTAGAATTCATTACTAAAACCATCTGGTCCTGGTGTTTTACCATTTTTCAATGAGTTTATTGTTTCTTCTATTTCTTTAAGTGTAACCTGAGCTCCTAACTCCTCTTGTTCCAACAAAGTAAGTTTTGGAAGATTACACTTATCTAAGAAATTTGTAATTTTAATGTTATCTGCTGCGGTTTTAGATGTATATAAAGTTTGATAAAATTGGGCAAATCTTTTGTTAATATCTTTAGGTAATGCACTTTGGGGTCAATGCAAGTTGACTAAAAATGTGCTATATAAATAAAGACATTATTATATTATTATTAATTCACCCTTATCTGATTTAATTTTTGTAATTGTATTTTCCTTTTACCGTTTTTTCAGCTGACGTGCTAGAAGTTTATGTGGTTTATCGCCAAATTCAAAGTTTTCCTTTTTTTGTAATTTGAAATAATCTTATTACTCTTGCCGATAAAATTTAATTTAATTTAAATTTCAATAAAGTTATCTTATTGTGTTTGTCTATGGTTGGGTCTTTGGCATTATCTAGATCTAATTGTCTAATTTCTTGTTCTAACTGCAATTGTCTACCTTATTCTTTTTATTTTGGAAGGCTTGATATGAAATTATAACTCCTTTGATAAATGCCTTGAAAGTTTCCCATAATAAGGAAGGTGAAATACCTGTTGTATCGTTAGTCTCGAAGAAGAGTTTCATCTGTTGTTTTTAAATATGTACTACCTTGTGGGTTGTTTAGAATTTGGGGGTTAAACCTCCAAAATGATTATCATTCCTAATTTTAATTAAAAAAAGTTAATGGGGAGTGATCAGAAATAATGCTATTATGATATTTAGGGTTGAATGTGTACGGAATTAATTTAGTGTCTACTAAGAAATAGTCAATTCGTGAGTAAGTTTTATGTACCGATGAGTAAAACGAGTATTCCCTTCCAACTGGGTTAGCAATTCTCCATACGTCTGTTATTTTTGTGTTTTTTGTATATGTATTTAGGAGTTCACTCGTTTTAGATTTTATACTCCTCCTTTTGTGTTTTGCAGATTTATCTAAATATGGATCTAAGACACAGTTGAAATCCCCCCCTATTATCACATTTTGATAATTAAACTGAAATCATATCCAGAATTTTATTAAAGAATTGAGGGTTATCAAAATTAGGCGAATAAATGTTTATCATAGTTTATCAATGTTTATCATGTTTTTTTTAATTTTTTTTATTTCCAAGATGGCGTCGCGTGCACAACGCGAAGCTCTGCGTCTCCATAGTTTTTGTAAGTTAGTATTCTTTTTGTTAATAATTACCGTTGTTTTTGCTCGGAACACTCGAGCGAAGACTCTGTATGGCCATCAGGAGCTACTGGATCTCGGTCATCTCTGCACAACTAGTACTAGAAGCGACTTCCAACTACCGCCGGAGATCACCAGGACACCGCGGTCTACTGTGCCAGCTCCTCCGACAGGAAGTGCCCGGAGGCGGCGCAGAGACCGCAAACAAAGACTTGGGAAGCGGGGAGGCTATCGGGCTAGGCTAAAACTAAACCCTCACCAGCCAGCTCTGCCAAGCATTTTCCTCGCCAATGTTCGGTCCCTGGTGAATAAAATCGACGAACTACGGCTGCAGATCACCACACACAAATGGATCGCCGACTGCAACGCCATGGTCTTTACCGAAACATGGCTCAACGATAACATCCCGGACAACGCCATCGAGCTGGATGGGCGCACTGTCTTCAGGGCCAACAGAACAGCGGAGGACTCCGGTAAGACCAAGGGTGGCGGACTGTGCATTTTTGTGAACAACTCATGGTGTACGGACGTTGTTAGGATTGGTAGTCACTGCTCTGCTGACCTGGAATACCTGATGATAAAGTGCAGGCCCTTCTATCTGCCCGGGGAATTTACATCGATTGTTATCACTGCAGTCTATGTACCCCCGGACGTTAATGCCAGGCTAGCAATGGAAGAGCTGCAAGCTGCTATCAGCAAACAACTAACTGCACACCCAGAGGGGGCTTTTATTGTTGCGGGTGATTTTAACCACTCCAACCTTAAAATGTACTCCCCAGGTTCCATCAACATGTCTCCTGTCCAACCAGAGGAGACAATATTCTGGACTTAGTATACACTAATATTACTGAAGCCTACAAAGCCCTCCCCCTCCCCCACCTGGGTCAGTTTGACCACCTCTCTCTGTTCCTGCTCCCCAAATACACACCTCTCATCAGACGTGTGAAACCAACCGTGAGGACAGTGAAGGTTTGGCCTGAGGGGGCTGTCTCTGTACTACAGGAACAGTTTCAGCAAACAGACTGGAGTCTGTTTTCCACCCAGGCCACCGTTAACTCCTAAGTGGACATTAACTCATACACCTCATCCGTTTTGGACTATATAAAATTCTGCACTGACAACGTCACTACCCACAAACAAATAAAGACCTTCCCTAATCAGAAGCCGTGGATGAGCAGAGAGGTCAGACTCCTGCTGAAGGCTCGCGATGCCGCTTTTAGATCTGGCGACGCTGAGGGATACAGCTCATCCAGGGCCAACCTGAAAAAGGGAATTAGGAATGCTAAACTCAATCACAAACGGCAGATCGAGGAGCATTTCCAAAACAACTCCGACCCCAGGCGCATGTGGCAAGGCATCAAATCCATTGCCGACTACCATAAAGTTAACACCCCCCGCCCCCAGACAACGCCTCCCTTCCTGATGAGCTAAACTACTTCTATGCTCGTTTCGACCGGGACAACAAAACACCAGCCATCAAAGCTGCCCCACCCCCGAACGAACAACCCCTCAGTCTCTCCATCTCTGCTGTACAAGGCGCACTGAGCAAGGTGAATGTGCACAAAGCTGCCGGCCCCGATGGCATCCCCGGGCGTGTGCTCAGGGCATGTGCTGGACAACTATCCCTGGTCTTCACTGACATTTTCAATCTGTCACTGGCCCAGGGTGTCATTCCCACTTGCCTCAAGACCCCAACCATTGTGCCAGTGCCCAAACAATCAGCTTCAGGGAGTCTCAACGACTTCCGCCCAGTGGCACTCACCCCTGTCATCGCAAAGTGCTTTGAGCGGCTGATCTTGGCTCACCTCAAAGCCAGCCTCCCCCCCACACTGGGCCCCCATCAGTTTGCCTACCGGACCAACAGGTCTACAGAGGACGCCATATCGGCGGCCCTACACTCTGCCCTGACCCACTTGGACAGCAATAACACCTACATCAGGTTGCTGTTCATCGATTTCAGCTCCGCCTTTAACACTGCCATCCCCGCTAGCTTGATCACCAAACTCAGCGGACTTGGCATCTCCACCTCCCTCTGCAATTGGACACTGGATTTCCTCACCAACAGACCCCAGTCTGTTAGGATCAACAACCTCACCTCCTCCACTATAACACTGAACACAGGGCTGTGTGCTCAGCCCTCTCCTCTACTCCCTCTTCACCCATGACTGCATCCCTAAGTATGGCTCCAACGCCATCATAAAATTTGCCGACGACACCACGGTGGTAGGACTGATCAGTGACAACGACGAGTCAGCCTACAGGGAGGAGGTCCAGAACCTGGCAGCCTGGTGTGCCAACAATAACCTCATCCTCAACTCCAAGAAGACGAAGGAAATTATTGTTGACTTCAGGAAGAACAGAGGGGGCAGACATATCCCCATCCATATAAACGGGACTGAGGTGGAGCGCGTCTCCAACTACAAATTCCTCGGGGTACACATCTTGGAGGATCTGTCCTGGTCCCTCAATAACACCAAATTGATCAAAAAGGCACAGCAGCACTTTACTTCCTGAGGAGGCTCAAGAAAGCTCACCTGTCCCCACAGATCCTGACCAACTTTTACCGCTGTACCATCAAAAGCATCCTGACCACCTGCTTCACGTTATGGTACAGCAGTTGCACCGCAGCTGACAGGAAGGCACTACAACGGTTGGTGAAAACAGCTCAGCACATCATTGGTGCCCCGCTCCCTGCCATGGATGCCCTCCACCGAAAATGGTGTCTGAGATGGGCCGGGAAAATCATCAAGGACCCCTCCCACCCTAACCATGGACTGTTTGCCCTCCTCCCATCAGGGAGGCGGTACAGGAGCCTCAGGTCTCGCACAAGCAGGATGAGGAAGAGCTTTTTCAATAACACTATTACACTGCTGAACTCGGAGTCCCGTCGCTAGATATCTTTAGTCTCTCCCATTTGTATACAATATTTGCCTATGTACCTGTTTTTTTTCTAATCCATCCACATTCCACACATTGTTAACCAGTACTCTTTTACTCTATTGTATGCTTATTCTGTATTTTTATTTTCTACTTCTACTATCTTGCACTATGACTATGACCAGACGCTAAACTGCATTTCGTTGTACCTATACTTGTATCTGTGCAATGATAATAAAGTTGAATTGAATTGAATTGAAGTGGAGTGGAGTGAATTTCTCCCGTAACTATAACATACCTCCCCTCTTCATCTGATATGATGTTCTTGGGTATACCTTTACGAATAATAATAGCCGTCCCTGTAGATTTAGAAATAAATGAGGAATAGTATGTTTGCCCGATTCAATTTGCCTTCAATGTTATCTGTGTTTGTTGTCTCAGGTGTGTTTCCTGCAAGAACATTATGTCAGAATTAAGTGATTTTAATTGGGCGAAGATGTTGCCTCTTTTAATTGGTTCATTAGCGCCCCTTATATTCCATCTACAAAACGTGATTCCTCCAATCTTCTTTTGTTTATCGTCTTGCATTGTGAATCATTTTGTTACCCTTAAGTCATATGGTGCAACCAAGTACCTCTGAGCTCTAGGTGTTGGGTGGTTGTCCAGAACTGTTGAGTTTATTTGACATCTCCTTTCCAAAGTAAACCTTAAAACCAACAAGAAAGAGTGAGGTGATGAAAAAAAAAAAATAATTTTAAAAAAGTGGTGTTAAAGTATCTAAAGAGGGATACCTTAATAGAAAGAAAACACCTAATGGTGGTAAATAAGTATTTATGAGCTTCCGTCGTTGTTATTATACACTCAGCTCCGCCCCCTTGACCAAATATTGTAAAAAGGAAGAAATGCCGTTTCAAGGCTGTGAAATATATCCAAACGGAAAAAAAACCCCAAAACACTTAGGTTCAAAATATCTATATGCATCTCCAAGTGGTCTAGCATTGAATATATATTAAAATTTACCGTATGTTAGTTATGTACCCATATATACCTATACCCCAACCATTATTACCTTAGATTCCCCACTTAAGTCCAAAACTTTTATTTTAAACAACAGCTGGTTCCAAGGGGTTAAACAGAGTTAGACTCCTGGATACCTTCCAAATGTCTGAATCTCCTCCCCCCTCATTTACACAGAACTTAGGCTAGTTCTATTATGCTTTTAATTAATTAATATTGTTGTTAGTATATATCTATAATTTTAGCTCATTATCCTTAAACTTAGAGGTTAGTTAACATCGTCAGGTGGGCCCCCCTATTCCCACCTCACGGGAGTTAGTCATTGTTACATTCTACATTAAAAGTAGGTTAGTGTTATTGAGTTAGTTGGGTTGGTTAGTTATTTTATGTTAGTATATGATTATATATATTTTTTAAATTCTTAAATCAAGCTTTTTTTATATTCAAGTCTATTTGTGTTATTTTTCCATGTTCTCAGGCTCGACTTTGTTTTCCATGTTCCCCGACTTTGTTTTGTTTTTCTTTAAGTCCTTCATTCAAGGTGAAACATAGCGTGCGACCTCGAATTCACATTCCAGGGAGATAACATGTCTGGCCAACGCCTCATGTAAAATTCCGCCATCTTAATGTGAACAAGTTCCTTTATTTTAAAAAAAGGTCTTATCTTCACCGCTTCTCCTCTGTAATATTCTGAGCAGTTCTTGGTTCTCAGTAATTCTCCTTTACGATATCTTGTGCATATTTAAATGCCACTTCTGAGTCCATAAAGGCACGTTCCCTGTTATATGTAATTCTCATTTTTGCAGGATACATTATACCATTTCTTACACCAGGGATTCCTCTCAAAATGTGTCTTGTCTTTGTGAACATATTCCTTTTTTTGACAATTTCAGCTGGATAGTCACAGAAGAAACGAATATTATCCCCTTCGTATGTCAGATTCGATCCGTACGGAATCTGTTTCATTATATATTCCAATGCAGAGATGTCGGGGGGAGGGGGGACTCAGGTCCTGTCTGAGCACGACGAACCCGGTGAGCCATGTCTATTCTCGGGTTTTCCGGCAGCTTAAAAACTTGTTTAATTAAGTTAGCAGCAAACTGTCAGGGGTGCTTTCCAGCCTCCCTCCCTTCCTTTACTCCAACAATTCTTAAGTTCTGCCTTCTCGATCTCGCTTCCAAGTCCAAGCATTTGTCAGTCTTTTTAGCAAGTTGCCCCCCAGCAGCTTCTTGTGCCTTTCTCAGTCTCTTTATTTCCTTAGACATCTCACTCAATGCAGCATCCATTTCTTCCATAACCGTGTCATACTTTTGAGTGGTCTTGAGAATAGAATCAAACTTCTCATTGCAGACTATTTCAACCCGCTTGATTTCTGAAGTAAACTCCTCCTCAACTTCTTTAACACATTTCTTTAGAGTAGCAAATTGCTCAATCACTTCATCATTGACATGTTTAATTTTTTAGACAGATTTTTCTCCACTGTGACGTTCCCATCCAGTATCATTTGAGAAATGTCTTTAGTAACTGAAGCACTTACCAATTGTTCCATTTGTTCCATCTGTCTCTCCTTCGAAGCCATTTCAAAGGGTAACCTTTGAGAATCAGCTTCTTCTTCCGAGCTTTCTGCTGCTGTTTGCAGGGTTTTGCCAAGTTCTTCAAGATGGCTTCTTGTGGCAGGTCTTTCAGGTCTCTGAGGAAGATTCTTTTTTCTCATTTAAAGCTGTTGTTAATCTCCGTTATTTCGCAGCGATTTCTGATGATGTCACTTACGCGACGTCAAACAGCTCCAGTGAGTATTTTTAAATCGATCCTGTCTTCCAAAACGGCTTTTTCGCGATTTTAACGGGAGCTCAATGCAGCGCCCTTACTGCTCCATGGCGCCGCCGGAAGTCCACATCATAAATTCATTGGAAATGTTTTACGCAGTTGATTATTCTACTGGTTATACTGGTTTCCTGAGTTTAAAAAAGTTTCCAAAAGCACCAAAGTGGAGAGTATCACAAAAGGGGATACTTTAGTATAGTTTAGAGATACAGCATGAAAGCAGGCCCTTCGGCACACCGCAGACCACAGATCACCCATTCACATTACTTTCATAGAATCCCATTGTCCCATCCACTCCCTATACACTAGGAACAATTTACAGAGGCCAATTAACCTGCAAGCCCACTTGACTTTAAGCCATGGGAGGAAACCCATGCAGTCACATGAAGAATGTGCATCTTCACACAAACAGCATTGAACCAGGTTTATGACGCTGTGAGGCATCAGCTCTACCAGCTGTGCTGCCCAGGGTTGATAGGTTGAGTGTTGTTGCTCTGAGCACAAAGGCTCAGATTGATGAGAAAAAATGTGCTTTCAGAAGAGTTTATTGCATTTACAGGCCTTTTATGTACAGCAAATAAGAATTTCAAATATTAATTCCACCGGATTTTCCATTGGGAAACCAGGCCTAATTTAGTAACTTACTGTGAATCTCTGCACAGCAGAATAATTTTGTACATTCATTTCTACAGTTGCTTGATTTTGGAGAAACTATTAGAACTGCGTGGCTCTTTCTACCAGTTCTGCTCTAACTGGGAACAACTTCTCTTTTGAGAAGCAAGGAGAGGGAAGAATTACATTTCCTGTTTTTCTTCACTCCTTACAATGCAATGTACGACAGTAATCGCAACTTCTACTGTAGTGTGGATGGCCGTTGGCTTGGTAGAAGCTCATCCGCCCTTTGACAGGTGTTGTTTTTGGTCCTGCTGAGGGTCCACAGCCCCCTCCTCACCGAGCAAACCAGGTGCTGGAGACGGTCTAGTCGCCGACTATCCGACCATGGAGCAGGTAGCATGGGATTACATGGTACCCGTCGCGGGAGAACTTCCCCCGACCTGACCAGTTCTGCTCAACTGAGTGAGCGATCTCTGAGTCACAAGGAACTGCAGATACTGGAATCCTGCATAGAACACAATGTGCTGGAGTATCACAATGGGTCAGGCAGCATCTCTGGGGGACATCAATACCTAACCCTAACCTTTGGATCCGATATTTTACTTGGATAAAATCTTTGACAAAGTTCCATAAGTGTAATGAGTCGACTCAAACACACATCAAGATACAACACATATTAATTAAATCTACATACAGCAAGGATCTGCAGCCATCACATGTCCGAGCTGCTATTCATTCTAACTAGCGTAAGCAGGCTCTTGATAATATGAAGTACACAGTAGGCGGAGTCACTACTAACAAACACTATAATTGGCTAGTATGAAATAGCCAATCTACATCCTTCCTTGTGGAAACAAAACAAGCATCGGTGACTAAGCAATATAGGACATGGTTAATAATACATTTGAAGAATTAAACAAAATCGCCGTATCTAACGGGTGGCCTGCAAACCCTTCCGGCCCATGTGTGGCATGAGTCCGCATCACCACCTTTCATTGGAGAAGAAACCAGGGAGGGAAACGGGGAAGTGACCAGCGGCCCGACAGGCAGGGAGGGTGACGAGATAGGCAGCTAGGCACCATGCGCTGCGGGGAGACCGCAGTGGGAACAATAGGTGGTAGTGGGGATGCTGGTCCGACTGTGGGAATGAATACGAAACGTGAGACATCAGGATACGGAGTCGCAGGACGATGTTCCTTCACTGGAAGGATATGTTGACGGTTGCATCTGTAGATGGCTCCGCCTGCTTCGACCAGATAAGAGCGCGGCTCTTTGGCAGGGCCGTAGATGTGTCCCAGATGTGCATAGCCCTTGTTTGTCTGGAGACAGACCACTTGTCCACGAGCGAGATGTTTAAGTGGCTTGCTGGACTTGTCGAAGAAGCGTTTGTGCGTGTCACGTTTGGATAGTAGTTGCTTCTGAATTGCAGTCGGAGAACGAACTTGTGGCTGCAAAAGCTGCTGGGACACATGCAGAGGAGCACGGGTTTGGCGAGACATCAGTCGTTGGGCTGGAGAACCCAGTACGGGGATCCCGCGCAATATTCCTTAGGTTGAGCAAGTCCAGGTACACGTCTGATTTGGCAAGGTATGAGTTGCTTTGCACTCCGGACCGCTCTTTCGGCGAGTCCGTTGGACTGTGGGAATTCGGGTAATGCTGGTAATATGTCGAAAGTCCCATCATTGTGCAAAATTTAAAAGCTTGGCTGGTGAACTGCCTGTCGTTGTCGGATTGGATACGTGCAGGGGAGCCGTGCATGGAGAGTGTCGCTGCAGCTTTTCGATTACTGCTTCAGAAGTAGTGGTTTAAAGTAAGTCGAGTCGATTTCGAACCAGCCAGAAGATGTCAGTTTCTAACGTGGACCATGGGAGAGGAGGGTCTGGGTGCGGCAGTAGAGGCTGCTTATGCTGATGTGGCATCAGGCTTTTGCAGACTGTGCAAACTTCGGTATTTTCACGTATGTATTTGGTCATTCCGGGCCAGTAAAACATGCTTTGCGCCCTTTGGAGGGTTGCCTCCATGCCAGGGTGACCCCTGTGGATGTCGTCAAAGTATTTGTCCCAGAGGGCTGCTGGGACACTGCCTTGTGGCCCTTGACAATAATTCCGTCCTGTAGAAACATAGAAAATAGGTGCAGGAGTAGGCCATTCGGCCCTTCGAGCCTGCACCACCATTCAATATGATCATGGCTGATCATCCAACTCAGTATCCTAACTTCCCTCCATACCCCCTGATCCCTTTAGCCACAAGGGCCACATCTAACTCCCTCTTAAATATAGCCAATGAACTGGCCTCAACTACCTTCTGTGGCAGAGAGTTCCAGAGTTTCACCACTCTCTGTGTGATAAAATGTTTTTCTCATCTCGGTCCTAAAGGATTTCCCCTTTATCCTTTAACTGTGACCCCTTGTCCTGGACTTCCCCATCATCGGGAGCAATCTTCCTGCATCCAGTCTTTCTTCATAAGACAGTCCTGACATCCCAGGAATCAGTCTGGTGGTCAATCTCGATAGTCACAGACTTTCCATCTAGCCTGTCCAACCCCTTAAGAATTTTGTAACTTTCTATAAGATCCCCCCTCAATCTTCTAAATTCTAGCGAGTACATGCCGAGTCTTGCCAGTCTTTCTTCATATGAAAGTCCTGACATCCTAGGAATCAGTCTGGTGGACCTTCTCTGTACTCCCTCTATGGCAAGAATGTCTTTCCTCAGATTTGGAGACCAAAACTGTACACAATACTCCAGGTGTGGTCTCACCAATTCCCTGTGCAACTACAGTAGAACGTCCCTGCTCCTATATTCAAATCCTTTTGCTATGAATGCTAACATACCATTTGCTTTCTTCACTGCCTGCTGCACCTGCATGCCTACTTTCAATGACCTGTAATAATAGTTCATGTACTGTCCTGTAAAAATAGTTCATCGCGAACCAGGAAGTATGGGCATATATCGAGCGGGGTTGTGTTGCTTATCCAGCCAGCTGCGCCGGATGACTGCAGACAGCAATTGTAAGGTCTCATCAGCAGCCGTGTGTTCTGCTAGGCTGTTCAAACAATCAGTTGGCACAAACGAAACCTTCATTACTGAGAATTGGTCCTGTTCGGAGAGTTGTTTGTTGGTTTTACGCGGGGCTCTAGATAGCTTGTCTGCTATGTTCATGTCCTTGCCTTTCTTGTCAACAATGTTGAAATCAATTTGCTGTAGCTGCATCATCATTCACTGTAGTCGTGCTGGGGCAGCGTGGATGTTTGTTCTCAATGGTGACCAGCGGCTGGTGGTCAATCTCGATAGTCTCAGACTTTCCAAAGATAAAGCTCTTGAATTTAGTGCAGGCAAAAACCACTGTGAGCAGTTCCTTTTTGATCTGGGCGTAACGCTGTTCAGTGTCAGTCAGCGTACGAAACGGGCTTGATATTGCCATCGGTAGTGGTCTGTAGGCACTCTGCATCTAGCCCATACTGAGACGCGTCGCAGGTGAGCTTTACTGGTAATTCCAAAGCAAAGTAGGCGAGAGTAGGTCCGCTAGTCAGCTGCAATTTGAGTGTGTCAAAAGCTGTTTGGTGTTCCGGGTACCAGGACCACGACCGGTCCTTGTGTGTCAGTTCTCGTAAGGGGGCAGATATGTCGCTGAGGTTGGGAATAAATTTACCCAGGTAGTTGACCATTTCGAGGAACCTTTGGAAGCTCACGACATTAGTAGGAACAGACATTTCGCTGATAGCTGCAGTTTTCGACGCGTCTGGTTTGAGACCATCACTTGTGAACATATGTCCAACATAAGTAACCTCTGGAACTCAAAACCTGCAATTCAGAGGATTGAGTTTGAGATGAATATCTTTGGCACGGTCAAGTACTTTCTTCAGATTGGCGTCATGTTCAACCAGATCGCGTCCGTAGTCGAGATTATCATCAATAATGATAGCGCATGGGTACTCTGCAAACAATTGTTCCATAGTGTGCTGGAAAACTTCGCTGGTGGAGTTGATGCCAAAGGGCATTCTCAGAAATTTGTATCGGCCAAATGGGGTGCCAAACGTAGTGAGATTGGACGAGTCTGGAATCTGCCAAAATTAGCTTTTGGCATCCAGAACTGAGAATACTGCTGTGTTGCCTATCTGGGCAACAACTTCTTCTATCGTTCACATTAGGTAATGCAGGCTTTTGATGGCAGTGTTAAGATCTCTGGGGTTTATGCAGATACGGATCTCCTCCTTCTGCTCCCTCTGGACTGCATGGCAGACTGCAGGAGTGGAGCGCCATTGTGTGTGGCAGTTCTCCCTGCAGTCCGCCCTTTCACCCTTTTATATTTTTATTTTTCGTCCTGTTAAAAAACAAAATGTTAGTTGGAGGTCTTCATTTATGTGGGGGGTGGGGGAGGGGAAGGGGAAAACTTTATTTCTTAGTTCCGTGCCTGGTCGGAGAGGCGGCTTCCCTCCGAGCTGCTTCTTCGCCCCTTACTCGCGGCCTACCATCGGACTGGAGCAGCGTTTCCTGTCGGGACCGGCCGGGACTACAGCTTTGGCGGTGGCACAGCACTGGGACACCATCATGGAGCGGGCAATGCCTTACCGGGTCGCCGTGCGGTGCACTCCAACATCCGAGGAGCTGCGGTCTGCGGAGCGTCCAGCCGCAGGTGGGCAGCGCTGGATTTAGAACACCGCGGAGCCTTGGATCCGAGATCGGAGCTCCGGCCAGCGCGGCCTGACGAATTTGGGTGCCGCAGTCTCCGTGGATGGAGCGGCCGCTCCGGACATTCCAAGCCGCCGAGGAGTGTTCACCCGACGCCGGTGTTCCAGCTTTCCGGCAAGAGGGCCTGAAAACATCGGACTGGCTGCGGAGGCCACAAATAGGCCCCGACCTCTGGTGATTCACAGAGGAAGAGGACTTAACTATTTCATGCCTTTCCCCACAGTGGAAAATGTTGATTCTGTTGTGGAGGGACGTTCATGTTGAATTCTATAATGTGTTGTGTCATTTTTTCTTCTTATTAATTTTTTTCTATGGATGTACGGAAACGTAATTATTTATTTTATGTAAAGCACGTTGATTTAAACCTGCTGTATAAATATAATGTACTTACTTACTTACTTACTTACTTACTGACTCCTTGTTTTTTTTTGTTGTTGCAACAACCATGGTGGAAACCCAGTCAGACGGGTTAGTAACTTCGGCAATAACACCCATGGAGACCATGCGCTTGAGTTCAGTGTGTATTCGGTCACGCGTGGCCTATGGAACACGATGTGGTGATCTGACCACAGGAGTAACTTTGGGATCAACAGCAATGTGCTATTGGAAGATGTGGTATGTGAACACATCAACATCAATGTGGTATGTGAGGAAGGATTTTGGCCCGAAACGTTGCCTATTTCCTTCGCTCCATAGATGCTGCCGCACCCGCTGAGTTTCTCCAGCAATTTTGTCTACCAGCAATGTGGTATTTGATAGGCAACGTGCCAAGCTCATTGTTAAAACAGTTCTTTATATTGAGAGAGTAGCTGTAGTGTAGGCCTGTCAGTGAGACAGAGTTTATGGACCGCTCGGCCAAAGTAAACCAAGCCTAGATCATGGCATGCATTAATACCGAGCAAAGTTTCTGAATCTCCCTTAACAATATAAAATGGTATGGTATGGGTCTGTCTGTGGATGGTGCACTTTAAATCAGCTTGTCCAAGTGGGTGCAGTACTTCTCCCCCGAAGCGTTGCAGGGGCCTTATCAATATGTTCAGCATTACAAATTTTTTTAAACTCTCTTAATGAGATGACGTTGCATTTGGCGCCAGTATCTATCTTTGCGAACAAAGGCCTGTTATTCATAAACATGGTTACCTCATGGTCAAGTTACTTGTTAGATGAAGGGAGGAGAGAGTGGATGGCAGAACTGGTATCTGTACTCTCTGAGAGCGGTGCGGGATATTGCGAGTCAAGCTCTTGGAAGTTATCAGTAAACTCATGTTGAACCAGGTGCAGGCTCGTCCTTGAAGCTACAGGAGTCACACGGGAACGGGAAAGTGGTTTAATTTCTTGCAAAAATTACAGGTTTTCCCATAGGCAGCACAGAATTGACGACCCGTAGAATGGAAATAGTTGCAATTTTGACAACGAACTGAAAACCCAGTGCAGGGGTTGCGAGGGGAGAGGTCTGTGAGATTAACACTGTGCTGCGAACATTGACTGATGGGCACAGGGTCAGTATGAGGAAACGTTATCTCAGAAATACGACAGGCATGTTCTGCTTGTTAATTCAGTGTTGCGAAGGAGCTCACTCGTAGCTTGCTGTGAAGCATTCCTCCCACAAGCTTATCGCGGGTGAGTTCATCCCGTAAATCACGAAAGCGACAGCGTGCAGCCATGTGCTTCATGTTGCTGATAAATCGTTCAATTGGTTCGTCGACCTGCTGTAAACGAGCATAGAACTTGGTCCTTTCAATAATATAGTTGGAGGGCAGGTCACACAACTCTCTGTACTTTCTGATCAAAACTGCAGGGTCGTCGATTGGTTCAGCAGGCACTCTGACCTGACCGTTATCATCCAAAACAGTAAAAGTGAAGTTGTCAGCACGATTCATTGCTTCAGGTCCCGCCAAATTAAGCAGTACAGAGGCACACACCTCAGGCGTCATTTTGATGAACGATGCGAGCATAATGAATGTAGTCATGCACGAAAAGGTGCCAGCGTTCAGCAATATCAGAATCAAAGATAGTTATATGTTATATGGTTATAGGACTTGGACGGCGACACGAGTTTGCCATGATTGAGATAAATTATCAGAAGAAAATAAAACCCGATAAACATGAGCGGAGTAGGCAAGATTCACTCTCTGACACCATGTAATGAGTCGACTCAAAAACACATCAAGATACAACACATATTTATTAAATCTACATACAGCAAGGATCTGCAGTCATCACATCTCCGAGCTGCTATTCACTCTAAATAGTGTAAGCAGGTTCTTGATAATATGAAGTACAAAGTAGGCGGAGTCACTACTAACAAACACTATAATTGGCTAGTATTAAATAGCCAATCTACAATAAGGAAGACTGATCCAGAAGATTCGAACCCTTGGGATCTAGTGCAAGTTATCTAAATGGACCCAAAATTGATCTAGCAATAGGTGGTGGAGAGCAATGGTGGAGATTGTTTTAGTGAATTGAAGCATGTGACCAGTGGTGCCTCACACGTTCTGGAAGCTAACCGTTTGTTATATTCAGTGACAATTTGGAAATTACTTTAGGACAAAAAATAGTAGTGTTGATAGTTGCAGATGACAGTATAATGTTGATCAGTTGGTAAAAAGGGCCGAGAAATGGCAGATGGAACATCATCCTCAAGTAAGAAGGGATGCACTTTGAAACGGTTAAAATGAATGAAAGGGTAAATGATTGTTAGGACCATCAAAGGTATCAAGGAACACAGAAACTTCATGGTACATTTCCATGGATTGCTGGAGGTGGCAGCATTGGTTGATAAAGGAGATGAGAAAGGCATGCAGGAAATCTGCCTCATTGGCAAGAGCAAAGAATATAAGAACTGGAAACCTATGGTGCAATTTATAAACTGTTTGTGAGGTCACAACTGGGGTGCTGGGTACAGCTCTGGTTGCCACTGGGGTGCTGGGTACAGCTTGGTTGCCACTGGGGTGCTGGGTACAGCTCTGGATGCCACATTGTAGGACGGATGGGACGGCACTGGAAAGGTTGCAGATGAGATCAGCAAGGTGTTGCAGAAGGTCACCAGGATGTTGTCTGAGATGGAGCACTTCATGACGAGGAGCAACTGGCTTGGTTGGGTTTGCTTTTCTTAAAAAAATAAGAAATGTTTCTCCTTAGCAATGCAATCTAGATGCGTAAGTTTAAAATAAGTAGCAAGAAGGTTAAAGGGGATCTGAAGACATAGGCATAGAAAGTTCCAAACATGTGTTGGGAAATGGGATTAGTGTGATGGTTAGCATAGATATAGACCATAGTACAGCACAAGAATAGGCCCAATCAGCCCACAATGTATGTGTCGAATATGATACCAAGATCATCACTTATCTACTGTTCATATACTATATCCCTCCATTCTTGCATATCCACATGCCCATCCAAAACCCTCTTTGATGCCATTATCGTATCTGCTTCAATCACCACCCTCGGCTGTACTTTCCAGGCACTCACCACACTGTTAAAAAATCTTGCCCTCTACATCCCATTTAAACTCCATGTGCTCCAAGAACCCATGCTTCTTTGTTGTTTAACTCTAATGGGAAATGGTGAGTGCCTGCAATGCCCTGCCTGAGATAGTGGTGGAAGTAGACGCTTTGTATTACATGATGGTCAGCAAGAGATAGTCACACAGTTGGCAACTTCAGTGGGAGGATGCCGAACACAAGTGTGGCTTCAAGCCCCACACTCCCTTTGGAATGAACATTGAATTCTGCAACTTCACGTAAACTGCTCTCTCATTGTTTCCCATTACATGCGTTCCTTTCTTGCCCACTTTCTCACCCAACTCCCCCGTGACGGTCAGTACTCCTATTCCTTATTACCCGATCTGCCTTAACTAAACTCATGTAGACTTTTGTCCTGCACCTCACCCCTGGCTCTCAGCTCTGCTTTGAAACTGACTCCTCCCCCAATCCAGAGAAAGGATCCCGCCACCGAAATGTTGACAGGCCTGTCTCTGGAATTTTAGTTTTGGCCATAGGCATTTTCAGCTTGCCCAGCCCTCCTTTTACAATGACCTTGGGGGAGGTCAGCAACTGCTTGACTTATAGACCAGCGGACGTACGCTCTGATTCTATGTCATAATGGGTGAGATCCAATTTCTCCACAGAATATGGTGCCAGGTTGGAGGTGAGACCACGGTGAGATTATCCCAAATTAAGGAATTGAATTGAATTGTTACACGTGATAAGTAACAGTGAAATTCTTTGCTTGCATACCCAAGATATAGTGTGCTGACAAAGTGACAAAGTACCCCCGTGCAAGGTCCACCTTTGTTCCCCCCTTCCCCACTCATGGAGGTCCCCAAACCGGGCCCTCCATTGTTCTTTCCCCTCCCTCACGGCACCCCCCCCACCCCAGGTCTTCCTTTGTTCCTTTCCCCGGCAGCGGCGTCCTCACTCCCACCTGGTCCGTCCTCGTCTGTCGGTCGGCACCATCATCGCCGGGTCCTCTCTGCACGCCTCCGTGACGCCGACCCAGGCCCCAGCCGCGGGGTCTGCAGACCCAGTGGGCCGTTAGCCGTGGGCTTCATTGACTCACGAGGCTCCAGCTCTGATCTGCGAGACCCAGGCTCCGACCCGCAGGGCTCCGGCCAGCGAGGCTCCGACCTCAACGGCACCTCCGGAAGGCATCATATAATGGAATGTGAAATGAGCATGAGGTGCTGTGGGTATCATGAGTCCCCGGCCCATGGTTGGGCACAGGCTCAAAATCTCATCCGGCAGACAATATAAAAGCTTGAAAGCATAAGACACCAGACTCATAGAAACATAGAAAATAGGTTCAGGAGGCCCTTCGGCCCTTCGAGCCAGCACCGCCATTCATTGTGATCATGGCTGATCATCCACTATCTATAACCCGTGCCTGCCTTCTCCCCATATCCCTTGACTCCACTAGCCCCTAGAGCTCTATCTAACGCTCTCTTAAATCCATTCAGTGACTTGGCCTCCACTGCCCTCTGTGGCACGGAATTCCATAAATTCACAACTCTCTGGGTGAAAAAGTCTTAAATGACCTCCCCTTTATTCTAAGACTGTGCCCCCTGGTTCTGGACTCGTCCAACATTGGGAACATTTTTCCTGCATCTAGCTTGACCAGTCCTTTTATAATTTTATATGTTTCTATAAGAGCCCCCTCATCCTTCTAAACTCCAGTGAATACGAGCCTAACCTTTTCAATCTTTCCTCATATGACAGTCCCACCATCCCAGGGATCAATCTCTTGAACCTACGCTGCACAGCCTCAATCACAAGGATGTCCTTCTTCAAATTAGGAGACCTAAACTGTACACAATACTCGAAATGTGGTCTCACCAGAGCCCTATACAACTGCAGAAGAACCTCTTGACTCCTATCCAGAAAAATGTTTGTGGCCCTCCTTGGATGATATATATAGGGCCCGATGCTTGCGCCGGGCCACAAACATCAAGCAGGACACATCCCACCCTGCCAACCACCTTTTCACTCTGTTACCCTCTGGGAGGCGATTCAGGTCTCTACCCATGTGCGATAAAATAACTTAATTCCAACAGAGAACACTGAGGAAGCAAAATGTAATTCCAAGAAATGCAACATTCTTTTTAAATTATTTTTAAATACTTATTTATTATTTTTACTAATAAGTGTACATATGTGTCAATGGTTGTCGTGTTTGTATTTTTTAACCGGAGGAGATGCAATGGAATTTCGTTGCACAGTATTGTGCAATGACAATAAACGTATTCATTTATTCATTCATTCAAATCCTCTTGTTATGAAGACCAACATTCCATTAGCTTTCTTCACTGCCTGCTGTACCTGTAAGCGACCTTTCAGTGACCGGAGTACAAGGACGCCCAGGTCTCGCTGTGCCTCCCCCTTACCTAACCTAAACCCATTGAGATAATAATCTGCCCCCTTGTTTTTGCCACCAAAGTGTATAACCTCACATTTATCTATATTATACTGCATCTGCCACGCACCTGCCCACTCACTCAACCTGTCTCTCGCCTAATTAAAATGTATTTCAATTCCTCTACCCCCTTAGACCCTCTGTCCTCCAGTACATCTGGGAGATTGTTTT
Source organism: Amblyraja radiata (assembly GCF_010909765.2). Lineage (NCBI taxonomy): Eukaryota > Metazoa > Chordata > Chondrichthyes > Rajiformes > Rajidae > Amblyraja > Amblyraja radiata. The sequence continues at coordinate 57,148,201 of NC_045967.1, forward strand.
TGTCTTCCTTAGTGAAGACAGATCCGAAGTACCTATTCAACTCTTCTGCCATTTCCTTGTTGCCCATAATAATTTCACCCGTGTCTGCCTTCAAGGGACCCACATTTGACTTTGTTACTCTTTTTCCCTTAACATGTGTAAATAACCTTTTACTGTCCTTCTTTATATTCCTGGCCAGCTTCCCTTCGTACTTCATCTTTTCAGCCCGTATTGCCCGTTTTGTTTCCTTCTGTTGTCCTATGAAAGTTTCCCAATCCACTGGCTTCCCGCTACTCTTTCTGTGTTATACACCTTTTCTTTTAGTTTTATTCTATCCCTAACTTCTCTTGTCAGCCACGGTTGCCTCCTACACCCCTTAGAATCTTTCTTCCTTTTTGGAATGAAATGATCCTGCGTCTTCAGGATTATGCCTAGAAATTCCTGCCATTGCTGTTCCAACGTCATTCCTGCTAGGATCCCTTTCCAGTCTACCTTGGCCAGCTCCCCTCTCATGCCTTCATAGTCCCCTTTGTTCAACTGCATCACTGACACTTCTGATTTAACCTTCTCCTTCTCAAATTGCAGATTAAAACTAATCATATTATGATCACTCCCTCCAAGCGGTTCCTTTACCTCGAGTTCTCTTAGCATATCTGGTTCATTGGACAACACTAAGTCCAGAATTGCCTTTTCTCTGGTCGGCTCCATTACAAGCTGCTTTAAGAATCCATCTCGGAGGCATTCTACAAACTCTCTTTCTTGGGGTCCTGAACCAACCTGATTTTCCCAGTCTACCTGCATATTGAAATCCCCCATCACCATGGTGGCATTACCTTTTTACATGCCAGTTTTAACTCCTGCTGCAACTTACATCCTACATCCGGGCTACTATTTGGGGGACTTCTTGCCTTTACAATTCCTCAACTCAATCCACAGTCAGTCCCTATGTCTTCCCTTGCAAGGGACTGAATTCCATCCCTCACCAGCAGAGCTACCCCCCCTCTTCTGCCCACCTGCCTGTCCTTTCTATAGGATCAGTGACGGACTGGGTCTAAAAATATTGGTTGCTAGGAGACAAAGGCGGCCCACTTCATCAGGGGCCCACTTGCCATCGGGCAAGCTGAGACCCTGGCCAGTCCGCCACTGTATAGGATGTATAACCCTGAATATTAAATTCCCAGGCCCGATCCTCCTGCAGCCACGTCTCAGTAATCCCCACAATGTCATATCTACCAACCTCTAACTGAGCCTCAAGCTCATCTACTTTACTTCTTATACTTCGCGCATTCATATACAATACTTTTAATTCCTTATGCATCTCACCTTTCACATCGATCCCTATTACACTTGGCCATACTCTCCTATCTCTTTGTGAGCTTCCTTTCCCATTAATTCTGGGGGTCATTAACCATCCTTTTACTCTCTTTCCCTTTAACTCCGTCGTCGACTCTCCCATTTGACACCCCACCCCCCCTTATTCAGTTTAAAACCACCCGTGTAGCAGTGGCAAACCTGCCTGCCAGAAAGCTGGTCCCTTTTGTACAGTTCCCCCTTACTCCAAAACAGATCCCAGTGATCTAAGAATCTAAATCCCTGCCCCCTGCACCAGTTCCTCAGCCACACATCAGGTCCCGTATCTCCCTGTTCCTGCTCTCGCCAGCACGAGGAACTGGAAGCAAACCGGTGATAACAAGTACGATCACTTCCGGCTGTTCACCTTCGCCCTTGAGGATTTTCTGCACTCTGTCCGTGCCATCCTGGATCCTGGCACCAGGAAGGCAGCACACCATCCTCGAATCCCATCTGCTGCCGCAGAAACCCCTGTCCGTACCTCTCACAATGGAGTCTCCAACTACAATGGCGTTGCCTGACGTTGGCCTCTTTGGTTTTTGGTTCAACAGCACTTTTTGCTTCGCAAGCCAGTCCGTCGCTCAGTGTGTTAGCGTCTTCTGTCCCGACTGCTTCTAAGTGGGTGAACCTGTTCACAAGAGGTACAACACCCGGGGACCTTTGCATTCCAAGTTTCCCTCCCTTTCTCACCATCACCCACCTTCTCTCTTCCAGTACCTTAGGTGTATCAATCTTACTGTAGGATTTGTCGAGGAATGACTCAGTTTCTCGGACGAACCTGAGGTCATCCACTTGCTTCTCCAGTTCCCCAACACGGTCCTTCAGGAGCTGTACCTGGATGCACTTCTCACATTTGTAGCAGCCAGAGGCACCAGCAGTGTCCTTGACCTCCCACATACTGCAAGCATCACACTGAATCAGCTTGCTTGACATCTCCTTCTTTCATCTCTCCCTCTCCAGCGTTTTGCGTAGCCCCCTCTCCTCAACCTTCTCGCCGAAGACTCTCAAGCTAAAGACTCGCACTTTTCTCACAAGGCCGCTCCCTCACTGTCGCTCCCTAAGAGCCGTCCTGCTTATATTCTGATAAATTGCCTCATTTACCAATTTACAAACCAAATTCCTCAGTTTTAAACTGTTTTCCCTGGAAACAGGAATAGCCTCCTTCCCCTCAAAACAGAAAGGGGGACAGTTTACAGAAACAATGAACTATATGCAAAAAAAAACGTTAGAAGTGTAACTGCTGGAGATAGTCAAGTATCAGGCCACCCAGCACTTGTGGAGGAAAAAACAAGTTGATGTTTCAAGTCAATAAACTCAAATAAGACATTGTCTTGTTAGATATGGACAATATAAATATGAAAGATAGTTTCAGATGATGTAAAAGGGGCAAGCGATAAGGTGATTAGAACCAGGAAATTACCACCAGGACATAACCACTGGGACATAGGTTTAAGGTTTGAGGGGAAATATTTAATAGGAACCTGAGGAGCAAGGTGGGTATATGGAACATGTTGCCAAGGGAGGTAGTTGTGGCATGTATTTTCACAACATTTAAAAGACACATGCACAGGTACATGGATAGGAAAGGTTTAGAGGGATATGGACCAAAAGTGGACATATGGAACTAGCTTTGATGGAACATCTTGTCAACTATAGTGGAATGGAACCCATGGTAGAGGAGATAGCTGTGATATTTCAGATTGTGTGAAGCACAATATGGTCACAGTGGATGTGACAGAGATGAAAAAACTGGGAGAATGGAAAACTGGGAGATAAGGAAACTAGAATTTGTGTGAATGGGTTGGTATGAAAGGGCCTATTTCCCTACTGTATCTTCCAATCAATCATTCAGTAAGGGGAGACATCAATGAAACCATCAAATGTACTACCTGTCCCATAAAGACACGGACATGGCTTGGATTTTCAATATCAATTTCCTTTCCATTTCAAACATAGGGCAGCCCACCACCTCATTTAATTTTCAATTACACTTTCCTTACAATTTCAAGCACAGGACAGGCCACATCTCATTTCAATTTCCTTTCCATTTCAAGCACAGGACAGGCTAACACCTTATTTAAATTTAAATTCCATTTCCATTTCAAGCACTGGTCAGGCCAACACCTCATTTAAATTTCAATTCCATTGTCATTTCAAGCACAGGGCAGGCCAACACCCCATTTCAATTTCAATTCCATTTCCATTTCAAGCACAGGGCAGGCCAACACCTAATTTCAATTACAATTCAAGCACAGGACAGGCCAACACCTCGTTTCAATTTCAATTCCATTTCCATTTCAAGCACAGGGTAGGCCAACACCTCATTCCAATTTTAATTTCAATTCCATTTCCATTTCAAGCACAGGGCAGGCCAACACCTAATTTCAATTACAATTCAAGCACAGGACAGGCCAACACCTCGTTTCAATTTCAATTCCATTTCCATTTCAAGTACAGGGCAGGCCAACACGTCATTTCAATTTCAACTTCCTTTCAATTTCATGCACAGGGCAGGTCAACACCTCAATTAAATTTAAATTTCCTTTCCGTTTCATGCACAGGGCAGGCCAACACCTCATTTCGATTTCAATTGCAATTCAATTTCCATATCAAGCACTGGGCAGGCCAACACCTCAGTTCAATTTCAATTTCAATTCCATTTCTATTTCAAGCACAGGGCAGGCCAACACCTCATTTCAATTCCAATTTAAATTCCATTTCTAGCACAGGGCAGGCCAAACAACTCATTGCATTATTATTTCATTTCCAATTTTCATTGCAGTTTCAAGCATAGGCAAGGCAGGCCAAACAACTCATTGCATTGTCATTGCATTTCTAATTTTGTATTGGAGTTTCAAGCACAGATAGGGCAGGCCAAACAACTAATTGCATTTTCATTAAGGGCGAACACATCATTTATTGCAAGTACATTACAGACTCACTGTTCAGTTGATTCACAGCATAGAATCACAGTTGTGGCCTCTCCCTCGCGATCTTCCAGAGTGACTGACTCACTTCCAGGGCATTACCATAGTGATTGACAGGCGAGAGGACCAATCAGCTGATCTCAAGATTTTTTAAACATTTATAACTTTTTTTACTTTTCATCGATCGGAAAAATCCTTGGGGCTTTCTCAGTGGAGGAGGACTGTGAGTAAGATGGCCAAAAATCATAGCGATATATGGTAGCGTTTTTTCTAAAATCAATATACAGCGCAGACAGGAAGTGTTCAAAATGAGACTTTTAGTTATATAGATATATCACCACACAGATTATGCCTGCTACACATTCCTTATGTAGTCCAGTCCAGATCTTCATCCCTACCCTGGACACACCGGTCCTATTTGTCAGTACGTCATTCTCTCTTTAGATTTGATGCAGACTCAGGGATGAAAGGAGTCGTGTTCCCTCCGCTTCTACTGCAATAAAGACTATGAGTTATCTATATTACTAAAACTAAGATCTTGACCGCTTTCGACTTACTGTTTCGTGATTTCCGAGAGAACTCTGCAACTTGCGGCCGTCATTTTTGGCCACCTCGCTCAGAGTCCCCCTCCACCAGATTGGACTGGAGGATTTTTCCCATCGATGAAAAATCAGAGAGTTATTAATGTTTTAAAAAATGTCGCCATTCTCTCTGCTGCCCCCGCTGGCGGCAGGCGGGAGGGACTATAAAACCCGGAAGTGTCGTGCCTCATTCAGTCTCGGCGAGAGAGTCTCGGCGAGAGGGTCACGGCTCTCTGAGCTGCGAATAACACTGAAGGCACGTCTCTCCACAGTGAGTCCCCTCGATGTGGTTTTCATAACGTGGTTGTTGGCTTGCAAAGTGTTTGCCTGATTGGCTTGGCTTTTTAAAAGGCTTTCAGAAAATGTGTTTGTTGGCTTGCAAAGTGTTTGCCCGATTGGCTTGGCTTTTTAAAGGGCTTTCAGAAAATGTGTTTGTTGGCTTGCAAAGGTTTGCCCAATTGGCTTTGCTTTTTAAAGGGCTTTTAGAAAATGTGTTTGTTGGCTTGCAAAGTGTTTGCCCAATTGGCTTGGCTTTTTAAAGGGCTTTCAGAAAATGTGTTTGTTGGCTTGCAAAGTGTTTGCCCAATTGGCTTGGATTTTGTAGATGGGTTATGCATGCAACCTATAATGTAGCTACCTCATCACCACTAACCACGCCCCATCATATTAGTATAACTGTAGTATCCTCCCTTTGTTCCTCCCACTAGGTCCCAGTACGCCTGAAGGCTGGATGCAGTCAGTGCTGGGACGTGTGTGCCATGTGCTATAATAAACTACCAGTAAAGGTTACAGTGTGTCAGGTATCACTCCTTTACATGGCGTCAGAAGTTTAAAACTCGCGTTTCCCGTTTACCGGTTTTCATTTATTTTGTCCCCGTTAGTGCCCAGTTTCGGGTTTCCCTTAATATGGCATCCTCATGCCGAAAGCCATCTCCCCTTGTCTTCGATGCTGACATTGCGGAACGATGGTCGACTTTTGTGATGGACTACACTCACTACGTCAATATTGCGAACCGGAACGACCCAGCCGCGGTCAAAGCATCACTCTTGCTCAACCTGGCCAGTCCCGACGCAATGAAGAGAGCTCAAGCCTTTGTCTACGAACCAGCGGTCCTGGATGACAACGACCAACCGGTCGAGCCAGCTGAATCGGCCGACGACCCGGTATGTCTTTTGCGCAAATTCGCTGAGATATGTGACCAACCGTATACTGGAGCGGGCCAGGTTCTTCTCACGCAAGCAACAGCCTGATGAACCTGTTGAATGCTTCATTGCCGACCTGCGGCACCTCGCTCAGAGGTGCCGATTCGAAACCATGCGCGACCAGCTCACCAGAGACATTCTCGTTACCGGTATGATCGATCAGAAGCTGCGTGCCGACCTGCTGCAACGGCCTGACCTAACCCTGACTCAGGCAATGCATGCGTGCCGCATTGCCGAAGTGGTCAACCCTCCTCATGGAAAGAGGGGGTCTGACAACCGAGCCATAAATTTAACTGGTGTTGCTGGACAACGACGGATGAAGGAGAACTTTCGCCCTCCACCGCGGCCCGTTCGTACACCCCGGGACCCAAGATCTAACAAGTGTCCTAACTGCAGCTACGTGCACTCCTCAGAATCACAGTGCCCAGCCCTTGGTAAGACCTGCAATTTCTGCGGGAGAAGAAACCATTTTGCAGCTGTCTGCCGATCCCGTGGGAAAGTGCCCTCAGCTCCCAGACAACTCCGAAACAACCTTCTGCAAGTTGATAGCGAGATGGACTCTCAGCCCTCTGTTGACGCTGCCCCCGACTCTGAGCTCAGCTTTTCCACGGGAGATGTAAGTATTTACACTCTCCTCCACAGCCGATCTCGCCTCCCCGATCTCGCCTCCACTGATGCCTGGACAGGTCGTCCGTTTGCAGACGCCCACCGGCTATTCCCGACTTGCCACCGTCGTCGGGTTTGACAGCGCGCCACGGTCCTACCTCGTGGATTTCGAAGGGACTGTATACCGACGCAGCCGCCAGCACCTGTTGGCGGTTAACGAGCCCAAACCACCTCCTGCGGTTCCGTATACCCCTCCATCGCGTGTCGAGCCTTCCTCCACTAACGTTCCATCTGCTCCCTGCATGCCACGGTCGGTCCTCTTGCCTCGGGTAGCCCCCCCTGCTCCTCCGGGTTTTGCTCCCCAGGCTCTGTTGTCCCCTGCAAAGTCTTCTGTCTCTCCAACTTCAGCTCGTTCTACCCCTTCATTCTCACCTGGCTCTCCTGTGCCTCTCCGTTCCCCCTTCAAGCCGGGTTCCCCACCCATCTGCTCTCCACCTCCTGTTTCTGTTCCTGTCCCTCCTCCTATTCTTTCGGATGGGGAGGGTGAAGGTGCTGTGTGCACTCGCTCGGGTCGGATTGTAAAACCTCCGGCTCGCTACGGAGAATATGCTTAGCTTTGCAGGTACTGTATAATAAACCTGCTACTGTAGTAACTTGTTTGAATTGTAAGGGAAAGGATGTAGATGGGTTATGCATGCAACCTATAATGTAGCTACCTCATCACCACTAACCACGCCCCATCATATTAGTATAACTGTAGTATCCTCCCTTTGTTCCTCCCACTAGGTCCCAGTACGCCTGAAGGCTGGATGCAGTCAGTGCTGGGACGTGTGTGCCATGTGCTATAATAAACTACCAGTAAAGGTTACAGTGTGTCAGGTATCACTCCTTTACAGATTTTTAAAGGGCTTTCAACAGTTTTCGGATGGATAAAGCGTGAATAAACATTTTATTAGATCAGGACTGTTTAATTGCAAAATTGGCGCTCATTCTGTGACCCACTTAGTGGCAAGATGGCGCCGACGACGTAATTCCCGGTTAACGGCAAGATGGTGCTGAGTGCGTCATTTCCGGTTCGTGGCAAGATGGCGCTGACTGCAGAAGGCACAGAGTGAAGACGTTGTTGAATAATTCAAGAGAGCTTACTGCTCTGTCTATGGTGAGTGTGTTTGTTGGACGTTATTTAAAGCACGTTTTTGCTTCAGCAGCAGCCTCGACAGGGGGCTTTAAACGCTTGAATCATTCGCTTTACACACTGTATGTTCACCACGTTCTGAAGTTACTTGGCATTTTATATTGGTTGTGTGTGAGTGACTCTGTGTGTGTGTGGCTGTGAGTGAATCTGTGAGTGTGTGTGTGAGCCTGTGTGTGTGTGAGTCTGTGTGTGTGTGTGTGTGTGCGTGTCTGTGTGTGAGTGGGTCTGTGTGTGTCTGAGAGTCTGTGTGTGTGTGTATAGGGGGGTTACACATAATGTCTCCGGGTGAAAGGGCTTGACGAACAGAACTGCTCAATCCATGTGGAGGACATCGCATCTTCCGGTATATGTTGTTAATACACGAAACGTGTACTTTCCTATCTGTTAAAAAACGCCAAAATTATGAATTTGTGCACTGTAAATAATTGTGGAAGTCGAGGTAACCGTGAGAGACATCTATCCTACTTCAGAATTCCAAAAGTGAAGAGAAATGAAGGTAAAGAGAAGCGAGGGCTAAAGTGCTTGGCGAACATTGGCCGTGCAAATATTGAGATTGAAAATATTGGGAATTATCGCGTTTGCTCACTGCATTTCATCAGTAAGGCATTATTTGCGTTTTTTTCTTGATTCCTTTGGTGTCTAAAAAGTTTCAGAAGTGATAAATCTGGCTGTAACATTTTAAAATCGCCGATGTTTCTGAAGTGGGTTTTTTACATGCAAAAAGAAAACGCTTCTGAAGCTAAATTTATCATTAAAAAATTGCCAGACTTACGAGTGGTGTGTGGAAAAGTAAGTTTTCTATCATTATGGTTTTGAGATGTATATTTTGGCAAATAATAAAATGTCCTGACAGCTTAAACACCTCTCCCTTTCAATAGGATATTGTCAATTTGCTGAGGTTGATTATGTCCAATTAACAGCTAACAATTATGCCATTCCTTGACTTGCATCTGAGTAAAATGTAATTCAAAACCCACTTATGGTTTGTGATTTTTGTAAGGATATTGCCAGCCCATCAGCTGTGAGTGACTAAACTGGCAGCCCACCAGCTGTAAATGACTGAACTGCCAGTCACCAGCCGTGTGTGAATGCACTGCCTGCCCACCGGCCGTGAGTAAGTGAACTGCCAGCCCAGCAGCCGTAAGTAACTGAAGTGCCTGCCCAATAATCCATTAGGTCCATCCTCTCCCCCTTCTCTCTCAGAGTCTGTCACCTGTTTTGGGCAGAATTTCTGGCAGTTTCTCAGCTGCCTGCCAGGTCCGAGTGAGTGTACTGCCAGGCCTCAGTGACTGAGCTGCCAGCCCAAGAATCCATTCGGCCCACAATGTCCATACTAGCCCTCTGGAAACCAGTCCCTTCTGCCCATAAGCCATTCAAGCGCAACAGAAAGCCCACCCCCCCCCCCCACCCCACTGGCCAGCAATATTGGAATTGGTGTAGAGGTGGAATATTGCGTTGGGTGACCAGCCCTCCCGTGTGATGCTGGGACCCAATGGGTCCCACTTAGTCTTGTAACCTCTATATGTGGGTCTGATCATTTCAACACTCTTCCACAGCCAGAGGCAAGTGCCTTACACTGTTTAAAAGAAGTGTATCTTGGTCTACTGAAAGTCTGGTGGATCCAGGGTCCAAGAATTTTTATGTTGTTAATTAATTTATAGATGAATGATTATTCTTTTGTTTTGGAGCACTCAGTGCCAAAGTGCAGGTATTGTGCATTTTTGATTTCCCATTTTGAAAGCTGGAGCTCAGGAAGCTGATCATAAAAAGCACAAACTAACTGGATAATTCACTTCTCTTAAAGTAGAATTGGTAATAATTTACCATATACGATAATCTTGAAACGTCTGCCCAAATCTGTATTCATTTTAAACCCGCAGTTAACTATAAATAGTAGTGGAAGTTAGCCTTGGATCAAAGAGCCAATGCTCAGGGTTTCAAGATTCAAGATTCAATTTAATCGTCACATGTACCAATTAAGGTACAGTGAAATTTGAGTTACCACATAGCCATACTAAGTAAAAAGTAAAAATACACACAGCACATAAAATAAAGTGTAACATAAACATCCACCACAGTGGAATCAACATTCCTCACTGTGATGGAAGGCAATAAAGTTTAGTCATCTTCCTCTGTTCACCCGTGGTCGGGGCCTTTGAACGGGGCCGTTGCCGACGGCCCGCTGTTCAAGCCCTCTTGTCGGGATGATCGAAACTCCGGCATGGAGCTCCTGAGTCGGCCGCTTCTTACTGGAGACCGCTCACAGTGTTAAAGTCCACAGGTCGGAGCTCCAACACTAGCGATCCTCGAGAAAAGATCCCAGGCTCCGCGATGGTAAGTTCGTGCAGCACCCGCGGCTTTAATCTCCGGGCTGGTCTCCAGGAAAGGCCGCACCACTGCACGTTGTAGGCCGCAAAGGGGGGGGGGGGGGGATCAGTGATGGCGCCCGCAACTCAAGAGTATTAGCACCACACTGCATTGAAGCAGACTCTTCGGCCAAATCTGCCCATGCTGACCAAGGTGCCCATCTAAGCTAGTCCCATTTTCCCACAATTGGCACATATCCCTCAATGTACTGGTCCAAGTGGCTGAAATAGTACTTACCTCAACTACCTCCCCTTGGTTCAGTTTGGTCGCTCCGGCATAGGAAAGATGTCATTAAGTTTGAATATATCTGGCATCTTCTCCTCAACTTTGTTATGTTAAATTCTTCAGTGGAACTCTCTTACAGTCTCTTGGTTAAATTGGATTAGATTGCACTGCACGGTGCTAGCTGATCCAGTTTCCATCGAACCTGCAACAAAGCCCCTCAGTGATCATTTCTGGTTAAAACCATGCCAATGCTTAGAGCATGGGAGGCTGATGGGTGAACATATAGACGTGTTTAAAGTCACAAGAGGAATAGATCGGGTAAAAGCACACAGTCTTTTACCCAGGTTAGGGGAATGAAAAACCAGAGGACTTAGGTTTAAGGTGAGAGAGGCAAGATTTAATAGGAACCAGAGGGGCAACCTTCGCATTCAGAGGGTGGTGGGTAAAGGGAATGAGCTGCCAGAGGGTTTGATCCTGACCTTGCGTGCTGTCTGTGTGGCATTTGCACATTATCCATGTGACTGCGTGGGTTTCCTCTGGGTGCTCCGGTTTCCTCCCACATCACAAAGACAGGTTTGTAGGTTAATTGGCCTCTGTAAATTGCCCCTAGTGTGTAGGGAATGGGTGAGAAAGTGGAATAACATAGAACTAGTGTGAATGGGTGATTGATGGTTGGCGTGGACAGTGGGCTGAAGGGCCTGTTTCTTTGCTTTATCTACAAACTAAACAGATCTATCGGTGGATGCAGGTGAAGCGGGGACGATTGGCAGGCAACAATCAGGTGGAGGACGGAAGGATGGAGATAGCAACAGAGGGCGGGCGAACAGAATGCTGCAGATTCTGGAATCTGATAGGGAAGGAAGGAGTATGAGTGTAGTTGCAGAAGGGGAACAACAGTGGGAGGGGGGCAGAGTGTGATGAGAGAGCAAGGGGATTTAGTGGGAGGAGTGTGGGGGAGGGGGGAAATTGGGTACACATACCCTAGTATTCATTAACAGTGCTGAAGTAGAGATGGTTGAAAGCTTCAGGTTCTTAGGAATAAATATCGCCAGCAATTCATCTTCGACCACCCATATTGACATACCACACCAATGCCTCTACTTCCTGAGAAGGCTTAAGAGGTTTGGCATGTTCCCAGCAACCCTCACTAACTTCTACTGATGTGCTGTAGAAAGCATTTTATTGGGATACATTGGGATGCAGCCTGGTTTGGGAACATCTCCATCCAAGACCGCAAGAAATTGTAGAGAATTGTAGATATTGTCCAGACCATCAGGGCTGGTGGCGTTTCTTCTCTGCTGTTATTCCTTCAATGCACCACTGATAATGGGCTTGAGCCACTCAGCTCCCATTGGTTTGGAATCCACCTTCACCATTCCCTGCCATTCCTGTCTCAGGATCAATGTCATTATTCATCCTCTGTACAAACTGATGTTCCTTTTGTAATTAAAAGACCAGGAATAAAGGATAAACATAGTGGTTGATTTATCAGTTCATTCGACCTTCTGTAAAGCTATAAAATGGATGGTTTAAAATGATACACAGCTTGACAAAAAGTAATTTAGAACAATTAGCAAAATTTAATGATTGACAGGAAATGGAACATTAAGGTAAAAATCACACTGCCTTCAGATTGCAATGATTGCACATCGGTCAAAGTTCCATAAAACACAAGTGCTGGAGTAACTCAGTGGGTCAGGCAGCATCTCTGGAGAGCATGGATAGGTGACTGATTCAGCAGCAGTACACATGGAGTCTCGGGAAGGTGGATGGAGTGAGGGGGAGGGGGGACTGAAGTCCGAAGAAGCGTCCCGACCTAAAAATCACCTATCCATGTTTTGCAGAGTTGCTGTCTGACCCGCTGTTTGCTCCAGCACTTTGTCTTTTTTTGGGTCTGTGAGTAGTTTGTTAGGTAGTTCTCTCTTTCCATGCTTATCTATGGCTTTGTGTGTTTGTGAAGCATGAGCTCTGTTATCAATACCACTGTAAATGCTCCCGCTCTCTTTGGAACAAACACTAAAGTCTCAAGAACCCCCCCCCCCCCCCCCCAATAACACCACCCGTCCATGTTCTCCAGAGATGACATCTGAGCGGCTGAGTTATTCCAGCACTTGCCGTCTTTTTTTGTAAACCAGCATCTGCAGTTCCTTTAGTTTAATTTAGTTTAGAAATACATCGTCCCATCAAAAGTCAATTATCTCACAAAACTACATGTCTTTGGAATGTGGGAGGAAAACAGAGCACCCGGAGAAAACCCATACGGTCACAGGGAGAATGTACAAACACCTTACAGAAAGCACCCATGGTCAGGTTTGAACCTGGAGATATGGATTATGTGTAGGCATATTAAAATTGGTCTTAGCATCATGTTTGGCACCAATATTGTGGACTACACTAGTTAACTCTGCACCTCTGCCCCCCCCCCCCCCCCCCCCCCCCCCCCCCCCGGACACTCCTTCCCCCAGAGAAATTGTACTACTACTACTGTATGTACCTATATATATTTATTGCTCATTATTCTATGTTTGCTCTTCTGGGTGAGATGCTAACTGCATTTCATTGTCTCTGTACTGTACACTGCACAATGACAATAAAGATTGAATCTGAATCTGAATCTAATGCCTGTTCCTGTGCTGTACTGTTCTATGTTCTATAAGAAAATTGTAAAGTTTCTAACATGGTTAACCCTAGAGATGTAAATGTTGGAAAAGGATGATGGAAAAGGAGGCCAAGATGGTAAAGTTAAGTTCAAGATAGAAACATAGAAAATAGGTGCAGGAGTAGACCATTCGGCCCATCGAGTCAGCACCACCATTCAATATGATCATGGCAGATAACCCAAAATCAAAACCCAATTCCTGCTTTTTTCCCATATCCCTCGATTCCGTTAGCCCTAAGAGCTAAATCTAGCTCTCTCTTGAAAACATCCAAAGAATTGGCCTTCACTGCCTTCTGTGGCAGATCATTCCATAGATTCACAACTCTCTGGGTGAAATGGTTTTTCCTCATCTCAGTCCTAAATGGGCTATCCCTTATTCCTAAACTGTGACCCCTGGTTCTGGACTCCCCCAACATGGGGAACATTTTCTCTGCATCTAGCCAGTCCATTCCCTTAAGAATTGCATATGTTTCTATAAGATCCCCTCTCAGCTTTCTAAATTCCAGTGAATACAAGCCCAGTCGACTCATTCTTTCCTCATATGTCAGTCCCGCCATCCAGGGAATTAACCTGGTGAACCTACGCTGCTCTCCCTCAATAGCAAGAATGTCCTTCCTCAAATTAGGAGACAAAAATTGCACATAATACTCCAGGTGTGGTCTCACCAGGACCCTGTACAACTGCAGTAGGACCTGCTTGTTGGCGGCGGGATCTCCGCGTCGAGGCGATCAGCTCCTGCATCGGGGGGATGTCAGCTCCCTCACACCTGACGATCGAACCCCGCATCGGGACTAGTCAAACCTTCCGTGACATTGGAGCTCCCGACATCCACAGCCTCTCCACGAGACTGCAAGCTCCGATGTTAAGTTCACTTCTCTGCGGTGGGGCCCAATGTCAGTCCGAGGAGGCCTCCAGTTCCATCGATGGTCGGCCGTAGAATGACAGGGAAATGCGATCCGAATATTAAGGTAAGGTAAGAAACAGAAAATAAAGTTTCCCCCGACCCCACCCCTCCCCCACATCAAACATACCGGAGAACATTTACACTGCCTTTTAACACACACTAAAAATTTCAAAAAGACAAAAAAAACAAAGAGAGACTGAGCTGGCAGCAACCAATGCTAAGCTTGAGCTTGAGGCACATGAGGAACAGTTGAAAAGAGAGATGAAACAACTGGAAATAGAAATGGAGTTGGCAGCAGCCAATGCAAATAGTGCAGCAGCCAATGCAAATCAAATAGTTGAGGTCAAGAAACAGCTCTAGAGTATCTGATGGGATGAACTCTTATTTGAGAAAAGGAACTACTCAAAGGGAAGCATCAGCTAAATTAAATCCACATGCAAATGAATACTTGCCTGATCAGGTGCAACATAGTCAGAATGTGTTGATGAGAACTAAATCTTCCTCCCAGCAACAGGTTGTTAGACCAAACCAAACAACTCATGGAACATCTCACCTATATGGAGGAAATGAATGTTGCTTCCAACGTGAAGACCATCCTTTTAAAACTGCCTTCCAAGCTCAGAGACAAGTGGATGGATCGAGCAGGAACAGCTTGGATAGTGAGCTAGCTCTTCTGACCTGGTAGACTTCATGGAGAGACAAATGAAGATACTGTCAGATCTACTGTTTGGAAACATTCAGGATGCTTAGTCAATTGCAACTGTCAATGCTCTACTTTTGCTAATGCAAGGGTAAGGTCAGGATCAAGAAGAGTTAGTTTTGCAACAACTGTAACACCTGGACATTGGGCCGCCCGTAGCTGCAACTGCGGAGGGCTTGGGGAGGCCCTAACCATGGGGAACAGTGGAGGAAGAGACTGACTTTGGTGCCTTCCCACACAGTGGGAAACTTTGATTCTGCTGTGTGGGGATGTGTTATGCCAAATTCTATAGTGTGTGTTCTTTATTTTATTTTTTTTATTGTATGGCTGTATGGGAATTTCATTTATCTGTGCCATCTGGCACATGTGACAATTAAATGTATCTTGAATCTTGAATCTTGAATCTTGGAGAAACAGCAGTGCAAGAAAATCAGACAAGTGGAATGAGAAGAAATGGATCAACCACCAATACTCAAGGTTCTTGTTTGTTCTATAATAAAAGTGGTCACACATTGGGGCGCTGTCCACAGATCAAGAAGAAGGGACACAAAGGATAGACTTCTTAAAGAGAAGGGAGTCTGTACCGTAGCCACTTTCACTGGCATCTGAGAAGTGATGCAGCTGTGCACATCTGATTTGACCTAAGTTTGTAGGCTTCATACACCGGTCCACTTTAAATTCCGAGATCTTGTTGAGATCTGCTAACCATTCTGTCCATCGCTGAGAGAAATTCTGCGTTATACTCTCATCCCATACAAGTTTTTTCTTACAGAGATCCTGCAAAATTAACCCAGTCGAAAGTGTAAATAGTGCAAGAAATCCCAAAGGGTCATAAACAGAACCAATCACGGATTTGATACCCCTTCTTGTACATGGTCGCTCCTGAATCAAGATTCTGAACTTGAACACATCTGTTTCAACACACCAGTGCAATCCCGATGCTCCTTCCATTGGCAGATTGTCTTTGTCCAAATCCATCGTGGTCTCCTTGGCTCTGTTATTTGTAGGAATGGTTTATAATACAACACGGCTGTTGCCGATCCACTTGGATAGCGTGAATCCTCCTTTATTGAAGAGGGAAGTCAAATGTTTCACCATTAGAATTGCTTCCTGTTCCGTAGACATGGATTTTAAACAATTATCCACATAGAAGTTGTTTCACTAAGGAAGACATAAATAATCTGCCGGAAATATCAGGGGACCAGGGGTCAAATGAGATGGAGGAACTGAGTGAAATCCAGGTTAGCCGGGAAGTGGTGTTAGGTAAATTGAATGGATTAAAGGCCGATAAATCCCCAGGGCCAGATAGGCTGCATCCCAGAGAACTTAAGGAAGAAGCCCCAGAAATAGTGGATGCATTAGTGATAATTTTTCAAAACTCTTTAGATTCTGGAGTAGTTCCTGAGGATCGGAGGGTAGCTAATGTAACCCCACTTTTTAAAAAGGGAGGGAGAGAGAAAACGGGGAATTACAGACCAGTTAGTCTAACATCGGTAGTGGGGAAACTGCTAGAGTAAGTTATTAAAGATGGGATAGCAGCACATTTGGAAAGTGGTGAAATCATAGGGCAAAGTCAGCATGGATTTATGAAAGGTCCGACAAATCTTATAGAATTTTTCGAGGATGTAACTAGTAGAGTGGATGAGGGAGAACCAGTGGATGTGTTATATCTGGATTTTCAGAAGGCTTTCGACAAGGTCCCACATAAGAAATTAGAATGCAAACTTAAAGTACACGGTATTGGGGGTTCAGTATTGATGTGGATAGAGAACTGGCTTGCAGACAGGAAGCAAAGAGTAGGAGTAAACGGGTCCTTTTCACAATGGCAGGCAGTGACTAGTGGGGTACCGCAAGGCTCGGTGCTGGGACCCCAGCTATTTACAATATATATTGATGATTTTGACGAGGGAATTGAATGCAACATCTCCAAGTTTGCGGATGACCCGAAGCTGGGGGGCAGTGTTAGCTGTGAGGAGGATGCTAGGAGGCTGCGAGGTGACTTGGATAGGTTGGATGAGTGGGCAAATGCATGGCAGATCCAGTATAATGTGGATAAATGTGAGGTTATCCACTTTGGTGGCAAAAACAGGAAAGTAGACTATTATCTGAATGGTGGCCGATTAGGAAAAGGGGAGATGCAACGAGACCTGTGTGTCATGGTACACCAGTCATTGAAAGTAGGCATGCAGGTGCAGCAGGCAGTGAAGAAAGGAAATGGTATGTTAGCATTCATAGCAAAAAGATTTGAGTATAAGAGCAGGGAGGTTCTACTGCAGTTGTACAGGGTCTTGGTGAGACCACACCTGGAGTATTGCATACAGTTTTGGTCTCCTAATCTGAGGAAAGACATTCTTGCCATAGAGGGAGTACAGAGAAGGTTCACCAGATTGATTCCAAGGATGTCAGGACTTTCATATGAAGAAAGACTGGATAAACTCGGCTTGTACTCGATAGAATTTAGAAGATTGAGGGGGGATCTTATAGAAACGTACAAAATTCTTAAGGGGTTGGACAGGCTAGATGCAGGAAGATTATTCCCGATGTTAGGGAAGTCAAGTCAAGGGGTCACAGTTTAAGGATAAGGGGGAAGTCTTTTAGGACCGAGATGAGAAAAACATTTTTCACACAGAGAGTGGTGAGTCTCTGGAATTCTCTGCCACAGAAGGTAGTTGAGGCCAGTTCATTGGCTATATTTAAGGGGGAGTTAGATGTGGCCCTTGTGGCTAAAGGGATCAGGGGGTATGGAGAGAAGACAGGTACAGGATACTGAGGTGGATGATCAGCCATGATCATATTGAATGGCAGTGCAGGCTCGAAGGATCAAATGGCCTACTCCTGCACCTATTTTCTATGTTTTTTACTGTGTTTGTCATTTTTTCTGGAAAGTAAGCTTTATTGTCCTCGTCCGTCTTCCTTCCTGCAAAGTTTGCACAACTTGGTGATGACAGCGCTCCAAAGAGATGTACCTTCATCATCCAACGGGTCCCACTTGGTCTAGTCTCTTTCTAAATGGATTCTGGCATTTTCCTAAAGGCAAGTGTTATGTTACCTGTATCTGCCCCGACGTCGGGTAATTCACAGAGGAAGAGGACTTAATTTTTTGATGCCTTTCCTCACAGTGGAAAATTTTGATTCTGTTGTAGGGGGACGTTCATGTTGAATTCTATAATGTGTTGGGTCATTTTTTATTTTTTTTATTTTTCGATGGATATACGGAAACTTAATTATTTATTTTATGTAAAGCACTTTGGTTTCAACGCGAGTTGATTTAAACACGCTATGTACATAATATTTACTTACTTACTATCTCTCCTTTCTTGAATAAGGGTGATGTGTTTCCAATTTGCTGGGTCCCTACCAGTGTTCAGAGAACTCTGGAAGATCACAAGCATTTAATTCACCATCTTAGAAGTCACTTCCTTTAAGACCCTCAACTTTTCAGCCTTTAATTCCATCACTTTCTTTCTATTTAATCGTAACTGTGTTAAATTCCTCCCTCCTTGACACTCCGCATTTTATACTTATCCTGTTTTGTCTTTCCGCTGACTAGTTAACAAGCAACAAAAGCTTTTCACTGTATCTCTGTACACATGACAATAAACCAAACTAAATTAACAAAACAATTGAATGTTTTTTTAGTTTCACCTGCTGTGAAGAAGTGCAAAATGTTTAGTTCATAAGTCTTAGGAGCAGAATTAGGCCATTCAGCCGATCAGGTCTACTCCACCATTCAATCATGGCTGATATATATTTCCCTCTCGTTTAAGAAGGAACTACAGATGATGGAAAATCGAAGGTAGACAAAAATGCTGGAGAAACTCAGCGGGTGAGGCAGCATCTATGGAGCGAAGGAAGTAGGAAACGTTTTGGGTCGAAACACTTCTTCAGACATCTGTTCTCATTGCTTGAGGTCTGAAGAAGGGTTTTGACCCGAAACGTTGCCTATTTCCTTCGCTCCATAGATGCTGCCTCATCTGCTGAGTTTCTCCAGCATTTTTGTCTATCTTTCCCTCAACCCAATTCTCCTACCCATAACCTTTGTCACCCTTACTAATCAATAACCTGACTATCTCCCCTTTAAAAATACCCCTAAATGACCTTCACAGCTGTGTGACAATGAATTCCACATATCCACCACCCTCAGGCGAAATAAATTCCTCATCTCCTTTCTAAAGGTACGTCCATTTATTCTTGCCCTCTGGTCCGAGACTCTTCCACTAGTGGAAACATCCTCTCCACACCCACTCTATCCAGGCCTTTCACTGTTTAAATGTTCATTTAGACAATTAATGTTTGAGGTCTCTGTCATTACCAGTATTTCGCACCATCTCAGCCTCTAAAGGAGCAGCATGTGGCGTTCTGGATGTTGACAACTTACCATCTGATTGCTGCCAAACTGAGAATAGCTCAGTGTGTGAATGGTGGGTGGGAACTGTTCTCATTGCTTGAGGTCCGACAAGGTGAAACTCCCACGATTCCATTGACTGTTTCTCCCCAGTCTGCCGCCGATGGAGATGTGGGTGAAAGTGACGAGAACGTGGAGCGAAGCAACTGGTCCTCGAAGACCGACTACCTGCTCTCAGTGATCGGCTGTGCTGTGGGTCTGGGCAACGTCTGGAGATTCCCTTACCTGGCGTACAGGAACAGAGGAGGTACTGTAGAGGTTTCACAATACTCAAGATGGAAGGGCAGAAATCAGGTCAATAATTAATTGATTTAGAAATAGCATTAAATTCAAACATAAATTTATTATGCAGGGTAAAAGTGTGGTTTCAATAAAGTTGATAAAAATCTTACAACTTTAAACCGTAAATATTTACATTGTCGAGTTACATTTTGAGTTCCAAACATTTCAACGATTGACTATAGGGCCTGACTGCCCCGATCCCTGAAGCATACTGGGTGTGTCCGGGGTGAGAAAGATGTCGTTGTGAGTCAGGAACCAGAATGAATTAACCATCACAGCCTCCTTCCTTGCACTATCGATCTCTGTTAGTGAACATTTTGTGGCCTTAAACCAACTTGCCCCACTCCCAACAATCCTCTGCCCCCCCTCTCCCCCTCTGCCAGATCTCCCTCAACTCGACACCTCATTTCCCCTTCCACCCACCAACACCCTCCCATCCTATCTTTCAAGCAACATTATGAACCTGTATCTGAGACACCTCACACACTCTTCAACAGTCCAATAACTTCCAAATCCTCGGCCTCATCTTTTCCATGGACTTCCAGTCCCGTTACACCTCATTCCCCACCAGGAATGTCACAAGGCACTCCAGTTCTTCCTTGAATGGGAAGTTAAGAGAGGAGAAGTTGGCGCAGAGACAACGGAGACGCCGGTCAATTCAGCATGGGGTTGAGGTGCAGGGAAAGCCGTCTGGGCATTGGTGGCACTTTGGTGCGATGCTCTGCGGAATTCTACAGGCAGTTTTTGTCTCTAAATCTGAAGGATACATTGCCTGGTTCAGTGACTCGATCACCCAGAAACCAAGGAGATTGCAAAACGTGCTGCCCAGTCCATCACAGGTACTGACCTTCCCATCATGGAAGGGATCTATAGAAGGTGCGGTCTCAACAAGCCAGCATCATCAAAGACCTGCACCATTCTGGCCACAATCTCACGGGCCGGGGTGGAGCCTCACGGGCCGGGCCTCCTGGGTTGGAGGTGTAGCCTCGCGGGTCGACGAAGCCCGCGGCCATCGGTGACCTAGGTCGGCGCCATGGAGGCATCCGGAGAGGAACCGGCAGCGTTAGTGGACAAGTTGGTGCAGCTGTCGATGATGGCGACGGCGGCCGAACACTCGGAAGTGAGGATGCCACTGCCGAGGGAAGGAACAATGGAGGACCCGGCGTGGGGGGGAGAACAAAGGGGGAACTGGCGCAGGGTGAATTTGTAACTTTGTATGCTCCCTTTATGGGTGACTATTTGCTTACCTTCGCAAGGTATGCAAGCAAAGAATATTACTGTGACAATAAAGTATCCTATTCAACTCAATTCAATTGTTCTTTGTTTTGGGGAGAGGAGCGTTGTGGCACAACAATAAACATCACCCATTCCTTCTCTCCAGAGATGCTGCCTGTCCGTCTGAGTTACTCCAGCTTTTTGTGTGTCTCATTGTGTAATAAAAACCGGCTTTGTTGGAACATGTTAAAAAATGTCGTTGGTGCGCTGGGGAAAATCACCAAACAAATTGCAAAGGAGACATTGCAAAAAGAACTGCAGATGATGGTTTAAACAAAACACACACACAAAGTGCTGGAGCAACTCGGTGGGACAGGCAACTGGAGAAGATGAATAGGCGAGGCCCTTTTTCATTTCTGGACATTCCCTCCACAGATGCTGCCTGCCCAGCTGAGTTACTCAAGCACTTTGTGTTTTTTGTAATCCAGTCCAGCATCTGCATTTCCTTGTGCCTCCAGGGAGTTTGTTTTGTTCTTTGGACTGGTCCAGTCATGCGGCCTGCAATGGGAAGTTTTAACTTGCAGATTATTTAATGAAGACATCCGGGACGTCGTAACTAAAGCAAGATGCCCGTCTCCCGCACAGGCTGAGCGGATGATCGCGGATGATGTGGGTGTGACGCTGGATGCAGTCCATGCCCGGAAGCAGTAGAACCTACTGGCCTTATTTTTAATGGGGCAGGCGTGGCTTGCTAAAGATTTACGATTCAGCCATCCTGAAATGCATGTTCTTGCTGCGACCACGTTGACAAACACAAGCCACTCTCCAGAATGGACAGGGGCGACTTGGGCTTGACACAGTGCGAGCGCCCACCCCGCTCGGCTGAGAACGCAGTGAGTACCTAATCCGAGGATCAGCCACAACTTGGAGACCCGTGAACGTGATGGACAGACCACGTTTCGTGTCGGCACCCTTCTTTAGGCTCTCAAACCCGCTGTGTTCCTCCAGCTCAAGGCTCCAGCATCTGCAGTTTCCGGTGTCCTCAACTTGTCTGCGAAAAAACAGGGTGGACCTGGCCTCCTCCTTCCCAGCTCCCCCCCCCCCCCAATCCCTCCTCATCGCAAAGTCTGTAGAAGGGGCCCGACCCGAAAGTCACCCATCTATGTTCTCCAGGGATGCTGCCTGACCCGCAGAGTTACTCCAGTACTTTGTGTCTATCATCGGTGTAATCTGGTACTTTGGTGCATCTGCAGTTCCTTGTTTCTTTGTTGCTGTTCCTTGGTTGGGAGTTTTCCAACAGCGAACTGAGCGGTGGGTGGAAACTGTCCGATAATCTCCCTCCTTCTCCCCCAGGCCGCCACTGATGGAGATGTGGGTGAAAGTGACGAGAATGTGGAGCGAGGCAACTGGTCCTCGAAGACCGACTACCTGCTCTCAGTGATCGGCTGTGCTGTGGGTCTGGGCAACGTCTGGAGATTCCCTTACCTGGCGTACAGGAACGGAGGAGGTACTGTAGATAGTCCACGGGTCTAAGGCACGGACGCGGAGTTCAATAGGTTTGGTTAGTTGAGCTTTCATCGTCGGCAGTTAGTGTCACCAGAATACATCATTCCTCTGACTTCACTCGCTTTAGGGCATTTGACCACATTGACCTAGGAGAGATCAATGGATTCCAATGAGATACACATTCCCAGGATAACATGGCCAGTAAAACCAGTGATCCTCGTCCAGAACCGCCAGTCCCTCGACAGGAAGCAAATTCAACCCGAAACGTCGTCGGTCAATATCCCTCCATAGATGCTGCCCGAGTCGCTGAGTTCGTCCAGCGGGTTGGGTTGGTTTTAAGGGTTCCAGTAGCTGCCGTCTCGTCTCTCCCGCCCACCATCCCCAACCCATCGCCCCTCCCGAAATCCCCATCTCCAATCTCCCCTGGAGGAACATCCCCGTCTAAACGGCAAATCGATGACACGCGACGCCGGTGCCCATCCTCACCAGAGTGTCAACCTCCCCCGCTCTGTCCATCCACTTTCACAACATTGCTCCGATGTGTCCCTCCCCTTCTCACTATTTCTGGTTGGCTGCCATTGACTAGCGGAGTTCCGCAGGGGTCGGTGCTGGCAGTGGCGGACTGGGTCTAAAATTATTAAAATAATAATTATTTTAATATAAAAAGCTGACACCCTGGCCATCCGCCACTGGGTGCTGGGGCCGCTACTCTTCACGTTTTATATTAATGATTTGGACGAGGGGATTGAAGGCTCTGTGGCAAAGTTTGCAGATGATACGAAAATAGGTGGAGGGCAGGTAGTGTAGAGAAAGCAGGGACTCTGCAGAAGGACATTGATAGGCTGAGAGAGAGTGGGCAGAGATGTGGCAAGTGGAATATAGTGTAGCAAAGTGTGGAGTGATGCATTTTGGTAGTTGGAATAAAGACGTAGACTATTTTCGAAATGGGGAGAGAATCCAGAAATCGGATGTGCAAAGGGACTTGGGAGTGCTGGTGCAGGATTTCCAAAAAGTAAATCTGCAAGTCCAATTGGTAGTAAAGAAGGCAAATGCAATGCGAGCATTTATTTCAAGAGGATTAGAATACAAAAACAGGGATGTAATGCCGAGGCTCTATAAGGTGCTGGTAAGGCCACATTTAGAGTATTGTGAGCACCATATCCAAGGAAGGGTGTGCTGGCTCTGGAGAGGGTCCAGAGGAGGTTTACAAGCATTATCCTAGGAATGAATAGGTTAATGTATGTTGAGCATTTGACGGCACTGGGCCTGTGCTCGCTGGAGTTTAAAAGAATGAGGGGACACCTCATTGAAATGTACTGAATAGTGAAAGGCTTGGATGAAGTGGATGTGCAGAGGATGTTTCCATTAGTGGGAGAGTCTAGGATTAGAGGTCACACCCTCAGAATGAAAGGACATTCCTTTAGGGGGGAGAGATAAATCAGCCATGAATGGTGGAGTAGACTTGATGGACCAAATGGCCTAATTCTGCTTCTATCACTTATGACCTTGTTGCTTAACCTAATCACAACTCAGCACGAACGATCCTGGTCTCATGAATGTGCAGACATAGTTTCCAAGCTTTGTTTTATCACTTACAGGTGCGTTTCTTATTCCTTATGGAGTCATGTTGGCACTTGCGGGAATGCCCATGTTTTTCTTAGATTCTTCCTTTGGGCAGTTTGCCAGCATGGGACCTGTTGGAGTGTGGAAAGCCGTGCCAATTCTACAAGGTGAGTGGTGATTTATTGGCACAATCTAAGCAGTCATTTTAATCAGACACCAGAGCCGGATTTACCACTAGGCTTCATAGGCTGAAGCCTAGGGCCTCGAAATCTAGGGGGCCTCCGGCCAAGGCAGGACACCTGCCGTTCAACTCTGAGCAGCCCCGCTCTCTATCTCTGTCACAACTCCGTCTCCGTCCGCCATCCGTATCCGTGTCCGGGCCGCCGGGACTACGCTCTCTGCTCGCTCCTCACCCGTTGGCGCGTCCGGCCGCCTTGCACATGCGCACTGCTACGGCCAGCACACCCTCCCCCTGCACATGCGCACAACCACGGCCTGCACAATATCGGCCGCCCTGCACATGCGCACTGCCACGGCAACTGGTCGGCGCTGGGCACTTTCTCCCTCGCTTTGAATTGTGGGAGATCTGGCCGCCATTGCTGTCCGGTTTCCACCTCGCCGCGACCGCTGAAAACCAACGCACAATCACTTACAGAAAAAAGAGCTACCTTAATTTTAGTTATGTCTGGTTGGGTAACTATGGTAGGTTGAAGACTATTCCATGTTTTAATTGTGTGGGGGAACTCCAATGGGAAGCCAGCAACTCTGGATAGAAGAAATTGGGTGACATTTCGGGTAGAGACCCTTCTTTTGACTCCCTCTGGTTTTAGTGTTTTTAGTTTAATTTAAAGATACAGCGTGGAAACAGGCCCTTTGGCCAACCGGGTCCACGCCGACCACTGATCACCCGTACACTAGTTCTATCCCACACATTAGCGATGTAAGTCTAGAGTGTTTTATTCTCTCACGTCCCAGTTAGAACAATTAAATCCTTACTTGCAACAGCACAACAGAATATGTAAATATAGTACTCTGTAAACAATGGTATAAACAAGAAAACAAAACGGTGTATATTTATATATGGATATATAACTATATAAATATATATTATTTGTATGTGTGTGTGTATATATATATAATATATATACACACACACGCACAATTTCCCTCCTGGGATTAATAAAGTTCTAACGTATAGTATTGTGTGTGTAGGAAGGAACTGCAGATGCTGGTTTAAACTGAAGATAGACACAAAAAGCTGGAGTAATTCAACAGGTCAGACAGAATCTCTGGACAAAAGGAAAATATTATGTTTTGGGTTGGGTCTGAAATAGGTCCCTGCACACCTTTGGAATGTGGAAGGAAACAAGAGTAACAGGAGAAAACCCATGCGATCAAAGGGAAAAGGAGCAAACTACATCCATACAGATAGCACCCATATTCAGGATCAATTCTGGGTTTCTGGCAATTTTAGGCAGCAACTGCATGGCCAATGTACTGCCCCATAGTCTTGAACTGAATTAAAACATGTAGTAGCTGTAAAGGGGGACATAGCATCACTTGGAGATTTAAGACTGAAAATGGATATTTTCATTTTTTTAGTAACCAAAGTTATCAACGTATAATTTTTTGTGTGTTGGAAAACAAAATATTGTGGCAGAGCTCGGGCACTGTCTGTGTTGAATTTGCAAATTCTCCCTGCGGGGTGTGGTTTCCTCCCACATCCCAAAGACACATTGGCTTTGTAGGTTAACTTGTCTCTGTAAATTTGCCCCTAATGTGTAGGGAGTGGGTGAGGAAAGTTGGGTAACAAAACTTATGTGAATGCGTGGAAAAGAATGCTGGAGAAACTCAGCGGGTGAGGCAGCATCTATGCAGCGAAGGAAATAGGCGATGTTTCGGGTCGAGAGCCTTCTTCAGACTGATGTGAGGGTGGGGGGGGGGGGGGGGGGAAGAAGAAAGGAAGAGGCGGAGACAGTGGGCTGAGGGAGAGCTGGGAAGGGGAGGAGAAAGCAGGGACTACCTGAATTTGGAGAAGTCAATGTTCATACCGCTGGGGTGTAAACTGCCCAAGCGAAATATGAGGTGCTGCTCCTCCAATTTACGGTGGGCCTCACTCTGGCCATGGAAGAGGCCCAGGATAGAAAGGTCGGATTCGGAATGGGGAAGGGGAGTTGAAGTAATGAGCCACCGGGAGTTTAGGTTGGTTATTGCGAACCGAGCGGAGGTGTTGAGCGAAACGATCGGCAAGCCTACGCTTGGTCTCACCGATGTAGAGCAGCTGACATCTAGAGCAGCGGATGTAATAGATGAGGTTCACCAAGCCTGCGCTTGATCTCACCGAGGTTGATCATACGCTGAATAATCCAACCACATTTTTGTTTGGAAGTGGAAATAAATAATAGAAATTGCATTCATTGCAAAGTGTAAAAAGAGTTAAGATACTCTATTATAATTTTGCTGCATGTCATTCTGGTATATATCATGTCTTGATTGGTTAATATGTTTAGTTTGTGACTTTATTTGAAGCAAAAATAATATGTGAATGCTTCATTAAGCATAATTCCGACTGGTAACTACACACTTCGTCCGAGCACATTATCGCACGCGTCATGCAAGCCATCGTAAATGACCACCTAAACTGTCATTTGGCAACCTAAAAAGCTGCCAAGGTTGCCCGGCTGACAACAGAGAAAAAAAGTTAAGTGAGAGCCCTGCAAGGTGTATAATATTATTGACACTGTCATTGGCCTTTCTTACATATGCTTGTGGTCTCTAAACAACTTTTCAGTAATTTTCCTTGCCCTCCAGTTCAGAATAACAGTGTTTTAAGCCGATAACTTGACACTAGCACTGGCAATAAATAAATAGACATGTATGTGGACCATCCTCCTCTAGTCGTGGGGGTGGGGGATTGGGAGGGGGCTCACATATGGAACAGCCTAGGGCATCTCTTCATCTAAATCCGGCCCTGTCAGACACAGTGGGTGTGGAGGGTGATGGCCTCAGCCCGGTCCAACACAGGCACTGCCCTCCCCACCATCGAAAGCATCTACTTGAGGAACAGCATCTATCATCAAGGTTCCTACCGTCCAGGCCATGCCATCTTCTTGCTTTAACGTCGGGCTTTAACATATAGTAGCCTGAAGTTCCACACCATCAGGTTCAGGAACAGCCACTTTCCTATAACTATCAGGCATTGAACCGACCCGCACGACCTTAATCCTACCTCAGCTGCGGGACACTACGCACCACTTCTTTCACTGTACCTGCACCTCTCTGTACTCTAGCTTGACAATATCTTTCCTATAACATGGTGACCAAAACTGAACACAATACTCTAAATGCGGCCTCACCATATATAACTGCAACCGAGCTTTCATATTCAATACTCAGACTGATGAAGGCCAATGTGCCGAAAGCCTTTTTGACCCCCATCTACATGTGATGCTACTTTCAAGGAACTATGTACCCGCACTGCCAGATCCCTCTGTTCTACCCAGAGCCTGAGCATTCACTGTGTAGGTCCTGCCCATGTTAGCCAATCATCTTTTGAAACTTCAAAGATGAACATAGAATTTATACATTTAGATATACCGATGGGACTTTTTGGATTATGGAATGTAATTGAATAATGTTAAAGTCATTTGGGAGATGTCGTGTTTTAGTTTAGAGATACAGCCGAGTAAGTGGCCCTAATCCCTCTTTGTATCCACACCATAAACACGAGGGGGCAATTTACAGAGGCCAGTTAACTTACAAACCTGCATGTCTTTGAAATGTGGGAGTAAGCCAGTGCAGCCAGAGGAATCTCACATGTTCACAGGGAGAACGTGCAAGCTTCACACAGACAACACCAGAGGTCAGGATCGAACTCGGATTCTCTGGCGTTGTGTAGCATAAGCTCTACCAGCTGGCTCACTGCAGATGAGTGAATTCAGTTTTAATTATGAGTAAAACACAAAGTGCTGGAGGAACTCAGACGGTCAGACAGCATCTATGGAGGGAATGGACAGTATGTTTCTGGTCCGGTTCTGACCCACTGAGTTCCTCCAGCACTTTGTGTTTTACTTAGGAATGCAGCGTTTGCAGTTCCTTGTGTTTCTTTAGTTTTAAGTTTACTCTTCATTTCTGAGAATTGGTAGATGTTGGGTAGAAAGAATATAACTGACACAAAATGCAAAGCTGCAACTCAACACAAATCAAAAGCAGAAGGGTGTTAAATGAGGACTGGAGGGAGATGTTTCTCGCTCATGGATGCATAGAAGTTCATGGAATCATGAAACACAGCCTCACTCGCATCAAGCAGCCAATTACACAAATCCCTT
Organism: Amblyraja radiata; assembly: GCF_010909765.2. NCBI lineage: Eukaryota > Metazoa > Chordata > Chondrichthyes > Rajiformes > Rajidae > Amblyraja > Amblyraja radiata. The sequence continues at coordinate 57,176,196 of NC_045967.1, forward strand.
TTTTATTTTCCCATCAGCCTATTCCACACACTATGGCCTCTCTGCAGCTGCCAATTAACTCTCCAACCCACACATCTTTGGGATGTGGGAGGAAACCAAAGCACTTGGAGAAAACCTACACGATTATTGGTACGTTCTTCCCGTGACCTCCATGGGTTTTCTATGAGATCTTTGGTTTCCTCCCACACTCCAATTATGTACAGGTTTATAGATTAATTGGCTTGGTATAAATGTAATAAAAATTGTCTCTAGAGTGTGTAGGATAGAGCTAGTGTATGGTAATCGCTGGTCGGCGCGGGCTTGGTGGGCCAAGAAATCGTGTATCTCTAAACTAAACTAAATCACAAGTAGAAATGCAAACTTCAGAGACTTCACTTGAGGACAGGATCAAGCCCATGTTACTGGGGCTGTGAAGTAGCAGCAATACTAGATGTACCACTGTGCATTATTAATCAAGTAGTAATAATGGTGAATAATGTAGACGATACAAAGAGAGTTTAGTTTAGTGATACAGCGCGGAAACAGGCACTTCGGCCCACTGAATCTGCACCGACCAGCGATCCCCACATTAACACTATCATACACATACTAGGACAATTTACATTTATACCAAGCCAATTAACCTACATATCCGTACGTCATTGGAGTGTGGAAGTAAACCGAAGATATTTGTTAAACCCCACGCGGTCACGGGGAGAACGTATAAACTCCGTGCAGACAGCGCCCGTAGTCGAGATCGAACCCGGGTCACCGGCGCTGTCAGGCAGCGCTGCAAGGCAACTACACCGCTGCACCACCGTGGCCGCCCCACGCTCTCCTCAAAAGGTGGGGTCGGAAGTTGTGAAGGATGTATTCTTGCCATAGAGGGAGTACAGAGAAGGTTCACCAAACTGATTCCTGGGATGTCAGGACTTTCATATGAAGAAAGACTGGATAGACTCGGCTTGTACTCGCTAGAATTTAGAAGATTAAGGGGGGATCTTATAGAAACTTACAAAGTTCTTAAGGGGTTGGACAGGCTAGATGCAGGAAGATTGTTCCCGATGTTGGGGTAGTCCAGAACAAGGGGTCACAGTTTAAGGATAAGGGGGAAATCTTTTAGGACCGAGATGAGAAAAACATTTTTCACACAGAGAGTGGTGAATCTCTGGAATTCTCTGCCACAGAAGGTAGTTGAGGCCAGTTCATTGGCTATATTTAAGAGGGAGTTAGATGTGGCCCTTGTGGCTAAAGGTATCAGGAGAGAAGGCAGGTACAGGATACTGAGTTGGATGATCAGCCATGATCATATTGAATGGCAGTGCAGGCTCGAAGGGCCGAATGGCCTACTCCTGCACCTATTTTCTATGTTTCTAAGTACAAAAATAATATGTTAAGTGAGTGGCTAAAAATGAGGCAGGTGGAGCTTAATGCAGGGAAATGTGAGGTAATCCATAAAATATGTTTAAAATGAGAGAAACTACAAAATATTTCTTTCAGCACAATAAGATCGCCGTAAGGGATATTCCAGGCAGTAGGAGCATGTGCTGTGGGGTGCACTGAAGGTTGATGCATTTTTACATAGAACACAGAATAATACAGCCAAGAAAAATTAATCTCTGCCTGCAGGTGATCCATATCCTCCAAATCCATTATCGTGTCAACCACCTCAACCACCTCCTTAGCTGCACATTCCAGACAATCTCCACCCTTTATGTTAATTCTTGCCCTGCACACCACCTTTAAAATTTGGTACTCTCACCTTAAAGGAATGCGCTGTGTCTTTAATATTTCTATTCCGAGAAAATGGTTCTGATTGCCAACCCTATTTAAGCCTCGTAATTTTATCTACTTCTCAACCTCTGACATTCCAGAGAAAACAATCCAAGTTTGTCCAACCTCTCCTTCTAGTTAATACCGTATAATCAAGGCAGCGTTGTGGGAAACGACTGCTGTCCATGGTCCCTCTGCCACTGAACATTGAGTGGCTAAGCCCTGTGTAAAAAACCCTCAAATGCTAGAAGTTTTGAAATCCCTAAGGGGGGACTTACAGAGTACACCACTTGCTCACAATACCAATGTACAGAATCTAGAGCAGCCACAATGGCGCAGAGGTAGAGTTGCTGCTTTGCATCGCATGCAGCTCCAGGGACCCGGGTTCGATCCCGACTACGGGTGCTGTCTGTACGGAGTTTGTACGTTCTCCCTGTGACCGCGTGGCTTTTCCCCGAGATCTTCGGTTTCCTCCCGTACTCCAAAGACGTACAGGTTTGTAGGTTAACCGGCTTGGTGTAAATGTAAATTGTCCCTAGTGTGTGCAGGTTTGTGCTAATGTGCAGGGATCGCTGGTCAGTGTAGAATCGGTGGGACTAAGGGCCTGTTTCCATGCTGTATCTCTAAACTAAACCATTACAATATGAATATCTATATTACTAAAAGTCTGTTCTTGACCGGTTTTGGCCATCTGTGCTGCGATTTCCGAGAGAACGCCGCCACCTACGGCCGTCATTTTTGGCCACCTTGCTCAGAGCCCCCCTCCGTCGCATGTGTGCCGAGGATTTTTCCCGTCGATTAAAAATGACAGAGATATTAATGTTTTTACAAAATTCCCCATTCTCTCTGCTGCCCCCGCTGGCGGCAGGGGGGAGGGACTATAAAACCAGGAAGTGGTGTGCCACACAGTCTCTTCAAGATGGAGGAAGGCAGAGGGCCACATTTCTCTGAGCTGTGAATAACACTGAACACATGTCTACTCAAATGTAAGTGCCCTTAGTGGTTCTAAAATGCCTGCAGAATGTGTCTATTGGTTCTAAAGCTTGCAAAAAAATGTCTATTGGTTCTACAGCTTGCAAAAAAATGTCTATTGGTTCTAAAGCTTTCAAAAAATGTCTATTGGTTCTAAAGCTTGCAAAAAGTGTCTCTATTGGTTCTAAAGCTTGCAAAAAGTGTCTCTATTGGTTCTAAAGCTTGCAAAAATGTCTATTGGTTCCTAAGCTTGCAGAAAGTGTATCTATTGGTTCTAAAGCTTGCAAAACAATGTCTATTGGTTCTAAAGCTAGCAAAAAGTGTCTCTATTAGTTCTAAAGCTTGCAAAAAGTGTCTCTATTGGTTCTAAAGCTTGCAAAAAAATGTCTATTGGTTCTAAAATGGTTCATACTAGCGCTCCAGAAAGCGCCCCTGCCCCCCCCCCCCCCCCCCCCTCCCCCTCCCCCTCCCCCCCCCCTCCCCCTCCCCCTCCCCTGGTTGGCTTGGCTGTGCCTTGAAATTGAAAGGCACTACTTACTGCAAATGGTGGCATGAAGTTGAAAGGCACTACTTACTGCAAATGGTGGCTTGGGAGCTTTAGCTTGAAATTGAAAGGCACTTCTTACTGCAAATGGTGGCTTGGTTGCTTTGGCTTGAAGTTGAAAGGCACTACTTACTGCAAATGGTGGCTTGGGTGTGGCTTGAAGTTGAAGACACCACTTACTGCAAATGGTGGCATGAAGTTGAAAGGCACTACTTACTGCAAATGGTGGATTGGTTGCTTTGGCTTGAAGTTGAAAGGCACTACTTACTGCAAATGGTTGCTTGGGAGCTTTGGCTTGAAGTTGAAAGGCACTATTACTGCAAATGGTGGCTTGGTTGCTTTGGCTTGAAGTTGAAAGGCACTACTTACTGCAAATGGTGGCTTGGGTGTGGCTTGAAGTTGAAAGACACCACTTACTGCAAATGGTGGCATGAAGTTGAAAGGCACTACTTACTGCAAATGGTGGATTGGTTGCTTTGGCTTGAAGTTGAAAGGCACTACTTACTGCAAATGGTGGCTTGGGTGTGGCTTGAAGTTGAAAGACACCACTTACTGCAAATGGTGGCATGAAGTTGAAAGGCACTACTTACTGCAATTGGTGGATTGGTTGCTTTGGCTTGAAGTTGAAAGGCACTACTTCCTGCAAATGATTGCTTGGGTGTGGCTTGAAGTTGAAAGGCACTACTTACTGCAAATCGGGTGCGTGGGTGCATTGGCTTGAAGTTGAAAGGCACTACTTACTGCAAATTGTGGCTTGAAGTTGAAAGGCAGTACTTACTGCAAATGGTGGCTTGGGTGCAATGGCTTGAAATTGAAAGGCATTACTTACTGCAAATGGTGGCATGAAGTTGAAAGGCACTACTTACTGCAATTGGTGGATTGGTTGCTTTGGCTTGAAGTTGAAAGGCACTACTTCCTGCAAATGATTGCTTGGGTGTGGCTTGAAGTTGAAAGGCACTACTTACTGCAAATGGGGTGCGTGGGTGCATTGGCTTGAAGTTGAAAGGCACTACTTACTGCAAATTGTGGCTTGAAGTTGAAAGGCAGTACTTACTGCAAATGGTGGCTTGGGTGCAATGGCTTGAAATTGAAAGGCATTACTTACTGCAAATGGTGGCATGAAGTTGAAAGGCACTACTTACTGCAAATGGTGGCTTGGGTGTGGCTTGAAGTTGAAAGACACCACTTTCTGCTAATGGTAGCATGAAGTTGAAAGGCACTACTCACTGCAAATGGTGGCTTGGTTGCTTTGACTTGAAGTTGAAAGGCACCTCTTACTGCTAATGGTGGCTTGGGTGTGGTATGAAGTTGAAAGCCACTACTTACTGCAAATGGTGGCGTGGGTGCATTGGCTTGAAGTTGAAAGGCACCACTTACTGCAAATGGTGGCATGAAGTTGAAATGCACTACTTACTGCAAATGGTGGATTGGGTGCTTTGGCTTGAAGTTAAAAGGCACTACTGTAAATGCACTTACTTCCTGTTTGCACTGTATATTGATTTTAGATAAAACGCTACCATTTACGGCTGTGATTTTTGGCCATCTTACTCAGTCCCCCCTCCGCTGAGCAGATGCAAAGAATTCTTCCCATCAATGAAAAATAAAAGTGTTATTAGTTTTTTTTTAAATGTTGAGAATCTCTCTCCTGTCAATCACTCCATGAAAGCCACATATTTTCCAGTGGGGGGGGGAGGGGTTATAAAACCCAGAAATGTGGGTGTGGCTCAGTCTCTGCAAGATGGAGGAGGGAGAGGTCACGACTTGCTGTCTTTAGTGGCATACTTCAAATGGTATGAAACTGCACTTGAATTTGGTGGCCTTGCACCCTGCTAGAAGTGGTAAGAAACTGCACTTGAATTTGGTGGCCTTATACCCTGCTTGAAATAGAATTTCAAGGAGTAGCCGTGAGTCAACTACCAGCCCACCAGCCGTGAGTGAGTGAGTTGCCAGCACAACAGGCTTGATTGACTGAGACGCCAGCCCAAGAATCCATTTGGCGCACAATTTGCACACTAGCCCTCTGGAAACCAGTCCCTTCAGCCCACAACACCCATACTAGCGCTCCAGAAAGCCCCCCCCCCCCCACCCAACTGGCCACCAATATTAGAATTGGTGGAGAGGTGGAATATTGCGTTGGATGACCAGCCCTCCTGTGTGATGCTGGGACCCAACGGGTCCCACTTAGTCTAGTATAAACTATAAATGGAAAATCTATTTTTATAAATTAAGTTTTTTTCCCAAGTTAAAAAAACAAAGCTTTAATACAGAGGGACCAAGATGTCCTTAGACATGACACGATAAAGGTAGCATACTGGTTTGGCAATTTAGGAGGAAGGCATGGAGAATGTTACTCTTGCAATGATGTGGAGTAGGGAAACTGGTAAGGTACATGTACATGGATAGGACAGGTTTGGAGGGATATGGACCAAGCGCAGGCAAGTGGGATTAGTGTAGCTGGGACATTGTTGGTTGGTATGGCTGCGTTGGGCCGAAGGGCCTGTTTCCACACTGCATCACTCTATGACTCTATAACATGTAGGGTTACTGCTCTCCGAACAAAGTTGTACATTTTAATGTTAAGGCACTGATATGTAATGTACAGTCTGTATCACATGCACACAGAGAAGCCAATCTGCGCGCCACCTTGGATCACAAGACTACTTATTCCCATGTCCTAAGTTGCTGCTGTTTTATTTCTCTGCCTAATTTATCTGATTTTCCTTACTCCACATCCGTGTCGTAGCCACCAATCAAAATATGTTTAGTCAGTGGAATCTGCGTGAAATACTTTCTATAATAATCGCTTGTCTGTTCCGTTTCTAGGTGTGGGGATCACCATGGTCCTTTTTGGGGCAATTGGTGAAATTTACTACAACTGCATCATCGCCTACAGCCTGTTCTACCTGTTTGCTTCCTTCCAATCCCCGCTGCCGTGGTCAGACTGCTTCAGCTGGTGGGGTGCGGATGAAACCTGCAGCCGGACACCCAGAGGTACTGAGCGAACTCTGTTGGGTAAAGTGTCAGATCTTTCTTTGTCAGTCTAGGAATGGTTTCACTGTGGGATTGACGGTTTCAGGCATTGATATTATATTAACATCAAAAAGAAGGCTGCAGATGCTGGCAATTTGAAATAAACAGCTTCTTCCCCTCCATGTCACTAGGCTTCTGAATGATCCTCCATAAGCTGGGGTACTGTCCAATTCACCTCTACCCCATTGCAGACATTGACTGTCTCTGGAAGAAAGCTTATCACTGTACCTCAGTACAAGTGACAATAATAAACCTAAACCTAAAAACAAAGCCAGCAAATAAGTTCAGCAGTTCAGGCTGCATTTGTGGAGAGAGAAACAGAGTTAATGTTTCAGGTTTATCAGAACTGGTGTTAAATGTTGAACAGTGAATTTTTAAAAATAAATTGGTTAATGGTATTGCTCACAGCAAAATAACAGATTATAGCTTGTTTTTCTAGTCATTCTTAACTATTTTCTAATTCTTTTTTGTTTCCATGTTACAGTTTGATTTGTCACTGTCGTCATGCCATTGTGATTATTTCTGACATTGTCTCCATTGTCCGTAGACTATGTATTGTCCGTAGCTTCTATGGCTATGTATTTTAATGTTCAATCACTGAAATATAATGTTTGTATTACAAACATAGCATCAGCTGTATTCTCCCCCCATTTACACCTTTATTGCTCCCCTTTAGGTTTAGGTTTATTAGTCACGTACTGAGGTACAGTGAAAAGCTGTATTTGCATGCTAGCCAAGCAAATCAGATAATGCTATACACAAATGCAATCAAACCAAATTCCAATACATTAGGTAGAGCAAAGGATAATATACGGAGTGCAGAAGATAGTCCTCAGCATTGTAGTGCACCAGTTCCATAGACAAAGTCCAAAGTCCGCAATGAGGTAGTGGTGAATTGGCTCTATATAAATTGGTTGATGGTATTGCTCACAGCAAAAGAACAGATTACAGCTTGTTTTTCTAGTCATTCTTAACTATTTTCTAATTCTTTTTTGTTTCCATGTTACAGTTAAGTGTAAATGTCATCACTCAAGAAGGTGTGTACTTTTAAACCCCACTTCGTATTTTCCAGATCCCCTCTGCAACCTCACTCTGGACGGCGAGTATTCTGGAATCGTTAATACAACTTGGCTGCAGGCAAACAACAAAACTTGTTCCAATGGATCAGAAATCCATGTTCCTCACCAGGGTCCAAGTGAACAATACTGGGAGTAAGTAACTTGCTGTACAGAGCACACACGGTACACTTTGTAGGGGAAAATGATTAGAAATGACTCTTGATTAGTATGGGTGTCAGAGGTAATGGAGAGATGGTAGGATAATGGGGTTAGGAGGGAGAGATGGATCAGCCATGATTGAATGGCGGAGACTTGATGGGCCAAATGGCCTACTTCTGCTCCCATCACTTATGATGTTATAAAAGGTGAATGTCTAGTTTAACAAGTAAAATGCTGTAGGGTGCGAGTGGCGCAGCTGGTGGAGCTACAGACTTTCAGCGCTGGTGACCAGGGTTCAGACCTGACTTGGCTGCTGTCACTGTGGAGTTTGCAAGTTCTACCCGTGACCACATGGCTGTTTTCAGGGTGCTCTGGTTTCCTCCCACATCTCAAAGACGTGTGGGTCTGTACGTTAATTTAGTTTACTTTACCTCCTCAGGGATCGGTGCTGGGGCCACTGCTTTTTATCATCTATATTCAACCTCTTGGCAATATTCTCCGTCATTTTGGAATCAATTTTCACTGCTACGCCGATGATACACAACTTTACCTCTCCACAAAACCAAACACCTCCCTTCCCCCAACTGCCCTCACCACCTGTCTTCAAGCTATCAGCAACTGGATGTCACTCAACCTTCTAAAACTCAATGGAAATAAAACAGAAATCATGCTAATAGGCTCAAAGTCCACACTCTCCAAAACCCACCCGTTCACCATTTCAGTTGATGTCTCACCCATACCCACCTCCTCCCATGTCAAAAGTCTCGGCGTCATTCTGGACAATACACTTTCCTTTGGCCCCCACATCAGCAATATCACACGCTCTGCATACTTTCATCTCCGCAACATCACCAGACTCCGCCCCTCCCTCTCCAAAGACAATACAAAAGTCCTCATCCACGCTCTGGTCACATCCCGCATCGATTACTGCAACGCCCTCCTCACTTGCACCTCCAATAAACTTCTTCATCGCCTCCAATGCATTCAGAACTCTGCAGCCCGGATCATCACCCGCACCAGATCATCAGACCACATCACACCCATCCTCACTCAGCTCCACTGGCTCGCTGTGCACCACCGGATTAACTACAAGATTTTACTGCTGACCTTCAAAGCCCTACACCACCTTGCTCCCCAATACCTCTCTGACCTGCTGCTACCATACACTCCTTCCCGGTCACTTCGTTCCTCCTCAGCTGCAATTTTAACTGTCCCCACATTTAGACTCAGCACCATGGGTGCCAGAGCCTTCAGCTGCTCTGCCCCACGTCTCTGGAACACTCTCCCACCTCCCATCCGTCACCTGGACACTATCGATCAATTCAAATCACAACTCAAAACACACCTGTTTAGATTAGCATACCCGACATAACTTCCACCATGTTCACCCTGATTTTAATGACTTAAAATGTTTTGTGTATTTTTTGTTTTTTATGTTTTTTGTTTTTAATCAACTTGATTTTAATATTGATAAATGTATTGTGATTTTATGTCCTGTAAGGTGTCCTTGGGTGTCCAGAAAGGTGCCAGCAAATAAAATGCATTATTATTATTATTATTATTACTTTAGATACAGCGCGGAAACAGGTCCTTAGGCCCATCGAATCTGCACTGAGCAGCAATCCCCGCACACTAACACTATCCTGCACACATTTGGGATATCTTACAATTTTACCAAGTTAATTAACCTACAAACCTGTACGTCTTTGAAGTGTGGGAGGAAACCGAAGCTCCCGTGGAAAACCGACGCAGGTCATGGGAAGAGAGTACAAACTCCGTACAGACAGCACCAATAATCAGGATCAAATCTGGGTCTCTGGCGTTTTCCCGGAGGTTGCAGGTGGTTGCCGGAGGTTGCAGGTAGTGGAAGCAGGTAGGGAGACTGACAAAAACCTCCGGGAACCGCACAAAGTCTACAGAGGTTTCTGTCCGGTTTCCTAAGTGGGACAGGGGCATTAGACACTTCTCTCTGGTTGTGGTAGGATGATTCAGTTGCCTGATAACAGCTAGGAAGGAACTCCCTGAATCTGGAGGTGTGCGTTTTCACACTTCTACATCTGGGAGAGGGGAGAAGAGGGAGTGGCCAGGGTGCAACTCAACCTTGATTGTGCTGCTGGCCTTGCCGAGATAGCGTGGGGTATAAATGGAGTCAATAGAAGGAAAGTTCATTTGTGTGATGGTCTGGGCTGCATCCACAATTTGCTGCAATTTCTTGGATGTAACTGTTTTACACTCCGTCGGAGTGGCCCAGCCCGGGGCTGGAACTGCGCTCTCGTGAGAGCGGCCTGGCGAGGGGCTGAGAGACTTTCCCGTGAGGGGCTGTGGCCCATCGGAGTGGCCCAGCCCGAGGGTGAACGGCACCCCCGTCGGAGTAGTCCAGCCCGAGGGAGAACGGCACTCCCGTCGGAGTGGCCCAGCCCGAGGGTGCAACGGCACTCCCGTCGGAGTGCCCCAGCCCGAGGGAGAACGGCATTCCCGTCGGAGTGGCCCAGCCCAAGGGAGAACGGCACTCCCGTCGGAGTGGCCCAGCCCGAGGGTCCAACGGCACTCCCGTCGGAGTGGCCCAGCCCGAGGGAGAACGGCACTCCCGTCGGAGTGGCCCAGCCCGAGGGAGAACGGTACTCACGTGAGGGCGATCCGGCTCGGGGCTGGAACGGTGCTCCGGTGGCTGGGACGGCGTTCTGGCGGCGGTGACCTGAGTCCTGGGTTGAGCTGCGGGCCAGCGGCTGCGTGTGCTGGACTGGAGGGCGGCAGCTTCGACCACCCCCGGGCCGTGGTGTTGGAACCGGCCCGTTTGCGGGGTTCGGTGAGCCGCGGGACTGTTGTGCCATCGCCCGGTGGGGAATCGCTTCAGCGCAGAGGTAGAAGAGGAGGGAAGAGACAGTAACCCTAAGATTTTTGCCTCCACCACAGTGAGGAGGTGCTTGGAGGATACACTGTGGTGGTGTTAATTTGTGTTTATTGTTGTTTATTATTGTATGATTGTATGTATGACTGCAGGCACGAAATTTCATTCAGACCGTAAGGTCTGAATGACAATAAAGGTATTCAATTCAATTCAATTCAAGCTGTGATGCATCCTGATAAAATGCTTTCTATTGTGCACCTGTAGAAAATGGAGAGAGTTGCAGGAGGCATGCCAAACTTCCTACGTCTTCTAATGAAGTAGATGCGTTGGTGTGCTTTCTTGGTCGTTGTTTCAATATAGGTGGTCCAGGAGAAGTTGTTGGTGATATTGACTCCTAGGAATTTGAAGTTTTCAACCATCTCTAGTTTAGCGCTGTCAGATTCAAAGATTCAGAATTAAAATTTTATTGTCATTGTGCAGTGTACAGTACAGAGATAACGAAATGCAGTTAGCATCTCCCTAGAAGAGCGACATAGAATATGAGCAATAAATAAATATATTTACGTGCATACAGACATAGTAGTGCAATTATTTTTTTCCTAGTGGAAGGAGTGTCTGGTGGTGGGGGGGGGGGGGGGTGGTTGGCAATCACCGAGCTACAGTGTTGAGTAGTGTAACAGCCACAGTGAGGAAGCTGTTCCTGGACCTGCTGGTCCGGCAACGGAGAGACCTGTAGCGCCTCCCGGATAGTAAGAGGGTAAACAGTCTATGGTTGGGGTGAGAGCAGTCCTTGACGAAGCTGGTTGGTATGGATGCTCTCGATGGTGCAGCGGTAGAAGTTCACCAGAATCTGAGGAGACAGGTGGACCTTCTTTAGTCTCCTCAGGAAGAAGAGACGCTGTTGAGCATTCTTGACCAGAGTTGAGGTATTGTGGGTCCAAGAGAGGTCATCGGAGATGTTGACCCCCAGAAACCTGAAGCTGGAAACACGTTCCACCTCCGTCCCGTTAATGTGGATGGGGGTGTGCGTGCCACCCCTAGACTTTCTGAAGTCTACAATGTAAACTGGGGTATGTGTAACGTTTGCTTCCTGGTCGATCATTATCTCCTTTGTCTTTCTCTTGTCATTCAGTAAGGGGGTTCTACATCGGTCAACGTCAATAGATGAGATGGGAGAGATTGTTTGGAACCTGGCTCTCTGTCTACTTCTAGCCTGGTTCATCATCGGGGCCGCTCTGTCTCGAGGAATCAAATCTTCAGGAAAGGTAAACTAACCAGCAACAGAAAGAGCTGAAGCAGCATTGAAAAAATGCTAAGTAGTACAACAATTCCACGAGAATGTACCTGGCGGCACAGTGGTGTTGGTAGTAGAGCTGCTGCCCCATAGCGCCAGAAATCCAGGCTCGATCCTGACTTCAGGTGCTGTGTGTGGAGTTTAAATATATTTTATTATATTAAATATAGGATGAAATCTTAATGTGCCTGTCCCACTTAGGCAATTTTTCAGTGGACTCCCGGTGACTGACAAATTGCCGGCAGTCGCCTGAAACACCGACAACTGGAATGGCGACTGCCAGAGTGGAACACACTCACACACAAACACATCGCTTCCTTCACCACCCCGTTATGCAGGCGGGGAACAGGGCAAGCAGGGGGAGCGCTGTATAAAAGGTTCACACGGGTGAAGCCAAGGTGAAATGGACACACACCGCGATGAACAGGAAGGTTGGCGCTGTAAAAAGACAGCTAAAGCACAGTGTACAGTAAATCCTTTCAAAGCAGGGGGGGGGGGGGGAGGGGGGGAGAAGGAATGGAGACAACTTTTAAGAAGCCAGAGATACACGGCTGTGAAGCTCGGCGGACATTTAACATTACCGGTCGGTTATCCTTCGTTCTGAAAAATACTGCTTACCTACAAGAACCCTCGACTTCCTGGCAATCCACCTATGGTTCGAGAATTCTCGCTACTTGCCATGGCGGCTTCATTCTAGTCGCCGCTAATTTTTCAACATGTTGAAAAATTCATGGCAACCATATGAGGCCGTGACTAGTTCCCAGAATGCAGGAACTCCTCACGACCATGAAGGCGACTCTCCGGCAACCACCCGCGAACATGTGGCGACCATGTGGCGACTGCACTCGCCTAAAAGTCGCCTAAGTGGAACAGGCCCATAAGTCAAGTCAAGTCAAGTTTATTTGTCACATACATATACGAGATGTGCAGTGAAATGAAAGTGACAATGCTCGCGGACTTTTGTGCAAAAGACAAACAACCAAACAAACTATAAACACAATCATAACACACATATTCTTTTACATAATAAATAATGGAAGGAAAAACGTTCAGTAGAGTTAGTCCCTGGTGAGATAGGTGTTTACAGTCCGAATGGCCTCTGGGAAGAAACTCCTTCTCAACCTCCGTTCTCACCGCATGGCAACGGAGGCGTTTGCCTGACCGTAGCAGCTGGAACAGTCCGTTGCAGGGGTGGAAGGGGTCTCTCATGATATTGTTGGCTCTGGAGTTCCTGTAGGGGGGCAAGTGAAGTTCCCATAATGCGTTCTGCCAAATGCACTACTCTGTGCAGAGCCTTCTTGTCCTTGGCAGAGCCATTCCCAAACCAGATGGTAATGTTCCCAGACAAGATGCTTTCCACCGCCGCTGCGTAGAAGCACTGGAGGATCCTCGGAGACACTCTGAATTTCCTCAATTGCCTGAGGTGGTAAAGGCGCTGCCTTGCCTTACTCACGAGTGCTGAGGCGTGTGATGCCCATGTCATATCCTCGGAGATGTGGACTCCCAGATATTTAAAACAGTTTACCCTATCCACAGGATCCCCATTTATCCTCAATTGAGTGTACGTCCTCGGATGATGTGCCCTCCTAAAGGCCATGATCAGCTCCTTCGTTTTTTTGATATTCAAGATGAGGCTGTTATCCTGGCACCAGAGTGCTAGACCAGCCACCTCCTCCCGGTAGGCCTTTTCGTCGTTGTCTGAGATCAGGCCCACCACCACAGTGTCATCAGCAAACTTAATTAATGAGTTGGAGCTGAACCTAGCCACACAGTCATGTGTGTACAGGGAGTACAATAGGGGGCTGAGGACACAACCCTGGGGCGATCCTGTGCTCAGGGTGAGGTACTTCGATGTATTCCCTCCCATCTTGCCTACCTGGTCAAGTGAACCTTAACCTGATGAACCTGCATGGAGGAGAAAAATGTAAGTCACAATATGTGACGTCACTGGAAGCTGTTGTTTTAAAAGGTGTTTTTTTTTAAACGTTAATGATGAATAACCCGGGGGGGTGGGGTGGGAGGAGGTGGGGAGTGTGAATAACCCGGGGGGGTGGCACTCGGCAGCTTGAGAGCCCATTGTGATTGGTGTACTGTGAGTGGGATTGTGACATCATCAGTGGAAAGACCTGGAAAAAGGCTGTGCGTGAGAACCATTTTTTGCCTTTTTTAAAAATACTTGAATCGTCAATAACTTGTGAAATATAGAATTAAATCTTAAGTGAACCTGATTATTGCATGGAGGGGGAATATGTGAGTCAGTATATGTAAAGATTTAAACGTTTTGGTGAAGGTAGAAAAACACATACGGACACACACGCACGTATACATACATACAAGATGAGACTTTTAATAGTTGTTCCCCCAACGTGCGGTTGTGGGGGGGGGGGGGCGGCACGCAGCACGCAGCGTCACACACACTAACTATCCCCCCCCCCGCACTCACGCTAATTACCCCCTTGATATTATATTAATATTATTAATTTGCTCCTTTTACCCCATAACCACCCTATCTACTGACGCATAGCCCCCAACTTGCAGTCACATCTAGAGAGGCGGGGGTAGAGAGTGAGGGCAGAGAGAGAAGGGGCAGAGGCAGAGAGAGAGACAGAGACACAGAGAGAGGGGCAAGAGGGGTAGGGGGGTGGAGAGGAGGATAAGAGGGAGGGTGGGTGAGGGGGGAAAGGTGGGGGAGGAGGGGAGGAGCGAGAGAGGGTGAGAGTGAGGGGGAGAGAGAGGGGGTGCTGAGGGGGGTGAGGGGAAGCGGTGGGGAGCAGGGAGGGGGAGGGAGGGGGAGGGTGGAGGGAAGAGGGGAGGGGGTGTGGAGGGGAGGGGGTTTAGGGGAGGGAGGGAAGGTGGGGGAGGGGATGGTGGGGAGAGAGGGGGAGGAGGGGAGAGGGGGAGGAGGGGAGAGAGGAGGGGGGAGAGAAGGGGGGAGAGAAGGGGGAGAGGGAGGGGAAAGAGGGGAGAGAGAGGGTGTGCTGAGAGGGGAGGGGGAGAGGTGGGGAGCAGGGAGGGGGAGGGAGAGTGGAGGGAAGGGGGTAGGGGTGTGTGGAGGGGAGGGGGTTTAGGGGAGGAATGGTGGGGGAGGGGAGGGGGGAGAAAAAGAGGGGGGAGAGAGAGGGGGGGGGAGGGGGGAGAGGAGGGGGGGAGAAGAGAGGAGAGGGTGGGGGGGAAAGGAGAGGGGAGGAGAACTTAAAAAACATTTTAGAACCAAAAAAGACACATTCTGCGAGCATTGTAGAACCAAAAGAGACACTTTTTGCAAACATTTTAGAACCAATAAACACTTTTTGCAAACATTTTAGAACCAATAGACACATTCTGCAAGCGTTTTAGAACCACTAAGGACACTTACATTTGAGTAGACATGTGTTCAGTGTTATTCACAGCTCAGAGAAACGTGACCCTCTGCCTTCCTCCAGCTTGCAGACACTGATTGAGGCACACCACTTCCTGGTTTTATAGTCCCTCCCCCCTGCCGCCAGCAGGGGCAGCAGAGAGAATGGGGAATGTTTTAAAATCATTAATATCTCTGTCATTTTTCATCGATGGGAAAATCCTCGGCACACATACGGCGAAGCGGGGCTCTGAGCAAGGTGGCCAAAAATGACGGCCGTAGGTGGCGGCGTTCTCTCGGAAATCGCAGCACAGATGGCCAAAACGGGTCAAGAACAGACGTTTAGTAATATAGATAGATATAGATAGATAGATATAAAATTCTTAGAGGATTTGACAGGGTTGATGCAGGAAAATTGTTCCCGATGTTGGGGGAGTTCAGGACCAGGGGTCACAGTTTAAGAATAAGGGATCTGCCATTTAGGACTGAGATGAGGAAAAATCGTTTTCATCCAGAGAGTTGTGAATCTGTGGAATTCTCTTCTACAGAAGGCAGTGGAGGCCTACTCACTACATATGTTCAAGAGTGAATTGGATTTAGCTCTTAGAGCTAAGGGAATCAAGGGATATTGGGAAAAAGCTGGAACGGGGTACTGATTTTTGATGATCAGCCATGATCATATTGAATGGCGGTGCTGGCTCAAATGGCCGACTCCTACACTATTTTCTATATTTATTGCTTTCTCCACATATCCCTTGATTCCATTAGTCCTATGAGATAAATCTGAAGAAGGGTCTCGATCGGAAACGTCACCCATTCCTTCTCTCCAGAGATGTTGCCTGTCCTACAGAGTCAGTCCAGCATTTCGTGTCTACCTTGAATTTAAACTAGCATCTGCAGTTCTTTTCTACGCATCATACTCCAGGTGCGGTCTCACCAGGGCCCTGTACAAGTGCAGTAGGGCCTCCTTGCTCCTAAACTCAAATCCTCTCGCAATGAAGGCCAACATGCCATTAGCTTTCTTCACTGCCTGCTGTACCTGCATGCTTACTTTCAGTGACTGATGTACAAGCTCACTCACATTTTGGTGCATCTACTCTTTTCCAAATCTGACACCATTCAGATAATCTGCCTTCCTGTTCTTGCCACCAAAGTGGATAATCTCACATTATACTGCATCTGCCCACTCACCCAACCTATCCAAGTCACCCTGCAGCCTCATAGTATCCTCTTCGCAGCTCACACTGCCACCCAGGTTTGTGTCATCCGCAAACTTGGAGATGTTACATTTAATTCCCTCGTCTAAATTGTTAATATATATTGTAAATAACTGGAGTCCCAGCACTGAACCTTGCAGCACCCCATTAATCACTGCCTGCCATTCTAAGGAGGACCTGTTAATCTATATTTGCTTCCTGTCTGCCAACCAGTCTACCCAACCCCCAATACCATGCGCTCTAATTTTGCACACTAATCTCTTTAGTGGGACCTTGTCAAAGGCTTTTTGAAAGTGCACACCACATTCACTGGCTCTCCCTCATCCATTCTACTTTGTAACCAGTGATGGAAATGGGTTTTTAGGAACTAGGGGTACTCTAAGGTCCGTGAGGCTGAGTATGGGAAGGAAGTGGGGGGGGAGGGGGCGGGAATTTTTTTATGTGCGGTCATACCCATGTAAGAGTACAAGAATGCATAACTTGTTCATTGTGTATTTATAATATCGTTTATTGTGTATTATATGTCATAGCTGCTTTTTTGCATCTCTCTCTCTCTCTCTGTGTTGGTTGCTGCCATCGTCTGCTTCGGTGAGGGAAGCAGGTCGGTGATTGATCAAAAGGCCCCTAGGAGACTGTCTGATTGGCCGCCGAGTGACCAGTGCATTATGTGATTGGACACAATGTCCCTGGAGACAGCGGTTGATTGGACGGGAGTAGACCGATTTGTTGATTGTACGGGAATTCTAAGGGAAGCTGGTCGATGATTGGACGCAATTCCCTTAGACACAGCGGTTGATTGGCCGCCAAATAATCAGGCACAAGGAAAACAATAAAATCAGAATTCTGATTTAAATTGGAAGAATATCATGCCAGATTCGCAGCAAAGATACTAGTATCCGCTCTAGCATCTTTGATCTGCACTTCCTTCCTATTGAAGAAGAACCCTGGCCCGAAACAACTCCTAATCCATTCCCTCCACAGATGCCGCCTAGCCCTCTGAGTTCCTCCAGCGCTCTGTTTTTTATTTAACTCGTGAAATTGAAGTTAGACATAAAGCTGGAGTAACTCTGTGGGACAGGCAGCGACTGGAGAGCAGACCCTTCTTCAGACTGAACTGAACTCTCGTCGGTGAGAATACTTGTGATTGTCTGCAGAAGAATCTCGACCCAAAACCTCACTAGAATTTAGGAGATTGAGGGGAGATCTTATAGAAACATACAAAATTCTTAAGGGGTTGGACAGGCTAGATGCAGGAAGATTGTTCTCGATGTTGGGGAAGTCCAGGACAATGGGGTCACAGCTTAAGGATAGAGGGGAAACCCTTTAAGACCGAGATGAGAAAAACATTTTTCACACAGAGAGCGGTGAATCTCTGGAACTCTCTGCCACAGAAGGTAGTTGAGGCCAGTTCATTGGCTATATTTAAGAGGGAGTTAGATGTGGCCCTTGTGGCTAAAGGGATCAGGGGGCATGGAGAGAAGGCAGGTACGGGATACTGAGTTGGATGATCAGCCATGATCATATTGAATGGCGGTGCAGGCTCGAAGGGCCCAGGAAGGAACCGCAGATGCAGCCGTACCCACAAAATGCCAAATTATTCCGGGAATGCCGAGGCGAGAGGGTGAGAGCGAGAGAGATCCAAAGGACGGATTCGGATCACAACTACGCCTCGCTGAGACCTCGCGAGAAGTTTCAAACCTACGGCCCCCTTCCAGTTCGAGCCACGTGGACCAAGATACCATGTTGTAAACAACCACGTTCGCTACTTTGACTGGGAGTTTGCGTTCCGCCACAGTCACGCCAGCAATTTACAGCTGTTCGATATCCGCTTCAGGAAGGAGTGGGTGGTCTACGAGTTGAGCGTCCAGGAGGTGAACTCGCTTTATGGCGGAGAGACGCCAGGTCTGATGAGGGCCAAGTTCTTAGACAGTCATTATGGAATTGAGAAAAGTTCCAATGAGCTGGTGAAAGACGTGGACTGCCCTTACAGTGCCACTTTCCTCCACACTGTCCATCTCATAGAGACTGGAAACCAAAGGTCCCATAGCGGCGGAGCAAGATAGTCCACTCGACAAAAAAGCCGTAGTAGGGTCAGGGTAATCTTCAGCACCATTTCCATAACCTCTTCCATCTCCGCTCTAGTATCTTTGTTTTAGTCATGACTTCTTCATGCACAAATCATCTTTTTTTTCTCAGCTGCAGGTGATCATTTTGATATTCCTGACTAGTCCTTCTTATTAACTTTGAACATACAAAATATTGCTATTTGGAAGGAGCTCCAGAAAATCCTGCTCCCACTCAAGCCATCCTCCCCCCTCCCTCCCTTTCCTCCGACGTGCAAACGGAGCGATCGCCGGCCCCCTTTTTTTTGTTAAACATCTATTTCCCCTTTACCATTTCCATACTTTTTCGATAGCTGCCATGACCTGTTTGATGTCATCCTTCGCCCTGCTCATGGTCTCGGCCCGCACCGATCTGCCGGACATGCTGTGTGTGTGTGTCTGTTTGTTTGGCAGAGTCTGAGGGGAGAAGCGCCGGCACCAAGAGCGAGCGAACGCGCGGTGAGACAGACGAAAGCAACGATCATAGAGCGGAATAGGTGACATTTCGGGTCGAGACCCTTCTTCAGACTGACAGTCAAGAGAAAGGGAAACGGGAGATATCGGCATATCTTCCATTCATTGGTCCTTAGTACCGTCCATATCTTTTGTTCCTCTTTCCCCGAATCAGTCGGAAGAAGGCTCGACCCAAAATGGCATCTATTCCGCTCTATGATCGATGCTTTCGTCCGTCTGTCCGCTCGCCCTTGGATTAAGTAGTGCAGGATAAAGCTGCGAATTCACGCACAGGATGGAAACTGGAAACTAAAAAGTAGGGGAACGCCGTCTGTGTGATATATTATCTGTCTGAGATATTAATGATTTTACAAAATTCCCCAAATTTTAGTCAAGCATGATTTCCTTTCAGAAATCAATGCTGATTCTGACCGATCCTGTCACTGCCTTCCAAATGCACTGCTATTACATCTTTAATAATTGACTCAAGCATCTTCCTAACTACCGATGTAAGGCTAACTGGTCTATAATTTAATTTTCCCTCCCTCCTTCCTTAAAAAGTAGGGTTACATTAGCTACCCTCCAGTCCACAGGAACTGATTCAGAGTCTATAGAGCATTGTCACCTATGCATTCACAATTTCTAGGGCCACTTTCTTGAGTACTCTGGGATGCAGACCGTCAGGCCCTGGGGATTTATCTGCCTTCACTCCCAACAGTTTACCTAACACCATTTCCTGATTAATGTAGATTCCCTTAGTTCCTCCCTCCCACTAGATCCTCGGTCACCTAGTATTTCTGGGAGATTGTTTGCGTCTTCCTTAGTGAAGACAGAACCAAAGTACTTATTTAACTGTTCTGCCATTTCCTTGCTTCCCATTATTAATTCACCTGTTTCAGATTGTAAGGGATCCACATTTGTCTTCACTCATCTTTTCCTTTTTCCATATCTAAAGAAGCTTTTACAGTCAGTATTTATTTTATCCGCAAGCTTTCTTTCATGCTCTTTTCCCCCCTTCTTAGTTAACTCCTTTGTCCTCCTCTGTTGAGTTCTAAATTTCTCCCAGTCTTTGATTTGCTGCTTCTTCTGGCCAATTTAATTGCCTCTTCCTTGGATTTAACACTATCCTTGATTTCCTTTGTTAGCCACAGTTGAGCTGCCTTCCCCGTTTTATTTTTTCGCCAGACAGGGATGAACAATTTTTGGAGTTCATCCATGTGGCCTTTAAATCGGGTTCGGGATGTTGGGCGGTAGAGGCAAGACCAGTTAGTCTGACATCAGCAGTGGAAAAGAATATTAAAGATGTAATAGCAGCGCATTTGGAAGGCAGTGACAGGACCGGTCCAAGTCAGCATGGATTTATGAAGAGGAAATCATGCTTGACTAATCTTCTGGAATTTATGGAGAATGTTACAAGTAGAATGTATAAGGGAGAGCCAGTGAATGTGGTGTATCTGGACGTTCAAAAAGACTTTGACTGTACTTCTGATCCCACACAAGAGATTAGTGTGCAAAATGAGAGCTCCCAGCTTTGGTCATCCTGAAGCCATGTCTGCGTAATCCGAACTATATCACATCCGTTAACTATAGATTATATAGTATAGGTTTAAGATGAGGGTAAAGTTTAAACGAGAAGTATGGGGCTAGATTTTTTAGGCAGAGCAAAGGAGGAAAATCGATCACATACAGACAGATGAGTTTATCTTGGCATCGTGTTCAGGTCTTTGGAAGGGGTAGGATGGGGACCCACAGTCCCGTTTATATCAATGGGTCGATGGTGGAAAGCGTCAAGAGCTTCAAATTCATGGGCGTGCATATTTCCGAAGATCTCTCCTGGTCCCAGAAATCTGATGCAATTATAAAGAAAGCACATCAGTGCCTCTACTTCCTGAGAAGGTTACGGAGAGTCGGTATGTCAAGGAGGACTCTCCCGAACTTCTGCAGATGCACAGTAGAGAGCATCGTAGCTTGGTTCGGCAACGTGCGCCCAGGAGTGGAAAAGACTGCAAAAAGTAGGAAACACTGCCCAGTCTATCATCGGCTCTGACCTCCCTACCATCGAGGGGATCTACTACAGTCGCTTCCTCAAAAAAGGCTGGCAGCATCATCAAGGACTCACACCATCCTGGCCACACACTCATCTCTCCGCTGCCTTCAGGTAGAAGGTACAGGAGCCTGAAATCTGCAACATCCAGGTTCAGGAACAGCTACTTCCCCACAGCCATCAGACTATTAAACTCAACTCAAACAAAAATCTGAGTTTAATAGCCTATTGCACTTTATATGCTTATTTATGTGTGTGTACATATATATATATATACACACATAAATAAGCATATAAATATATATATATATATATATATATTCAATAGTATATGGACACACTGATCTGCTCTGTATTTATTTATGCCTACAATATTCTGTTGTGCTGAAGCAAAGCAAGAATTTCATTGTCCTATCTGGGACACATGACAATAAACTCTCTTGAATCCTGTACGGATGTTGTAGCCAACGGGCCCCATTCCTGTGTTATATTTTCTATATTCTATGTAATTTTTTATTCAATTGGATTCAGTGGTCCAACAACACAGGACAATCTAACAATCTCTCTCCCTGACCAGGTGGTTTATTTCACTGCAACATTCCCGTACGTGGTTCTGACTGTACTTCTGATCCGAGGACTGACCCTGGAGGGAGCCCGGAAAGGGATTGAATTCTATATTGGAAACCAGTCGGACTTCTCAAAGCTGGCTGATGCTGAGGTAAATCACTGAATGACCCATCAAGTTCTAGATGTGCTTTTATTGTATGAACTATTTCTTTCTTCCCTTCATTGATTGTGCTGAACGTTATTTGGGAATTGGTGCTCATGTGTGAGATCTAATTCCGTGGTGTGCACGGCGACCAGTGATCACCACGTACACCAGCAGAAACCTACATACTAGGGACAATTTCCAATTGTACTGAAGAAAATTAATCTACAACCATTTTGTTCTTTGTGTGGTTGAATTTATTTGAGTAAAATTAAAATGTGGATTACGGAAATGTCGGAGACCCTATACTTAGAAAGAATTAGACTTGTCTTAATGGACAAACAAGATCTTTTCCATGAAATTTGGGCTCCATTAATTAACTATCTGAAGGGATAGATTGGCACAGCACGAGGACCCAACTGAAACTTGAACTCAGGACCAGATGAAAAGCTATACTTTATAACCTACGAACCTATCTCCGTTGACGCATTACAGGTAACCCATTCAACCTCCCTTGTTTTTCTGTTGTGTTTTTTTTCTTTCTTTTTTCTTTGTAACTTTCTACCCTCTCTTTCTCCCTCTTTCTATAAAAAATAAAAACACTAGAAGCAGAAGTAATTGATAATGGAAAATTTTAATAATGTATGACTGATGTATATGAAAAGTTTTTTTACTATAATATGTAACTACATTTTATAATATGTCTACTTCTAATAAATAACTAAAAAAAAAAAAATTTTACCATCTGTGCAACAGGTCTGGAAAGATGCAGCAACACAGATTTTTTATTCGCTTGCAGTGGGTTCCGGCAGTCTAATAACCCTATCATCCTACAACAAATTCCACAACAACTGTTACAGAGACACCATCATTGTCTGTGTAGTGAACTGTGCCACGAGTGTGTTTGCCGGATTTGTCATCTTCTCCGTCCTGGGACACATGGCTCACGTACAGGATAAGCCTGTTTCAGAGGTCGCTCAGTCAGGTAAAGCAAATTCAGCGAAGATCACCCAGGTATGGCCCTCTTTCTGAAACCAATCCTCCATCAGATGAGAAATTGTACGAAACTACACCATATTTCTTGTAGGAATTGATCTTAAGTCCCAAAGTAATACAACAATTGGTGATGTGCAGGGAAGTCTTTGTTTACATGGAGGGTGTGAGTGTGTGGAATGCATTGCCAGGGCTGGAGGTGGAGGCATTTATGAGATTTTCAATAGACACATGGATATGCAGCGAATGGAGAGATATGGATCACGTGCAGGCAGATGTGATTTGTTTAATTTGTCATCATGTTTGGCACACATATTGAGGGTCGAAGGGCCATGTTTTGTGCTGTACTGTTCTGTGTTAACACTGGTACTAGGTTATACTGACAGATTAGAGGTGAATCAGGAGTTGGAATGTCACCAAATTACTCATCATGCGTTCAGAACATGTTTTAAATTCCCTGGAAATGTATTTCATATTGATTAAAATTGACCAGTATACCCTCCTGTTGATCTAGTCTTGGACGGTTCCCAAAGGTCTAATGGGCCTGTCCCACTCAGGCGACTGCAGCAGACTATGCAGTCGCCACATGGTCGTCACATGTTCGCGGGTGGTTGCCGGGGAGTCGCTTTCATGGTGGTGAGGAGTTCCCGCATTCTGGGAACTAGTTGCGGCCTCATTATGTAGAGATGTTACAAAATTTTGAGATTTTAAAAATCGAGCCTGTAATTTATCTGATAAAGCATAAAAATAACCTTTTATATTTACCTAATTCACTTTCATATCTTCAGTATTAAAAAAGTTATGGTCAGTTTCATACTAGGAAATTAGCATCTTGTTCCCTATTGTTTTGTATTGACTTCTCAAAAGCTGTGATTGAGGACAAGGGCTGTTTTACACAGACACACATACAGATCGAGGGGCCACAATCCGATCTGTATGTACTGTGGAAGTTTATCGTCAGATATTTAGCATGAAAATAGTGATCACGGATAGACAATTACACAATACGGATAATGATCATGTTACCGATATCGGGGCCTAATTAATTTAGTTCGCATTATCAGATTAAAATTAAATGACACCAAAAACTAGATAAGATGTTAAATAAACGTCCCACATATCTTTTGTTTTAGCCTGAACTTGCAATCCGTGATTTTGAAGGCCTTGAATTTGAGCTCCGACTTTTAAATCCAGCGATTCAATAGACCAGCAACGTGTTGAAAAAACCCGCGAACAGATGAAAGAACGGGATTTCCTCTACATCGTAAGATTGTTGCAAGAGGAAATCCCTCCCTGACAACAATGAAAAACATGCAGTTTACTAACCCCCCCCCCACAGCCTCTTGAGTCCCGCGCACAGCAGTCGGCAGATCTGCAGCGCCACTGATGGCAGGGATTGTAACAACGCTACATTATGGTCGCCAAGATTTTTTCAACATGTTGAAAAATTAGCGGCGACTAGAATGAAGCCGCCATGGAGAGTGGCGAGAATTCTAGTGCCATAGATGGGTCACAAGGAGGTCCTAGTGGGGTGCCAGGAGGTTGAAGGTTCTCGTGGGTTGTATCGGTGAATTTCAATTGCACATTGGGGAAAAGAAATGCAAGCAGTAGTTTTCAGAAGCATGGATAACCGACTGGTAATGTTAAATGTCCGCCGAACTTCACAGCTGTGTATCTCTGGCTTATTAAAAGTTGTCTGGCTTCTTAAAAGTTGTCTCCTTGTCCCTCTTCCCCCCTCTTTTAAAGGACTTTCCGTACACTGTGCTAGCCGTATTAATTACAGCGCCAACCTCCTTGTTCATTGTGGTGTTTGTCTATATCACCTTGGCTTTGCACTGTGTGAATTTCAGACAGCGCTCCCCCCGCTTGCCCTGGCCCCCGCCTTTGTAATGTGTTTGTGTGTGTGTCAAGCACGTGCTGTCAGGGTAGCCAAGGTAGGCAGTGCCTACCCTGACTAAAATTATAAAATGGTAACTATTAAATATAAATAGTAAAGGCACGGGACAATTATGCCTACCTAAGAGATCGATCTCTGAAGTAGGCATAATTATCCCATGCCTTTCATCCGCAGTACATATAATAGGCAAAAGTATGTGCAGCTCATGTGCCGTCGATCCTGCTTCAAGCCTTCAATGACAAGGGGAGCTGAAGGCAGCTGAGATTCTGCCTTTGCAACGTGGACTGCGTGCATGTGCTGCGCAGCAGCCTATTGCGCATGCGCAGCAAAAGTTTCTTGGCATGTTTTTCAAACATGGATTGTCATTATCTTAAGAGTTTCTTAAGAAACAAAGAGAGAAGAATGGAGTTTGTGTACAAATAATGTGGTAAGTAAATTTCTTTGAGCTATATGTTTTTAAATACCGTATTTCCCGGCAATGAAGACGCTATTTTTTACCCAAAATAAGGCACGAAAATTTACCTGCGTCTTGGAGGCCGAAGATTAGGTGGTTAGCCAAGAAAGATACTTGGCTATCCCTCAGTACAGCAACATCACAAACAATGTTGCTGTACTGAGGGATAGCCAAGTCTATCCCTCATTGCTGGCAGCTGATGGGAAGCGGCTGTGAAAGGACAGCGCCGCTGGGGGGGTGGACAGAGTTCCTTACAGAGCGTGTGGGGAGTCTGGTCAGGGGTAAAGTTGCGGGGAGAGCAGGAACGTTGAGAAGGAGGGGGGTCGGGGATCATGCCAGCAACTCACTCGCGGAGCTCCGGGCGTGGAGCCATCACATTGTGGCCGGGGAGGGAAGTAGCTCAGGTGGCTGCAAGTGGCCGCCGGGACCGGACAGCAGAACCCGCCTCCACCTCAGCGACTTCTGCCTGCCCACTCACCTCTGGCAGTGCTCTCCGTCTGAACACCTCTCTCCTGCCGTTCGCCAGCCTCGCTCATGTCAGTCACTTCCTGCAAATCCTTAAATTCCGACTGCAGGACATGGCCTCACTTGCTGCGCTGGGTGACATTGCATGGCATTCACTGCCCGGTCCGCGTCTTTCAATGTAGACCGGATAGTGAGGGGACCAGCTCAAGAGCGGGTCAGCGGACGATGGATAACAGGATAGCTGGCGGTGGAGCTTACTCCTGTGTCAGCGCGAGCAACCTCAATTAGTCCCTTGATCGCGCTGACACAGGATTAGCTGCGGTCCCAGCATCGAGCCTTGCGGTACCCCACTAGTCATAGAAACATAGAAAATAGGTGCAGGAGTAGGCCATTCGGCCCTTCGAGCCTGCACCGCCATTCAATATGATCATGGCTGATCATCCAACTCAGTATCCCGTACTTGCCTTCTCTCCATACCCCCTGATCCCTTAAGCCACAAGGGCCACATCTAACTCCCTCTTAAATATAGCCAATGAACTGGCCACAACTACCTTCTGTGGCAGAGAGTTCCAGAGATTCACCACTCTCTGCGTGAAAAATGTTTTTCTCATCTCGGTCCTAAAGGATTTCCCCTCTATCCTTAAGCTGTGACCTCTTGTCCTGGACTTCCCCAACATTGGGAACAATCTTCCTGCATCTAGCCTGTCCAATCCCTTAAGAATTTTGTAAGTTTCTATAAGATCCCCCCTCAATCTCCTAAATTCTAGCGAGTACAATCCGAGTCGATCCAGCCTTTCTTCATATGAAAGTCCTGACATCCCAGGAATCAGTCTGGTGAACCTTCTCTGCACTCCCTCTAAGGCAATAATGTCCTTCCTCAGATTTGGAGACCAAAACTGTACGCAATACTCCAGGTGTGGTCTCACCAAGATCCTGTACAACTGCAGTAGAACCTTCCTGCTCCTATACTCAAATCCTTTTGCTATGAATGCGTACATACCATTCGCTTTCTTCACTGCCTGCTGCACCTGCATGCCTACTTTCAATGACTGGCGTACCATGACACCCAGGTCTCGTTGCATCTCCCCTTTTCCTAATCGGCCACCATTTAGATAATAGTCAGCTTTCCTGTTTTCACTGCCTGCCATTTTGAAAGGGAGCCGTTAATCCCTACACAGTTTAAATCACAGTTTAAGGATAAGGGGGAAATCTTTTAGGACCGAGATGAGAAAAACATTTTTCACACAGAGTGGTGAATCTCTGGAATTCTCTGCCACAGAAGGTAGTTGAGGCCAGGTCATTGGCTGTATTTAAGAGGGAGTTAGATGTGGCCCTTGTGGCTAAAGGGATCAGGGGGTATGGAGAGAAGGCAGGTACAGGATACTGAGTTGGATGATCAGCCATGATAATATTGAATGGCGGTGCAGGCTCGAAGGGCCTACTCTTGCACCTATTTTCTATGTTTCTATGTCTACTCTTTGTTTCCTGTCTGCCAACCAATTTTCTATCCATGTTAGCACACTACCCCCAATACTATGTGCCAAACTTTTGCCCACTAATCTCCTATGTGGGACCTTATCAAATGCTTTCTGGAAGTCCAGTTACACTACATCCACTGGCTCTCCCTTGTCCATTTTTCTAGTTATATCCTCCAAAAATTCAAGAAGATTATCAAGCATGATTTCCCCTTCGTAAATTCATGCTGACTCAGACCAATCCTGTTACTGCTATCCAAATGTGCCGCTAGTTAATCTTTTATAATTGACTCCAGCATCTTCCCCACCAACGATGTCAGGCCTATAATTCCCTGTTTTCTCTCTCCTGCCTTTCTTAAAAAGTGGAATAACATTAGCTATCCTCCAATCCATAGGAACTGATCCTGAATCTATAGAACATTGGAAAATTATCACCAATGCATCCACGATTTCTATAGCCATTTCCTTAAGCACCCTGGGATGCAGACCATCAGGCCCTGGGGATTTATCAGCCTTCAGTCCCTTCGGCCAATTTTGGTCTCTTATTTTGATGAAATACATTATTGCTATTGATGGAGTGCAGTAGGTTCACCAGGTTAATTATCGGGATGGCGGGACTGATGTATGACGAAAGAATGGGTCGACTGGGCTCCCATTAGTCTACCCAACACCATTTCCTGTCTAATGTGGATTTCCGTCAGTTCCTCCGTGATCCCAGATCCTCTGGCCACTACTATATCAGGAAGATTGTTTGTGTCCTCCTTAGTGACGACGGATCCAAAGTACCTGTTCAACTCGTCTGTCATTTACTTGTTCTCCATAATAAATTCACCGTTTTCAGTCTTCAAGGGTCCAACTTTGGTCTTAACTAATTTTTTCCTTGCCATATATCTAAAGAAGCTTTTACTATCCTCCTTTATATTCTTGGCCAGCTTACCTTCGTACATCATCTTTTCTCCCTGTATTGCCTTTTTAGTTATCTTTTGTGGCTCTTTAAACATTACCTAATCCTCTTGCTTCCCGCTCATCTTTGCTACGTTGTACTAATTCTCTTTTATTTTTATACTGTCCCTGACGTCCCTTGTCAGCCAAGGTCGCCCCTTTCTCCCCTTGGAATCTTTCTTCCTCTTTGGAATGAACTGATCCTGCACCTTCGGTATTATTCCCAGAAATACCTGCCATTGTTGTTCCACTATCATCCCTGCTAGGGTATCTTTCCAGTTAACTTTGACCAGCTCCTCCCTTCATGGCCACATAGTCCCCTTTATTCAATTGTAACACTGACACTCCAATCTACCCTTCTCCCTCTCCAATTGTAGATTAAACTTGACAATATTATGGTCACTACCTCCTATTGGCTCCTTAATCACAAGTTCCTTTATCAAATCCGGTTCATTACATAACACTAAATCCAGAATTGCCTTCTCCCTGGTAGACTCCAATACAAGCTGCTCTAAGAATCCATCACAGGGGCATTCCACAAACTCCCTTTCTTGGGGTCCAGTACCAACCTGATTTTCCCAGTCTACCCGCATGTTGAAATCTCCCATGACAACGGTAGCATTACACTTACTACATGCCAATTGTCACTCCTGATTCAACTTGCACCCTATATCCAGGCTACTGTTTGGGGGCCTGCTGATGTCCCATTAGGGTCTTTTTACCCTTGCAATTCCTTAGTTCTATCCAAACTGGCTCCACATCTCCTGTTTCAATGTCACCCCTAGCAAGGGACTGAATTTCATTCCTCACCAACAGAGCTACCCCACCTCCTCTGCCCACCTGTCTGTCCTTTCGATAGGAGGTATACCCTTGAATATTCAGTTCCCAGCCCTGGCCCTCATGCAGCCATGTCTCTGTAATTCCCACAACATCATACTTGCCAATTTCTAACAGAGCCTCAAGCTCATCCACTTTATTTCTTATACTTCGCGCATTCATATACAACACTTTAACCTCCGTATTCACCTCCCGCCTCGCAATTGGCCCTGACCTTACTCTTTTATCCCTTCTCGAACTTTCCTTCCCATTAATTTGAGAATCTTTTGTACTTTTTCCTGTACTCACTTCCCCTTCAACCCCATCTTTATACTCCCAGTTTGTCAATCCCTCCCCCCCCACTATTTAGTTTAAACCCACACGTGTAGCCCTAGGAAAACTGCCTGGCAGAACGTCAGTCCCCCTCCAGTTAAAGGTGTAACCCGTCCCTTTTGTACAGGTGACGCCAGAGGAGATCCCAGTGGTCTATAAATCTAAAGCCTTGCTCCCTGCACCAGCCCCTCAGCCACACATTCAGATCCCCTATCTTTCTGTCCCTGTCCTCACTAGCACGAGGTGCTGGAAGCAATCCAGAGATAACCACCTTAGAAGTCCTGCTTTTCAGTCTTCTTCCCAACTCTCTGAACTCACATTGCAGAACCTCCTTCCTCTTATTCCCGATGTCGTTTGTGCCTATGTGCACAACTACTGCCAGCTGTTCACCTTCCCTCTCGAGGATGTTCTGAATTTGGCTTGTGACATCTTGAACCCTGGCACCAGGGAGGCAACAGACCGTCCTCGCGTCTCGTAATACCCCCACATTCTCAAGCAAGTAATTTATATTGATAGCAAACAACAAAGGTCCCAGTGGAGATCTCAGCTGTATGCCACTTGGTTCACACCTCTGGGCCGAAAAACACCCATCCACCACTATCCTCTGCCTACCATCACCGAGCCAATATTGGATTCAGTTTGCCAAGAGACCTCGGATCCCAAGAGCACCTCACCTTCTGCAGAAGCCTGCCATGTGGGACTTTGGGAGTTAATGGGAACGCAGAGCTACAATTATAATCATATCAGCCATGATCTTCTTAAAGGCGAGATGACGGAAAGGGGGTCAGAACTATTCCTGCTACTAATCTGCACATTGCAAGTGCTTAGGGAGTTGGCTCAAGGGCAGTAACAGTTCCAAGCTGTGTTGAATTTCTCTGTCAAATCTAAAGAAAGAAAACTCAGTCATGTAGTAACAAAATAATGTGACAGGGAACATAAAAGCATTGATGTATACAGAGACCTTGCAGTGCATCCATAGCACCCTGAATTGGCAACATGGGTGGATCGGATGGAGAGTGACATTGTTAATTTAGAAACAAGGGTCCTGAACTTAAAGAAAGGTAACTTTGAGGGTATGAGACGTGAATTGGCCAAGATAGACTGGCAATTGATTCTTAATGGGTTGACGGTGGATATGCAATGGAAGGCATTTAAAGACTGCATGGATGAACTACAGCAATTGTTCATCCCAGTTTGGAAAATAATAAATCAGGGAAGATAGTGCATCCGTGGATAACAAGGGAAATCAGGGATTGTATCAAAACAAAAGATGAAGCATACAAATTAGTCAGAAAAAGCAGCCTACCAGGGGACTGGGAGAAATTCAGAGTCCAGTAGAGGAAGACAAAGGGCTTAATTAGGAAAGGGTAAATAGATTATGAAAGAAAACTGTCAGGGAACATAAAAACTGACTGCAAAAGTTTTTATAGATATGTGAAGATAAAAAGATTAGTTAAAACAAATGTAGGTCCATCGCAGTCAGAAACAGGTGAATTGATCATGGGGAACAAAGACATGGCAGACCAATTGAATAACTACTTTGGTTCTGTCTTCACTAAGGAAGACATAAATAATCTGCCGGAAATAGCAGGGGACCGGGGGTCAAATGAGATGGAGGAACTGAGTGAAATCCAGGTTAGCCGGGAAGTGGTGTTAGGTAAATTGAATGTATTAAAGGCCGATAAATCCCCAGGGCCAGATAGGCTGCATCCCAGAGTACTTAAGGAAGTAGCCACAGAAATAGTGGATGCATGAGTGATAATTTTTCAAAACTCTTTAGATTCTGGAGTAGTTCCTGAGGATTGGAGGGTAGCTAATGTAACCCCACATTTTAAAAAGGGAGGGAGAGAGAAAACGGGGAATTACAGACCAGTTAGTCTAACATCGGTAGTGGTGAAACTGCTAGAGTCAGTTATTAAAGATGGGATAGCAGCACATTTGGAAAGTGGTGAAATCATTGGACAAAGTCAGCATGGATTTATGAAAGGTCTGATGAATCTCATAGAATTTTTCGAGGATGTAACTAGTAGAGTGGATAAGGGAGAACCAGTGGATGTGTAATATCTGGACTTTCAGAAGGCTTTCGACAAGGTCCCACATAAGAGATTAGTATACAAACTTAAAGCACACAGTATTGGGGGTTCAGTATTGATGTGGATACAGAACTGACTGGCAGACAGGAAGCAAAGACTAGGAGTAAACGGGTCCTTTTCACAATGGCAGGCAATGACTAGTGGGGTACCGCAAGGCTCAGTGCTGAGACCCCAGCTATTTACAATATATATTAATGATTTGGACGAGGGAATTGAATGCAACATCTCCAAGTTTGCAGATGACACGAAGCTGGGAGGCAGTGTTAGCTGTGAGGACGATGCTAGGAGGCTGCAAGGTGATTTGGATAGGCTGGGTGAGTGGGCAAATGCATGGCAGATGCTGTATAATGTGGATAAATGTGGGGTTATCCACTTTGGTGGCAAAAACAGGAAAGTAGACTATTATCTGAATGGTGGCCGATTAGGAAAAGGGGAGATGCAACAAGACCTGGGTGTCATGGTACACTAGTCATTGAAAGTAGGCATGCAGGTGCAGCAGGCAGTGAAGAAAGCGAATGGTATGTTAGCATTCATAGCAAAATAATTTGAGTATAGGAGCAGGGAGATTCTACTGTAGTTGTACAGGGCCTTGGTGAGACCACACCTGGAGTATTGCGTACAGTTTTGGTCTCCTAATCTGAGGAAAGACATTTTTGCCATAGAGGGAGTGCAGAGAAGGTTCACCAGACTGGTTCCTGGGATGTCAGGACTTTCATATGAAGAAAGACTGGATAGACTCGGCTTGTACTCGCTAGAATTTAGAAGATTGAGGGGGGATCTTATAGAAATCTTATAGAAGTCCAGAACAAGGGGTCACAGTTTAAGGATAAGGGGGAAATCCTTTCCGACCGAGATGAGAAAAACATTTTTCACACAGAGAGTGGTGAATCTCTGGAATTCTCTGCCACAGAAGGTAGTTGAGGCCAGTTCATTGGCTATATTTAAGAGGGAGTTAGATGTGGCACTTGTGGCTAAAGGGATCAGGGGGTATGGAGAGAAGGCAGGTACAGGATACTGAGTTGGATGATCAGCCATGATCATATTGAATGGCGGTGCAGGCTCAAAGGGCCGAATGGTCTACTCCTGCACCTATTTTCTATGTTTCTATAGGGTTGAGAAGAAAGCATTTGGCATGCTTGCCTTCATAGACTGAGGGCTTGAGTAAAAGAGTTGGGATGTTCTAAAATTATGCTTTAAGTATCAGTCAGAGAGAGATTCTCTCAATCTTTAATGCACCATTTCCTTTCTTCCATTGTTCAGGGTTCGGTTTGGTTTTCATTGCCTACCCAGAGGCTCTTGCGCAGTTGCCATGGGCTCCTCTATGGTCCGTTTCATTTTTCTTCATGCTGATCACGCTGGGACTCGACACTCAGTTTGCCACTGTGGGTAAGAGCCATGTTACTTCACTGAGCCAGTGGTTTTCCAGCTTTCTTGATTGATAACAGAAAAGTGAAGAGTTACTGTGAATGATGCTGGTGGATGAATGATTGGCCAATAATCTTGAGTGCTAACACCACACCATGACCCTCTTTTTCCCACTAGCATCAAGACACAAACCCATTTAAGACTTTAACAGCCACCCCTACTTGAGAATCAGTCATAATGATATTGGGCTTATGAAATTAAATAATGAGTATAGTGTTTCGGGCCGAGCCACCTTGGTCTCGAACCGTTGTTGGTTGAACTCGAGAAATCGCGTGGACCTGGCGTGATCTGGGCCGACCAATCAACGCCGACCTGGGTGGTCAGCTCACCGACCACAATAAAGTTAACAATAAAGTCCATTACCGACACAATAAAGTTAACACCCCCCCTCCCAGTCAACGCCTCCCTTCCTGACGAGCTAAACTACTTCTATGCTTGTTTGATCGGGACAATAAAACACCAGCCAACAAAGCTGCCCCACCCTCGAATGAACAACCCCTCAGTCTCTCCACCTCTGCTGTACAAGGCGCACTAAGCAAAGTGAATGAGCACAAAACTGCCGGCCCCGATGGCATCCCCGGGTGTGTGCTCAGGGCATGTGCTGGACAACTATACCTGGTCTTCACTGACATTTTCAATCTGTCACTGGCCCAGGGTGTCGTCCCTACT
This sequence comes from Amblyraja radiata, assembly GCF_010909765.2. Lineage (NCBI taxonomy): Eukaryota > Metazoa > Chordata > Chondrichthyes > Rajiformes > Rajidae > Amblyraja > Amblyraja radiata. The sequence continues at coordinate 57,209,277 of NC_045967.1, forward strand.
TGCCTCAAGACCTCAACCATTGTGCCAGTGCCCAAACAGTCAACTTCAGGGAGTCTCAATGACTTTCGCCCAGTGGCACTCACCCCCGTCATCGCGAAGTGCTTTGAGCGACTGATCTTGGCTCACCTCAAATCCAGCCTCCCTCCCACACGGACCCCCATCAGTTTGCCTACCGGCCCAACAGGTCTACAGAGGACGCCATATCTGCGGCCCTACACTCTGCCCTGACCCACCTGGACAATAACAACTCCCACATCAGGTTGTTGTTCATGACTTCAGCTCCGCATTTAATACTGTCATCCCCGCCAGTTTGATCACCAAACTCAGCAGACTTGGCATCACCACCTCCCTCTGCAATTGGACTGGATTTCCTCACCAACAGAACCCACAGTCTGTTAGGATCAACAACATCACCTCCTCCACTCTGACACTGAACACCGGCGTGCCACAGGGCTGTGTGCTCTGCCCTCTCTACTCCCTCTTCACCCATGACTGCGTCCCTATGTATGGCTCATTGCATGGATAAAACTATTATATAACAAACCTACGGCTAGAATACTAACTAATAATATATTATCCTCGAAATTTGAACTATCAAGGGGCAATAGACAAGGTTGTTCATTATCTCCGCTGTTATTTGCTTTGGTAATTGAACCCCTTGCTGAAAAAATAAGAACACACCTGGATATTTACGGTTATAATACAAAATATTCAAATAACAAAATATCCCTATATGCCGATGATGTACTACTGTACATCACAAAACCACAAATTAGTATACCGAATATATTAAATTTAATCGAGGACTTTGGATCCTTTTCAGGATATAGAATAAATTGGAACAAAAGTGAAATTATGTCGATAAAACCAAAAGACTCAACACACCTCAGGAAATTCCCCTTTAAAATAGCTACAGAAAAATTCAAATATTTGGGAATTGAAATTACTAGAAATTACCAGGATATGTTTAAAGCCAATTATAATCCCTTACTTAAGAAATTAAATAATTTGATTAAATTCTGGAAAACACTTCCGATGTCCTTAATAGGCAGAATAAACGCTATAAAAATGATTTTCTTACCACAAATTCTATACCTATTTCAATCAATACCTATATATCTCCCAAAAAAGTTTTTCAAAAAATTGGACTCAGACATTACAAATTTCATATGGGATTATAAACCCCATAGAATACAAAGAACACACCTTAATAAACGAAAAGAGTGGGGGGGGTCTAGCGCTCCCTAACTTTATGTATTATAATTGGGCAGTAAATATTAAAAATATGATTCACCTGCTGGACAATTCTGCCCAGCAGGCGGACTGGATTGTAATGGAAAAAGGGGACTGCTCCCCGAGTAATATAGGAGCGATTATCCTCTCACAAATAAATCTGAATAATAAAAATTATAATAAAAACCCAATTATACATAGCACAATTAGAACATGGAAACAAATAAAACAGAATCTAAAATTAAGAAACCTATCTCTCTCAATACCAATAGCCAATAACCCATCGTTTAAACCATCAATCATAGACAAATCATTTATACAATGGGAAAGAATGGGAATCAAAACGATCAATCACAATCATAATCACAATAATAGTTTATTAGCCAAGTATGTTTTGCAACATACAAGGAATGTCATTTGCCAAGTCAGTCATACACACACACCTTGCCCTTTTGTACTAATTGTTGAGCTGTATCGTTTAAATATTAAACTGAGTATTTATACAACACGCGAACCTGTTCAGTGGTGACGCCGATGATCCAATACAGCCTCTTTTGGATTTCATCATGCATGGAGGAGACAACCCAGAGCAGCAGAATGCAGTTTCAGTCAAACTGCCCACCTTCTGTGGCCCCGTGTGGTTTGAACAAGCCAAAGCCCAATTCCACATCTGCCAGATAACTGCTGATGTCACCAAGTACTACTACGTGGTCAATGCACTGGGCCAGGAAACCGCCGGACGCCTCCTCGATCACCTTCGCCAGCCATCAGCTGACAACAAGTACGAAGGGATCGAGATGCGCTTCAAGGATACATTCGGTCTCAGCCGCTGGACACAAGACCTGCCTCCTTTTCGACAAGGTCTTCCTCGAGCAGATTCCTGAGGACATTTGCCTGCCTCTCGCGGATGACGATTTCACCGACTCCTGGCGGTTGGCATCCCGTGCGGACATGTTGCGGCAGGCCAAGCAGTAGGGTGGGCCACCATCAATCAGGTGGCGGCTGTGCCTCGGCAGGTCATACGGACGGCCCCAGCCTCCACGGAAGGAGCGGCAGTGATGTCGACCTCGAACGGCGCCAGCAAATACAAGTGGTGCCATCTCAGTGCTCCCGTGGATTTTGAAGCAACAGCAACAAAGAGAAGCAGGAGAAAGCACTGATTGGCTCTAGCCCGAGTGGGAGGAGAGTTAGAAGTGAGTCAGAGGGGGAAAACAGTTTAAAACTGAGGAATTTGGTTTGTAAATTGGTAAATCTGCGAGAAAAGTGTGAGTCTTTGGCTCGAGAGTCTTTGGCGAGGAGGCTGAGGAAAGGAGGCTACGCAAAACGCTGGAGAGGGAGAGACGAAAGAAGGAGATGTCAGGCAAGCTGATTCAGTGTGATGCTTGCAGTATGTGGGAGGTCAAGGACACTGCTGGTGCCTCGGACTGCTACAAATGTGAGAAGTGCATCCAGGTACAGCTCCTGAAGGACCGTGTTTGGGAACTGGAGAAGCAAGTGAATGTCCTCAGGTTTGTCCAGGAAACTGAGTCGTTCCTCGACAAGTCCTACAGTAAGATTGTTACACCTAAGGTACTGGAAGAGAGAAGGTGGGTGACGGTGAGAAAGGGAGGGAAACATGGAATGCAAAGGTCCCCGGGGATTGAACCTCTTGTGAACAGGTTCACCCACTTAGAAACTGTCGGGACAGAAGACGTTATCACACTGAGCGGCGGTCTGGCTTGTGAAGCAAAAAGGGCTGTTGAGCCAAAACCAAAGAGGCCAACGTCAGACAACGCCATTCTAGTTGGAGACTCCATTGTGAGAGATACGGACAGGGGTTTCTGCGGGAACAGACGGGATTCGAGGATGGTGTGCTGCCTTCCTGGTGCCAGGATCCAGGATGTCACGGATAGAGTGCAGAAAATCCTCAAGGGCAAAGGTGAACAGCCGGAAGTGGTAGTGCATATCGGTACAAACGATGTCGGAAAGAAGGGGATGAATATTCTGCAGCGTGACTTTAGAGAGCTCGGAAAAATGCTGAAAAGCAGGACCTCCAGTGTTGTTATCTCCGGTTTGCTTTCAGTTCCTCATGCTGGCGAGGGCAGGAACAGGAAGATACGGGACCTGAATGTGTGGCTGAGGACCTGGTGCAGGAGGCAGGGATTTAGATGCTTCGATCACTGGGATCTGTTTTGGAGTAAGGGGGAACTGTATAAAAGGGACGGATTGCATCTTAAAAGGTGGGGGACCAGCATTCTGGCAGGCAGGTTTGCCACTGCTACATGGGTGGTTTTAAACTGAATAAGGGGGGTGGAGTGTCAAGTGGTATAGTTGAGGACGGAGTTAAAGGGAAAGAGAGTAAACAGATGGTTAATGACCCCAGAATTAACGGGAAAGGAAGCTCACAAAGGGATAGGAGGGTATGGCCAAGTGTAATAGGGATTGATGTGAAAGGTGAGATGCGTAAGGAATTAAAAGTATTGTATATGAATGCGCGAAGTATAAGAAGTAAAGTAGATGAGCTTGAGGCTCAGTTAGAGGTTGGTAGATATGACATTGTGGGGATTACTGAGACGTGGCTGCAGGGGGATCGGGCCTGGGAACTTAATATTCAGGGTTATATATCCTATAGACAGGACAGGCAGGTAGGCAGAGGAGGGGGGGTAGCACTGCTGGTGAAGGATGGAATTCAGTCCCTTGCGAGGGAAGACATAGGGACTGACGAGGTAGAATCACTGTGGATTGATTTGAGGAATAGTAAAGGCAAGAAGACACTAATTGGTGTTATGTACAGACCCCCAAATAGTAGCCCGGATGTAGGGTGTAAGTTGCAGCAGGAGTTAAAACTGGCATGTAACAAAGGTAATGCCACTGTGGTGATGGGGGATTTCAATATGCAGGTAGCAGGTAGACTGGGAAAATTAGGTTGGTTCAGGACCCCAAGAAAGAGAGTTTGTAGAATGCCTCTGAGATGGATTCTTAGAGCAGCTTGTAATGGAGCTGACCAGAGAAAAGGCAATTCTGGATTTAGTGCTATGAACCAGATATGATAAGAGAACTCGAGGTAAAGGAGCCGCTTGCAGGTAGTGATCATAATATGATTAGTTTTAATCTGCAATTTGAGAAGGAGAATGTTAAATCGGAATTGGCAGTGATGCAGTTGGACAAAGGGGATTATGAAGGTATGAGAGGGGAGCTGGACAAGGTAGACTGGAAAGGGATCCTAGCAGGAATGACGGTGGAGTAGCAATGGCAGGAATTTATCGGCATAAGCCGGAAGACGCAGGATCATTTCCTTCCAAAAAGGAAGAAAGATTCTAAGGGGAGTAGGAGGCAACCGTGGCTGACAAGAGAAGTTAGGGATAGAATAAAACGAAAAGAAAAGATGTATAACACAGCAAAGAGTAGCCGTAAACCAGAGGATTAGGAAACTTTCATAGGACAACAGAAGGAAACAAGACGGGCAATACGGGTTGAAAAGATGAAGTACGAAGGGAAGCTGGCCAGGAATACAAAGAAGGACAGTAAAAGCTTCTTTCAATATGTTAAGGGTAAAAGAGTAGCAAAGCCAAATGTGGGTCCCTTGAAGGCAGACGGGTGAAATTATTATGGGCAACAAGGAAATGGCAGAAGAGTTGAATAGGTACTTCGGATCTGTCCACTAAGGAAGACACAAACAATCTCCCAGATGTACTGGAGGACAGAGGATCTAATGGGGTAGAGGAACTGAAAAAAATGTCATTAGGCAAGAAATAGTATTTGGTAGGTTAATGGGACTGAAGGATGATAAATCCCCTGGGCCTGATGGTCTGCATCCCAGGGTCCTCAGGGAGGCGGCTCTAGAATAGTGGACGCATCGGTGATCATTTTCCAATGTTCAATAGATTCAGGATCAGTTCCTGTGGATTGGAGGATAGCTAAAGTTATCCCACTTTTCAAGAAAGGAGCGAGAGAGAAAACGGGGAATTACAGACCAGTTAGCCTGACTTCGGTGGTGGGAAAGATGCTGGAGTCAAATAATAAAGAGGTAATAATGGGGCATTTGGATAGCAGTAAAATGATTAGTCCAAGTCAACATCGATTTATGAAAGTGAAATCATGCTTGACTAATCTTTTGAAATTTTTTGAGGATGTGACAAGTAAAATGGATGAAGGGGTGCCAGTGGATGTGTGTATCTAGACTTTCAGAAAGCCTTTGATAAGGTCTCGCACGGGAGACTGGTGACTAAAATTAGAGCACATGATATTGGGGGTTGCGTGTTGACATGGATAGAAAATTGGTTGGCAGACCGGAAGCAAAGAGTAGGAGTGAACAGGTCCATATTCAGAATGGCAGGCAGTGGCGAGTGGAGTACCGCAAGGCTCGGTGTTGGGGCCGCAACTGTTTACCATATATATTAATGATTTGGAAGAGGGAATTAGGAGCAACACTAGCAAGTTTGTGGATGACACAAAGCTGGGTGGCAGTGTGAACTGTGAAGAGGATGTTAGGAGGTTGCAGGGTGACCTGGACAGGTTGAGTGAGTGGGCAGATGCGTGGCAGATGCAGTATAATATAGATAAATGTGAGGTTATCCACTTTGGCGGCAAAAACAAGGGGGCAGATTTTTATCTCAATGGGGTTAGGTTAGGTAAGGGGGAGGTGCAGCGAGACCTGGGCGTCCTTGTACACCGGTCACTGAAAGTTGGCTTACTGGTACAGCAGGCAGTGAAGAAAGCTAATGGAATATTGGCCTTCATAACAAGAGGATTTCAGTATTAGAGTAAAGAGGTTCTTCTGCAGTTGTATAGGGCTCTAGTGAGACCACATCTAGAGTATTGTGTACAATTTAGATCTCCTAATTTGAAGAAGGACATCCTTGTGATTGAGGCAGTGCAGCGTAGGTTCACGAGATTGATCCCTGGGATGGCGGGACTGTCATATGAGGAAAGATTGAAAAGACTAGGCTTGTATTCACTGGAGTTCAGAAGGATGAGGGGATAACTTATAGAAACATATAAAATTATAAAAGGACTGGTCAAGCTAGATGCAGAAAAAATGTTCCCAATGTTGGGCGAGTCCAGAACCAGGGGCCACAGTCTTAGAATAAAGGGAAGGTCATTTAAGACTGAGGTGAGAAAAAACATCTTCACCCAGAGAGTTATGAATTTATGGAATTCCCTGCCACAGAGGGCAGTGGAGGCCACATCACTGGATGGATTTAAGAGAGAGTTAGATAGAGCTCTAGGGGCTAGTGGAGTCAAGGGATATGGGGAGAAGGCAGGCACGGGTTATTGATAGGGAACGATCAGCCATGATCACAATGAATGGCAGTGCTGGCTCAAAGGGCCGAATGGCCTCCTCCTGCACCTATTTTCTATGTTTCTCTGTCTCAAGAGGTCACAACAGCCAACCGGTACCCTGTCCCCCACATCCAGGACCACGGCAAGCCTGGACGGTGACAAGGTCTTTTCGAAGATCGACCAGGTACGCGGCTACCATCAGATTCCGGTCCACCCAGACGACATCCCCAAGACGGGCGTCATTATCCTGTTCGGGCTCTTTGAGTTCCTTAGCATCACTTTCGGCCTCAAAAATGCCGCCCAAGCTTTCCAACGGCTCATGGACATGGTGGGCTGCGGGCTGGACTTCGTGTTCATTTATCTCGATTACATCCTCGTCGCCAACTGTTCTCGCCAGGAACTGCACATAATTCCGGCAGCTCTGCCAGAGGCTCAACGAGCATGGCCTGGCCATCAATCTTGCCAAGTGTCAGTTTGGCCTAACTTCCATCAACTTCCTTGGCCGCCACATCAACCAGCATGGAGCGGTCCCGCTCCCGACCATGGTCGAGGCCATTCACAAGTTTGCCAAATCCTCTACTGTGAAGAGTTTGTCAATGAGCATGGTCAACTTCTACCACCGCTTCGTGCCATCAGCCGCCAGGATCATGCAATCGCTGTTCAAGGCCCTGGCCAACAAGCCGAAAGAGCTCGTTTGGGACAACACAGCCATGACCACGTTTAACAACTCCAAGGAGGCGCTGGTAAAGGCAAAGATGCTAGTACATCCACGGCCAAGCAGCTCTCACGGTTGATGCAACTGGCACAGCCGTGGGTGGAGTGCTGGAACTGATCGATGGAAGCTGGCAGCCCCTCGCCTTTTTCAGTCGTCATCTGAGACCCCACAAGCAGAAGTACAGTGTTTTCGACCGGGAGCTCCTTGCTCTCTAACTGGCCATCCGGCATTTCCGCTACTTCGTCGAGGGCAGGGATTTCACAGCTTTCACTGATCACAAGCCTCTCATGTTTGCCTTTGCCAAAGTGTCTGATCCTTGGTCAGCCCGACAGCAGCGCCACCTGACCTACAACTTGCGTCCAGCACATCGCAGGCAAGAGCAACCAGGTCGCAGATGCGTTGTGCTTCACCGCCATCAATGCCATCCACGCTCTGGCCCCAGGTGTTGACTACACGGTCGTGTTGGCCGCCCTGCGAGAGGATGAAGAGATGCCCGCCTACCGCACCACCATCTCAGGGCTGCTGTTGGAGGATGTGCGATTCGGGCCCGCTAACACCACACTCCTCTGCGACGTGCCCACGGGATAGCCACGACCCATCATCCCCGCTGCCTGGCGCTGCCGGATTTTCGACATGATTCACGGCCTTGCTCACCCTTCCATCCGGACAACAAAGGCACTGATGGCAGCCAAGTTCATGTAGCACGGGTTGCGCAATCAAGTCGGCAACTGGGCCAGAGCGTGAATCTCATGTCAAACCTCCAAGATTCAGCGACACATCAAGGCGGCGCTGCAGAACTTCGCCCTGCGCACCGGCGTTCCAACCGCATCCACATCAACATTGTTGGACCGCTGCCCCCCATCCAGAGGTGTCACCTACCTCTTCATCATCGTGGACAAATTCACGAGATGGCCGGAAGCCGTCCCACTCTCGGATACCTCCACTGCGACCTGTGCACATGCCCTCACTGCCCACTGGATCGCCCGCTTTGGCGTGCCGGCAGACATCTTCTCCGACAGAGATGCGCAGTTAAGCTCCGAGCTGTGGTCAGCAATGGCCCGGCTGCTTGGCACTAAGTTGCACCACACCACGGCCTCCCACCTGCAAGCAAACGGCCTAGTGGATCGTTTTCACCGGCACATGAAGGCATCCCTCAAGGCACGGCTCACGGGCCCAGACTGGATGGACGAATTGCCGTGAGTCATGCTAGGTATACGCACTCTCCCAAAGGAGGACCTGGCAACTTCCTCGGCCGAGCTAGTGTACGGTTCCTCGCTTACGCTCAGGGGACTTAATCCCGGCGGCGTGTGGACATCAGGAACAAACCACGACCATGCTGACGTGCCTATGTGAGAATGTGGGCACGCTTTCTCACGTCCCAACGCCCCGACACGTTCTCACAATCACGTACGTCCCACCGATCTCCAGGACTGCCAGTACGTCTTCCTTCGCCGAGATTCCCACCGTACACCACTGCAAAAGTCTTACGAGGGACCCTTCAGAGTACTGCAAAACGACACCACGGCTTTCATCATCAACATGGGCGGCAGACACGAGTGTCTCCATGGGCACTTGAACATTGACCAACCAGTGCAGGTGGCATAACCCCGCCGCAGAGGGCGTCCACCATCACGACCAAAGCCGCCCTCAACTCAACCAACTGCAACCCCGAACACAGGGGACACATACACAAGATCAGGCCGCCTCACTCGGCAGCCTAACCGCCTCCAATACTCCAGTTCTGGGGGGGAGTCATGAGGCGGGCTGAGCCACTTTAGTCACGAACCTTCGTTCAAGCACTCACGTGGACCAGGTGTGATCTGGGCCGACAAATCAACACCCCACCTGGGTGGTCGGATGACGGAGTACAGCGGATGACGGAGCTAGTCTTCATTTTGCAGTGAACACATTAACACACACCTTGCCCTTTTGTACTAATTGTCGAGCTGTATCGTTTAAATATTAAACTGTTTATACAACACGTGAACCTCTTCAATATCAACTCCCTTGAAGACAGGAAAGTCAGTGACAGAAATGCAAACATCTTCACAAGTTTATGGAATAGGAGTAGCAGCTGGTCCATTTAACAGATAACTTGTCTTCAAAATAAAACTATACATAGCAAGCAAGTGGATGTGGCACATTCTGGTTCTGTACCATTGTACAGGGGAAGACAATAAATAATGTTAATCAATCATTGAAACTGCTGGTTTCAGATTTTCAGAAAATTCAGTTAACGGAAGTTCTCAAGAACAGATCCTTTAAATAACACTTACTTAAGAATAGAAACCTCATGACAGCTGCCTTTGGTTTGTGACACCTTTAGTAATGCAGTGGGCACAGGATGAGTGAAACCAGGAGTAGTTGGGGGTATCATTATATGAATTAAGGAAGAGAAGAAATATGCTCGGATAAAACCCGGATTCCTGGACTCAAAACCACAGTTTTGTGGAGTGAGCAAGACTGATGCATGAAGATCCAGTGTTAAAGCAGGAATCTGAGATTACATTAAGTGGCTAGACTGGTTTGGATGCATGGTTAGATCATATGTTTTAGATCAATTTTTAATAGTTAATTAGGGAACACTATATTTGGAGGGCCACAGGTAGCACTGTGAGATCAGCTTCTCTAGTTCCCAATCAAAATTGCATTAGAACCAATTTGGCCCTCATAATACAAATAATGTGCCTTAATACACCAAACCCAAACCTGTTAGGAGCAGACGAGGGCATTCAATCCAATTTGAGATACCAGCTACCAAGACAGATGTATCCGCAATTAATTCTTCCCCCGCACAATTAAAGCATGCAATAGTCTTCACCCTACCATAGTTACTCAACCAGACGCAACTAAATTTAAGGTAGCTCTATTTCTCCAAGAACCCTTTTTTGTTTAAGTCCACCCTCCGCCACCTCCAGTTTAAATTCCATTTGGAATATTTTTGGAGGTCCAGGAAACCAAGAACCAAGAATTCATCGATCACATTCTATCCGATTTGTGTTATGTGTTACAAACAATTAATCAGTCTTCTCATTTTATACTTTCTTTCATCAGAAACAAACATAACAATTCTGCTGGACCTGTTCCCTTCATTTCTTCGGACAAAGCGCCTTTCTTTGACGATCGCCATTTGTTTGTCATTCTATGTCCTTGGCCTTGTATATGTGACACAGGTATGTTTTCTCCATGATCATTTAAATGCTAAAGGACAAGTAGCAAAAACTGGGTGGATTTGGATTTGATAGGTTGGATTTTAAAGACGAGCCCCATAGAATTTTACCCCACCACCATTGTGACACGTTGAGTGGGGACAGGGAATCCATGAAGTGATCCACTTTACACCACTCAATCTGTCAATGCCTCGTGATGTGTCCAACCATCCCCATAATTTACCCCAAGCCCAGCTCTGACAATCCCTCCGGATGCATCCATCCAAACTCCTAGTGTCAGCTCCCTGATTCCCTTCAGGAACCCCTGAGTCTTTGTTCAATCCCTCACCTCCACTGTCAGCCCACATCTCTCCTGTGATCTCACCATGCAATTTACTTGCATTTGGCCCATAGCCCTCCGGACCCTTCCTATCCATACATCTGTTTTCATGCTCTGATCATCTCCTAGCCCTTCACATGGTCTGTGGGATCCAGTCAGAAACATAGACCACCCTGTATTCTATTTTCCGTCCTAACAACTCTGTTCCATCACACTTCAACCAGCTTTCCTCCAATCCCAGAACTCGACATGGCATGGCACCTCCATCCAATCCTCCCCAATCCCAGCCACCGTCCCCCAGATCCGAGTGCTGATCCTTCAATCACACTGACATTATGACCTCCAAACCCTATCCACCAGGGGCGGAAAACCCGGGGGGGGGGGGCCAGAGGGGACACGTCCCCCCCATGTTTTGAGAGGTGGGCGACATCCCCTCCAGGTTAACCTGCCTGGGCTTGCGGGAAATATGGCCAGCGCGGAGAAGCAGCGCTGGTATCCCGTCACTCTAGACAGGGCTGTTGGTTAGCCCGGTGAGACAGGCAGTTGAGCTGCATTTAGCGCTGGATTGAGCCTCCGAAGCCTCGTGCGCGTGTGTGAGTGTGCGCATGCGCGCGCAGCCACCAAAAAATTGTGTCCCCCGTCCCCTCCATGTTTTGATAGTGAGTTCCGCTCTTTGTCTCCACCCACGGTGCCAGCCAGTTTCATACTGACTGGTTGTGCCCAGAAGAAGCAATGTAAAATGGACATACCTGGACAGGTATATGGATAGAAAAGGTTTAGAGAGATATGGACCAAATGCAGGCAAATGTGGCTAGGTTAGATGGAGCAACATGGTTGGCACAGATGAAATATAGAAACATTCAAAAATAGGTGCAGGAGTTGGCCATTCGGCCCTTCGAGCCAGCACCACCATTCAATATGACCATGGCTGATCATCTAAAATCCGTACCCCATTCCTGCTTTTACCCCATATCCCTTGATTCCTTTAGACCTAAAAGCTAAATCTAACTCTCTCTTGAAAACATTCAGTGAATTGGCCTCCACTGCGTTCTGTGGCAGAGAATTCCACAGATTCACAACTCTCTGAGTGAAATAGTTTTTCCTCATCTCAGTCCTAAATGGCCGACCCCTTTTTCTTAAACCGTGACCCCTGGTTCTGGACACTCCCATCATCATGGTTTTTTCCTGCATCTAGCCTGTCCAATCCTTTAAGAATTTTATATGTTTCTATAAGATTCCCTTTCATCTTTCTAAATTCCAGTGAATACAAGCCCAGTCGACCCATTCGTTCACAATATGTCAGTCCCGTTGTGAAAGTTAGCTTCTTAAAAAGCAGATAGCAACAACCGTTGAAGGTAGACCATGGCAATCTTTAATTGATTCGTGAGACGGAAGTGGCGAGATTACAATGAGCACAAACATTGCTCAGTGCTTCTCGTGCTCCCACTCACAGAACAAAGGAGAGTTAGCACAATTATACATTATTCTTATCAGTAAAACAATCCTACCAAGTCTGAATATGGCATGACTGAAAGATTCTGTAGCATTTCAGAATATAAGAAAGCTGGGTCCAAATCGAGCTCATCCAATGACAAACCCTCTCCATACTTATCTCTGGAGATTCAGCTATTTTTTTCAATCTTGGCTTCTTTATGGCCTTGGAGAAGCACATGTTATTACTGCAGGCTGCCATCTTAACGTCTTTATTGAAAAGACAACCTGTCCTCCATATTGTTTCATATAATTTACAAAGTCATTCAGACTTGGCACCGAGCCATTCTTTTGTTCTATTAGTCCATGCTTTTGTAGAAGAACGACTCCATTTTAGATTGAACTATTAGCTCTTTCACCGTCATCCTGGGAACTAACCTGGTGAACCTACGCTGTACTCCCTCAATAGCAATATTGTCCTTCCTCAAATTAGGAAACCAAAATTGCACACAATACTCCAGGTGCGGTCTCACCAGTGCCAGTCTGAAGAAGGGTCTTCCCCGAAACGTCATACATTCCTACTCTCCAGAGATGCTGCCTGTCCTGCTGAGTTACTCCAGCATTATCCACTGTGTGTCCCTTCAATTTAAACTCGCATCTGCAGTTCTTTTCTACGTACAATACTCCAGGTGCGATCTCATCAGGGCACTGTACAACAGCAGTAAGACCTCCTTGCTCCTAAACTCACATCCTCTCGCAATGAAGGCCAACATGCCATTAGCTTTCTTCACTGCCTGCTGTATCCGCATGCATACTTTCAGTGACTGATATACAAGCACACCCAGGTCTTGTTGCACCTCCCCTTTTCCTAATCTGACACCATTCAGGCAATAATCTGCCTTCCTGTTCTTGCCACTAAAGTGGATAATCTCACATTTATCCACATTGTACTGCATCTGCCATGCTTCTGCCCACTCACCCAACCTATCCAAGTCACCCTGCAGCCTCATAGCATCCTCCTCACAGCTCACACTGCCACCCAACATTGTGTCATCCGTAAACGTGGAAATGTAATTCCCTCGTCTAAATCATTTATATTGTAAATAACTGGTGTTCCAGCACTGAGCCTTGCGGCACCCCACTAGTCACCGCTGAATAGGGCTGAAGGGCCTTTATCTGTATTTTATGTCTCTATTCCTCTATCCCACTGATAAGACAATTTATTTGAGCAATGGGGGCCATTTCAAAAGCAGAGCAATGGTTGGCAGAGTGATGCAGCTGGTAGAGCCGTTGCCTCATGTCATCAGTGGTGCCTGTTCAATGTTGATCTTCAGAACTGTCTGTGTCGAGTTTGCACACTCTCCCTGTAACTACAATGCTTTTCTCTGGGTGCTCCAGTTTCCACCTACATGCAGGTCTCCGAAAGACGTGTTGGTTATTGAGTTTATTGATGGTAATGTGGAGAGAATAAGTTAAGGGGAAAGCTAATGGAGGAATAGATTGACTGAGATGCCCCCTTCTATGCTTTGTAGAAATAATGGAATCAACAAAAACTGAAGTAGTATTTCATGATAACACAGGATAATATACCCAGAATAAAAACATTGGGTGAGTGATTTGCCATGTGTAAAATCGATCTTGTCTCTCTGAGCAGTACAGCCACCAAGCTGGACCCCAGCTCATCATGCCTGTCGTTGTGCGTATCCCACAAAGCTTCAGACAACACACAGGGATGCCATTTTAACTCCATATCAGCACATTAAGTAATTTGCTAAGGATGAAATTGAGTTACTGGGTATGTTTCGGAGAGGTTGCAGAAGAGGTTTATCAGAATTCTGCCTGGATTAGAGGGTTTCAGCTGCATGGAGTTGTATAGACTTGGATTGCGTTCTCTGGAACTTCAGAGGTTAAGGGAAGACTTGATAAAATTATGAAAAGCACAGATCAGAATCTTTCTCCCATGGTGGAAATCTCCAACACTGGAGGGCATAGCTATAAAATGAGAGGGGGAAAGTTTAATGGGAATGTGCAGAGCAATTTTTTTTCCCCAGAGGGTGGTGGGGCCCAGAACGAATTGTCAGGGGTGACAGTGGAGACAGATGATAGTGGTGTTTAAGAGGCTTTTAGATAGTCACAGGGAATAGAGAAATATGGATCATATGCAGGCAGATGAGGTCAGTCCAGCTAGGCATCATGTTCAGCACAAATATAGTGGGCCAAAGTGCCTGTTCCTGTACTGTACTTGCCTATCTATGTATCAAATTTCATGTTTAATTTTAGGCTGGGATTTACTGGATCAACTTACTTGATCATTTCTGTGCCGGGTGGATTCTCATTACAGCTGCTCTTCTGGAACTCATCGGCCTGGGCTGGATCTATGGTAGGTGTGCCGAGACAACATGGGAAGCGACAAAACAAAAACAAAGTAATTTGTCTGAAAAAAACCCAAGAAGAGCATCTTTGAGTTTCTTCAAAGTTACTAGGGTGATGTTGAATGGTTCAGTGCTACTTTATTGTGGGGAAAAAAGATAGAATGTACTGGAGTAATTCAGCGGGTCAGGCAGCATCCCTGGAGACACTTCCTCTGACTGATTATAGGGGCAAGGGGAGAAAGCTGGAAGAGAGGGGGGGGGGGGGGGGCAAGGTGGAAGAAAGGAGGGGCAGGTCATCCATTATTGAGACATACACCTCGGTACAGTGAAATTCCTTTTTTTGCTTACAATTCAATAAAAATCTTACTATACATAGCACAATCATACTTAATCAAGAGAATGTGACTAGTAGATTACACAGAGACAGTACACGCGATGTGAATGAACTTAACTTCATCTACAGAATAAAAGTATTGTCCTCAACCGCAAAGGCCTTTTGCCATTTCATTCCATATTCACAAGACACAATAACCTTCTGTGTGCTTTGCTCATGACCCCTTGTATTGTTGAGGTACTGGATATTTTAACTGAAGTATTTGCTGCAAATTAATTCTTGGTCACATATAGTGCATTCTGAAAGTATTCAGGCCCCTTCACTTTGTCCACATTTTGTTACGTTACAGCCTTATTTTAAAATTGATTAAATTCATTTTTTTTAAATCATCAATCTACGCACAATACCCTAGAATGAAGAAACAAAAACAGGTATTTAGAAATTTTTGCTATGTAATTAAAAATAAATAACTGAAATATCACATTTACATAAATATTCAGACCCTTTGCTATGACACTCAAAACTGAGCTTAAGTTCATCCTGTTTCCATTGATTATTCTTGAGATGTTTCTACAACTTGATTGGAGTCCATCAGTGGTAAATTAAATTGATTGGACATGATTTGGAAAGGCACACACCTGTCTTTATAAGATCCCACGGTTGACAGTGCATGTCAGAGCAAAAACCAAGCCATGAAGGCGAAGGAATTGTCCGTAGACCTCCGAGACAGGATTGTGTCGAGACACAGATATGGGGAAGGGTATAAAACCATTTCTGCAGCATTGCAGGTCCCGAAGTTCACAGTGGCCTCCGTCGTTCTTAAATGGAAGAGCTTTGAAACACCAGGACTCTTCATACAGCTGGCCGTCCGGTAAAACTGAGCAATCGGGGAGAAGGGCCTTGGTCAGGGAGGTAACCAAGAACCCGATGGTCACTTTGTCAGAGCTCCAGAGTTCCTCTGTGGAGATGGGATAAGCTTCACGAAGGACTACTATATCTGGAGCACTCCACCAATCAGACATTTATTGTTGATTGGCCAGACGGAAGGGACTCCTCAGTAAAAGGCACATGACAGCCTGCTTGGAGTTTGCCAAAAGGCATAAGAAACAAGATTCTCTTGTCTGATGAAACCAAGATTGAACTGTTTTGCCTGAATGCTAAGTTTTACGTCTGGAGAAAACCAGGCACCACTCTTCACCTGGCCAATACCATACCTACGGTGAAGCATGGTGGTTGCAGCATCAAGTTGTGGGGATAGAAACATAGAAAATAGGTGCAGGAGTTGGCCTTTCAGCCCTTCGAGCCTGCACCGCCATTCAATAATATCATGGCTGATCATCCAACTCAGTATCCTGTACCTGCCTTCTCTCCAAACCCCCTGATCCCTTTAGCCACAAGGGCCACATCTAACTCCCTCTTAAATATAGCCAATGAACTGGCCTCAACTACCTTCTGTGGCGGAGAATTCCAGAGATTCACCACTCTCTGTGTGAAAAATGTTTTCCTCATAGAAACATAGAAATTAGGTGCAGGAGTAGGCCATTCGGCCCTTCGAGCCTGCACCACCATTCAATATGATCATGGCTGATCATCCAACTCAGTATCCCGTACCTGCCTTCTCTCCATACCCTCTGATCCCCTTAGCCACAAGGGCCACATCTAACTCCCTCTTAAATATAGCCAATGAACTGGCCTCGACTACCCTCTGTGGCAGAGAGTTCCAGAGATTCACCACTCTCTGTGTGAAAAAAGTTCTTCTCATCTCGGTTTTAAAGGATTTCCCCCTTATCCTTAAGCTGTGACCCCTTGTCCTGGACTTCCCCAACATCGGGAGCAATCTTCCTGCATCTAGCCTGTCCAACCCCTTAAGAATTTTATAAGTTTCTATAAGATCCCCTCTCAATCTCCTAAATTCTAGAGAGTATAAACCAAGTCTATCCAGTCTTTCTTCATAAGACAGTCCTGACATCCCAGGAATCAGTCTGGTGAACCTTCTCTGTACTCCCTCTATGGCAAGAATGTCTTTCCTCAGATTAGGAGACCAAAACTGCATGCAATACTCCAGGTGTGGTCTCACCAAGACCCTGTATAACTGCAGTAGAACTTCCCTGCTCCTATACTCAAATCCTTTTGCTATGAATGCTAACCTACCATTTGCTTTCTTCACTGCCTGCTGCACCTGCATGCCTACTTTTAATAACTGGTGTACCATGACACCCAGGTCTCGTTGCAACTCCCCTTTTCCTAATCGGCCACCATTCAGATAACAGTCTACTTTCCTGTTTTTGCCACCAAAGTGGATAACCTCACATTTATCCACATTATACTGCATCTGCCATGCATTTGCCCACTCATCCAGCCTATCCAAGTCACCTTGCAGCCTCCTAGCATCCTCCCCACAGCTAACACTGCCCCCCAGCTTCGTGTCATCCGCAAACTTGGAGATGTTGCATTCAATTCCCTCGTCCAAATCATTAATATATATTGTAAATAGCTGGGGTCCAGGCACTGAGCCTTGCGGTACCCCACTAGTCACCCCCAATACCGTGTGCTTTAAGTTTGTATACTAATCTCTTAGGTGGGACCTTGTCGAAAGCCTTCTGAAAGTCCAGATATAACACATCCACTGGTTCTCCCTTATCCACTCTACTAGTTACATCCTCGAAAAATTGTTTTTCGGGGATGTTTTTCAGCGGCAGGAACTGGGAGACTAGTCAGGATTGAGCTAAGATGAACGAGCAAAGTACAGAGAGATCCTTGATGAAAACCTGTTCCAGAGCGTTCTGGACCTCAGACTGGGGCAGAGGTTCACCTTCCAACAGGACAACGACTCTAAGCACACAGCCAAGATAATGCAGGAGTGGCTTTGTGACAATGAGCTTGAGTGCTCCAGCTAGAGCCTGGACTTGAACCCGATCGAAGATCTCTGGAGGGACCTGAAAATAGCTGTGCATTGATGCTCCCCATCCAACCTGAGAGAGCTTGAGAGGATCTGCAGAGTAGAATGGGAGAAATTACCCAAATACAGGTGTGCCAAGCCTGTAGTGTCATACCCAAGAAGACTTGAGGCTGTAATTGCTGCCAAAGGTGCTTCAACAAAGTACTGAGTAAAGGGTTTGAATACTTATGTAAATGTGATATTTCAGTTATTTCTTTTTAATTACTTGTGAAAATTTATAAGCACCTGTTTTCATTTTTTAATTATGGGGTAATTGTGTGTAAATTGATGATAAAAAAAAAAGAATTTAATCCATTTTAGAATAATGCTGTAACGTAACAAAATGTGGAAAAGTGAAGGGGTCTAAATACTTCCTGAATGCACTCTAGACCAAATGAAGATATGGTGAATACGGAGTCTTTTACCTAGAGTAGACAAATCAAGAATCAGAAGACTTAAGTTTATGGTGAAAGGGTAAGATTAAGACAGGTACTATAACAGCTTTAAAAGACACTTGGACAAATATATGGTGAGGAAAGGTTTAGAAAATAGGCTAAACATGGGCAAATGGAACTTCTTAAATAGGAATTCTTGGCTGGCGTGGATGAGTTGGGCTGATGGTCTGTTTCCTTTCCATGCTGTACGACTCAATGACTCTAAACTTCCCCTAAAGACAAGATGATACGTTTTTGAGTATCTCTACATTACTGCTGTCCACAGGGGTGAACAGATTCATCAGGGACATTGAGACGATGATTGGGGAGAAGGATTGGATGTTCTGGCTGTGGTGGAGAGTGTGCTGGTGTTTTATCTCACCGTGCTTGTTGGTGGTAAGAGTTTAATTATTTTATTAATGAAAATCACCAATTGTCTAACTCATTGCATCTCTGACATCTTTCTGTGCAATTATTTGAAACAGGTGGTCTTGGTCTGGTCTTTGGTCACATTCACCCCACCAACATACGGACTCATCGAGTACCCCACCTGGGCAATAGCTCTCGGCTGGTGTACGATCATCTGCTGCATTATGTGGATCCCCATCATTGCCATTGTGAAAGTTGTCCAAGCTGAGGGCTCCACATTATACGAGGTGAGGACACAACTTGGTAAACAGAATATGAAGTGTCCTCACTCCTTAACATATCATGTCTCCAAGATTCCTGGAAAGTTAGAGATCATAATTGAGAGGTTTAGGTTTATTATTGTCACGTATAAAGAGAAAAGCTTTGTTTTGCATCCAATCAAATCAGATGTACCAGACACAAATACAATCAAGTCAAGATCGTACAATAGGTAGACTGAAGGGAAGGATACAGAGTGCAGAATATTTCTCAGCATTGTAACTCATCAGTTCAACAGACAAAGCCCAAAATCCACAACAGGGTAGAGGTGAATTTGACAGTACCCTAGTTTATGGAAGGACCGTTCAGAAGCGTGATAACAGAGGGATAGAAGCTGTTACTGAGACTATTATATCATATCATATCATCATCTGTGTGTGTGTGCCATTTTGCCTTTGAAACGTATCTCCTCGAAAACCAGACGCAAAAACGGGGGAGATTTTTACATATTTCGGTTGGGATTTATTTTACGATTTCAGAAATCCTCTGTAAATTTGGTCAATTATTTCCCCAGATTTTGAATAAAATTGTTCACAAAACTCACTTAAAAAAAAATTATCACCGCTTGCCAGGTGCTGACATCACAATGCCCAAATGCCCACCAGTCGAGGCCCACCTGCCTCCTAGCCCCGGCCCCCGCTGTGGATTAAAGCATTGTTTATTTCTTTTTTTTTCATAGCATTGAATTTTATTATTTCTCTGTGTCCCTCTCTGTGTCCCGCCCTCAAAGCCCAAAATCCACTCCTCTATAAATTTGTTCAATTATTTCCTGAAATCTATCTATATTACTAAATCTCTGTTCTTGACCGCTTTTGGCCTTCTGTGCTGCGATTTCCGAGAGAACGCCGCCACCTACGGCCGTCATTTTTGGCCACCTCGCTCAGAGCCCCCCTCCGCAGCATGTGTGCCGAGGATTTTTCCCGTTGATGAAAAATGACAGAGGTATTAATGTTCTGCAAATGGTTATTTGGGTTGAAGTAAAAAGGCACCCTCTCTGTCTCCCCTCCTCTCTCTCCCCACTTCTCTCTCCCTATCCCTCTCTCTTTCTCTTTCTCTCCCTTCCTCTCTCCCCATCACCCCCCTCTCCTCTCCCCCCCTCCTCTCTCCCCCCTCCTCCCTCCTCTCCTCTCCTCCCTCCTCTCTCCCCCTCCTCTATCCCCCCTCTCTCCTCTTCCCCCCCTCCCTCTCCCCCCCTCCCCCCTCTCCTCTCCCAACCCTCTCCTCTCCCCCCCTCTCCTCCCCCCCTCTCTCTCTCCCCTCTTTTTCTCCCTCTCCTCCCCTCCCCTCCATCCCCTAAACCCCCTTCCCCTCCACACACCCCTACCCCCTTCCCTCCACCCTCCCTCCCACTCCATGCTCCCCACCTCTCCCCCTCCCCTCACCTCAACCCCCTCTCAGCACACCCTCTCTCTCCCCCTCTCCCTCCCTCCTCTTCTCTCTCCTCCCCCCCTCCCCCTCTCTCCCCCCTCTCCCCCCCTCTCTCTCCCCTCCTCCCCTCCATCCCCTCCCCCTCCCTCCCCTCCACACCCCCCTCTCAGCACCCCCTCTCTCTCCCCCTCACTCTCACCTTCTCTCTCCTCCCCTCCTCCCCCACCTTTCCCCCCTCACCCACCCTTCCTCTTCCCCTCCTCTCCACCCCGCATCCCTCTTGCCCCTCTCTGTGTCTGTGTCTCTCTCTCTGTCTCTGCCCCTTCTCTCTCTACCCTCACTCTCTAACCCCGCCCCCCCCCTCTCTAGATGTGACTGCAAGTTGGGGGCTATGCGTCAGTAGATAGGGTGGTTATGGGGTAAAAGGAGCAAATTAATAATATCAATATAATATTAAGGGGGGTAATTAGCGTGAGTGCGGGGGGGGATAGTTAGTGTGTGTGACGCTGCATGCCGCCTCCCCCCCCACAACCGCACGTTGGGGGAACAGACCCAACGGGTCTGCACTTGGTCTAGTATTACTTAAAGTCTGATCTTGACCGCTTTCGGCTCGCTGTGCTGTGATTTCCGACAGAACGCCGCCATCTACGGCTGTCATTTTTGACCACCTCGCTCAGAGCCCCCTTCCGCCTTCCGGAACCGGAGGAATTTTCCCATCAATGAAAAATCAGAGAGATATTAATGTTTAAAAAAAAATCCCCATTCTCTCTGCTGCCCCCACTGGCAGCAGGGGGGAGGGACTATAAAACCCGGAAGTGCAGTCCCTCACTCAGTCTCTGCCAGACCCAAGAAGCGAGAGAGTCACGGCTTTCTGAGCTGCGAATAACACTGAACGCACGGGACTCCACGGTGAGTCCCCTCGATGCGGCTGTAAGGTGGCTGCTGCCCAATTGTTTGCCTCACCTTTTTAACAAGTTTGTGTTCACAAAATGAATTTTGGTTGTCGGGTGGCTGCTGCCCAATTGTTTGCCTCGCCTTTTTAACAAGTTTGTGTTCACAAAATGAATTTTGGTTGTCGGGTGGCTGCTGCCCAAATGTTTGCCTTGGCTTGGCTTTTAAAATCATTGCAACAGTTGGCTGCCAGCCCAAAAATCCATTCGGCCCACAATGTCTATACTAGCCCTCTGTAGATAGTTCCTTGAGCGAAATGTGCTTCACATATTGAGCCTCCTGAACCCATTTAAAGAATGAATTAATGAAATGTTTTATTTTTCCTTTCCACAGAAGATTTCTGCTGCTTGCGTGTCAGCTCCTGATTGGGGTCCATACTTGGAACAGCACAGAGTGGAAAGATACAGAAATAATCAAGATTTGCAGAAGCTCTAACAGTGTTATACCTCTTGCTCATTTAAGACATGAAAATTTAAAGCAAATTTTCTGTTTGCATTGACCTTGAAATTCACATCATAAATTAAGTGGAAGGTTTTCACAACAGATTATTATTCTACTGGTTATACCGTTTCCTGAGTTTAAAAAAGTTTCCAAAAGGGGACACTTTAATATAGTTCAGAGGTACAGCATGGAAGCAGGCCCTTCGGCACACCGCCGACCACAGATCACCCATTCGCATTAGTTTTATAGTATCCCATTGTCCCATCCCTCTACACTGGGGACAATTTACAGAGGCCAATTAACCTACAAACACACATGACTTTGAGCCATGGGAGGAAACCCATGCAGTCACATGGAGAACGTGCATCTTCACACAAACAGCACCCGAGGTCAGGGTTGAACCAGGTTTCTGATGCTGTGAGGCATCAGCTCTGCCAGCTGTGCCAC
Source organism: Amblyraja radiata (assembly GCF_010909765.2). Classification (NCBI taxonomy): domain Eukaryota; kingdom Metazoa; phylum Chordata; class Chondrichthyes; order Rajiformes; family Rajidae; genus Amblyraja; species Amblyraja radiata. Next base: position 57,231,379 of record NC_045967.1, read on the forward strand.
TGTGCTGCCCAGGGTTGATAGATTGAGTGTTGTTGCTCTGAGTACCAAGGATCAGAATGATGAGAAAAATTGTGCTTTCAGAAGAGTTTATTGCATTTACAGGTCTTTTATGTACAGCAAGTAAGAATTTCAAATATTAACTCCACCAGATTTTCCATTGGGAAACTATGCCTAATTCAGTAACTTTCTGTGAATCTCTGCACAGCAGAATAATTTTGTACATTCATTTCTATAGTTGCTTGATTTCGGAAAACTATTTAAACTGCGTGGCTCTTTCTACCAGTTCTGCTCTAACTGATAACACTTCTCTTTTGATAAGTAAGGAGAGGGAAGAATTACATTTCATGTTTTTCTTCACTCCTTACAATGCTATGTACGACAATGATCGCAATTTCAACTGAAGTGTGGTTGGCTGTTGGCTCACTAGAAGCTCATCCGTCCTTTGACAGGTCTTGTTTTTGGTCCTGCTGGGGTCCACAGCCCCCTCCTAGCAAACCAGATGTGGGAGACTGTTTAGTCGCCGACTATCCGACCATGGAGCAGGTAGCACGGGATTACATAGTACCCGTGGCGGGGAGAACTTCCCCCGACCTGACCAGTTCTGCTCTACTGAGTGAGCAAACTCTGAGACACAATGAGACACAATGAACTGCAGATACTGGAATCCTGCATAGAACACAATGTGCTGGAGTATCACAGTGGGACAGGCAGCATCTCGGGGGGACATCAATAGGCAAAGTTTTGGGTGGGAACCCTTCAGTCTCATCCCAACACGTGGCCTATTAATGTTCTCCAGAGATGATGCTTGACCCACTGAGATACTCCAGCACTTTGCATTCTGAGTGACCTCTGAACAGGTTTGTCCTGTGCATGAGCCAGGTGTCCCAGTGCGAAGAAGATGCCAAAATTAGGAAATGCACTTGTGGCACAGTTCACAACACAGACAGTACTGGTATCCCTGTAGCATTTGTTGGAGAGTTTGCTGTATGATTTCAGTATATATATCAGCATAACTCACTATGAGAGAATAAAGTGTGTGAAGCAGAGCTTTCCAGGCCAGGTGAATAGTAGATTCAAATAAAAATGTCAGATGTTGGACATAAAAACAGAAAACGATGGAAACACTCAGTAGGTCACGCAGATTGTATGGAAAGAGAAATAGTCAACTAACCTTCAACACCAGTGCTTCTCAGGCTTGTGTGCTCAGTCTACTTGGGCACCTATGTCTGTGTGGCCAAAAACATCGGCAACTCCATCTTGAAGCTCGCCGATGAAACCACTATCCTCAGTGTGATCAACAAAAACAAAGATATGAAGTACAGAATAAAGATTGTGAAAACCTGTGTCATGATTCAAGACACAACCTAGTGCTTATTGTGAGCAATACAAAAGAGTTGATTGTCGTCCTAAGGAAGTGAGGTAGTAAACACAACCCTCCAGCTGCTGCAGAGATGGTTAACAACTTTATGTTTCTTGGCCTCATCTCAACGTCCACATCTCAAGCAAGCTAATCTGTTCACTTCACATTGATGTGATCAAGGAAATGCACCAATACTTCAACAAGTCAAACAGATGGTTGACATAATTTACTTGGACTTTGATCTTGGATACGACATTTTACTTGGATACAACTTTTGACAAAGTCCCATAAGGAAGACTGATCCAAAAGATTTGAACCCTTGGGATCTAGTGTAAGTTAGCTAAATGGACCTAAAATTGGTCTAGCAATAGGTGGTGTAGAGCAATGGTTTTAGTCATTCGAAGTGGTGCCTCACAGGAATCTGTTCTGGAAGCTAAACGTTTGTTATATTCAGTGACAATTTAGAAATTAATTTAGGACAAAAAATAGTGGTGTTGATAGGTGTAATGACAGTATAATAAGATCAGCAGGATGTTGCAGAAGGTCACCAGGATGTTGTCTGAGATGGAGCACTTCATATTAATGATCTGTATGAGGTAATTGAATGCAACATCTCCAAGTTTGCGGACGACACGGAGCTGGGGGGCAGTGTTAGCTGTGAGGAGGATGCTAGGAGGCTGCAAGGTGACTTGGATAGGTTGGGCGAGTGGGCAAATGCATGGCAGATGCAGTATAATGTGGATAAATGTGAGGTTATCCACTTTGGTGGCAAAAACAGGAAAGTAGACTATTATCTGAATGGTGGCCGATTAGGAAAAGGGGAGATGCAACGAGACCTGTGTGTCATGGTACACCAGTCATTGAAAGTGGCATGCAGGTGCAGCAGGCAGTGAAGAAAGCAAATGGTATGTTAGCATTCATAGCAAAAAGATTTGAGTATAAGAGCAGGGAGGTTCTACTGCAGTTGTACAGGGTCTTGGTGAGACCACACCTGGAGTATTGCGTACAGTTTTGGTCACCTAATCTGAGGAAAGACATTCTTGCCATAGAGGAAGTACAGAGAGTGGTGAATCTGTGGAATTCTCTGCCACGGGAGGTAGTTGAGGCCAGTTCATTGGCTATATTTAAGAGGGAGTTAGATGTGGCCCTTGTGGCTAAATGGATCAGGGGGTATGGAGAGAAGGCAGGAATGGGATACTGAGTTGGATGATCAGCCATGATCATATTGTCTATGTTTTTATGTTCATGACGAGGAGCAACTGGCTCGGTTGGGTTTGTTTTTCTTTAAAAATTAAGAAACGTTTCCCCTTTGCAATGCAATCTAGATGCATAAGTTTAGAATAAGTAGTAAGATGCATAAGTTTAGAATAAGTAGTAAGACTGTTAGAGGGGATATGAAGACGTCTTTTCACCCACAAGGAGGTTAGAATGAAGCACAATGCCTGAGTGTGTAGCAGCATATAATGTCACACTTAAGAAATATCTCAGGGAACGCTTGAATCCCTAAGGCATAGAAGGGTCCAAACATGTGTTGGGTAATAGGATTAGTATGATGGTTAGCATAGATATGGAGAACGGAGACGAGGAAACACTTTTTCACACAAGAGTTGTGAGTCTGTGGAATTTCTGCCTCAGAGGGCGGTGGAGGCCGGTTCTCTGGATACTTTCAAGAGGGAGCTAGATATGACTCTTAAAGATAGCGAAGTCCGGGGATATAGGGAGAAGGCAGGAACGGGGTACAGATTGGGGATGATCAGCCATGATCACATTGAATGGCGGTGTTGAGTCGAAGGGCCGAATGGCCTACTCCTGCACCTATTGTCTATTGATATAGATGTGCAGCACAAGAATAGGCCCAAACAGTCCACAATGTATGTGTCGAATATGATACCAAAGATCATCACTTATCTACTGTTCATAAACTATATCCCTCCATTCTTGCATATCCACGTGCCCATCCAAAACCCTCTTTAATAACCATATAACCATATAATAATTACAGCACGGAAACAGGCCATCTCGGCCCTACAAGTCCGCGCCGAACAATTTTTTTCCCTTAGTCCCACCTGCCTGCACTCATACCATAACCCTCCATTCCCTTCTCATCCATATGCCTATCCAATTTATTCTTAAATTATACCAACGAACCTGCCGCCACCACTTCCACTGGAAGCTCATTCCACACCGCTACCACTCTCTGAGTAAAGAAGTTCCCCCTCATGTTACCCCTAAACTTCTGTCCCTTAATTCTGAAGTCATGTCCTCTTGTTTGAATCTTCCCTATTCTCAAAGGGAAAAGCTTGATCACATCAACTCTGTCTATCCCTCTCATCATTTTAAAGACCTCTATCAAGTCCCCCCTTAACCTTCTGCGCTCCAGAGAATAAAGACCTAACTTATTCAACCTATCTCTGTAACTTAGTTGTTGAAACCCAGGCAACATTCTAGTAAATCTCCTCTGTACTCTCTCTATTTTGTTGACATCCTTCCTATAATTGGGCGACCAAAATTGTACACCATACACCAGATTTGGTCTCACCAATGCCTTGTACAATTTTAACATTACATCCCAGCTTCTATACTCAATGCTCTGATTTATAAAGGCTAGCATACCAAAAGCTTTCTTTACCACCCTATCTATATGAGATTCCACCTTCAAGGAACTATGCACGGTTATTCCCAGATCCCTCTGTTCAACTGTATTCTTCAATTCCCTACCATTTACCATGTACGTCCTATTTTGATTTGTCCTGCCAAGGTGTAGCACCTCACATTTATCAGCATTAAACTCCATCTGCCATCTTTCAGCTCATTTTTCCAAATGGCCTAAATCACTGTAGACTTTGGAAATCCTCTTCATTATCCACAACACCCCCTATCTTGGTATCATCTGCATACTTACTAATCCAATTTACCACCCCTTCATCCAGATCATTGATGTACATGACAAACAACAAAGGACCCAACACAGATCCCTGAGGCACCCCACTAGTCACCTGCCTCCAACCCGACAAACAGCCATCCACCATTACCCTCTGGCTTCTCCCATTCAGCCACTGCTGAATCCATCTTGCTATTCCTGCATTTATACCCAACAGTTTAACCTTCTTAACCAACCTTCCATGAGGAACCTTGTCAAAGGCCTTACTAAAGTCCATATAGACAACATCCACTGCTTTACCCTCGTCAATTTCCCTAGTAACCTCTTCAAAAAATTCAAGAAGATTAGTCAAACATGACCTTCCAGGCACAAATCCATGTTGACTGTTCCTAATCAGACCCTGTTTATCCAGATGCTTATATATATTATCTCTAAGTATCTTTTCCATTAATTTGCCCACCACTGAAGTCAAACTAACAGTTCGATAATGCTACTATCGTATCTGCTTCAATCACTACCCTCGGCTGTACTTTCCAGGCACTCACCACCCTGTTAAAAAATCTTGCCATCTATATCCCCTTTAAACTTTGCCCCTCTTACCTTAAGGCTACGCCCTCCAGTATTTGATTTATTGAATATGGTGGGCCGACAGGCTTGCTTCTTTGATGTTTAACTCAAATGGAAAATGGTGAGTGCCTGCAATACCCTGCCTGAGAGTGTGGTGGAAGCAGACGCTTTGTATTACATGGTGGTCAGCAAGAGATAGTCACACAGTTGGCAACTTCAGTGGGAGGATGCCGAACACAAGTGTGGCTTCAAGACCCCACACTCCATTTGGAATGAACATTGAATTCTGCAACTTCACGTAAACTGCTCTCTCATTGTTTCCCATTACATGCGTTCCTTTCTTGCCCACTTTCTCACCCAACTCCGCCGTGACGGTCAGTACTCCTATTCCTTATTACCCGATCTGCCCTAACTAAACTCATGCACCTCACCCCTGCCTCTCAGCTCTGCTTTGAAAACGGACTCCTCCCCCAGTCCAGAGGAACGGTCCCACTACCGAAATGTTGACAGGCCTCTCTCTGGAAATTTTAGTTTTGGCCACAAGCGATTTTCAGCTTGCCCGGCTCATCTTTTACAACAATCTTGGGGGAGGCCAGCAACTGCTTGAGTTATAGACCAGCGGACGACCGCTCTGATTCTATGTCATAACGGGTGAGATCCAAATTCTCCACAGGTGACCACGGTGAGGTTATCCCAAATTAAGGAATTGAATTGAATACTTTATTGTCCACATGTGACAAGTCACAGTGAAATTCTTTGCTTGCATTACCAAGGTATGCAATAGTCGCCCATAAAGGGTGCTTACAAAGTACCCCCATGCCAGGTCCGCCTTTGTTCTCCCCTTCCCTCCCCCATCTCATGGCGGTCCTCCCGCAGACCGGGTCCTCCATTGTCCATTGTTCTTCCCCCTCCCTCACGGCGGTCCCCCCACGTCGGGCCTTCCTTTGTTCCTTTCTCTGGCAGCGGCGTCCTCACTCCTACGTGGTCCGTCCTCGTCTATCGGTCGACGACATAATCGATCGCCGCACCAACCTCTCCACTATCGCTGCCGGTTACTCTCCGCCGCCTCCGTGGCGCCGACCCAGACCCCAGCCACGGGCTCTACAGACCCAGTAGGCCGATGGCTGCGGGCTTCCTCGACACACGAGGCTCCAGCTCTGACCTGCGAGACCCAGGCTCCGACCCGCGAGGCTCCGACCCGCAGGTCTCCGGCCCGCAAGGCTCCGACTTTAACGGCACCTTCATAAGGTGTCGTATAATGGAATGTGAAATGGGCATGAGGTGCTGTGGGTATCATGAGTCCCTGTGCTTGAATGCATAAGCAACCAGGCTCAGGAACAGCTTCTTCCCCTGTTATGAAGCTTCTGAACTCCCACCATTCCCCATAGTCCTGACAAATACTTACTGTACAAAAGCATAATAAATGACATACAAAAGCACAGTAAAATACCTACAAAAGTACAATAGATTACATTAAAAAGCACAAAACATGGTTTAAGATGAAGAATTTAAAAAAAAATCAGTGTCCTACAACGAGACAACTATACCAATGTCTCCACAGCAGGGATCTTTCTTTTCAGATATTAATCCAACTTCCTTTTGAACACATTTGAAACTGCCTTCATTAATACCCTTGCTGGAGAAACTCAGCGGGTGCAGCAGCGTCTATGGAGCGAAGGTAATAGGCAACGTTTCAGGCCAAAACCCTTCTTCAGACTGATGGGGGGGGGGGGGGGGGGGGGGCGGGGGGGAGAAAGGATAAAGGAGGAGGAGGAGCCCGAAGGCTGAGGGAGAGATAGGATGGGGAGGAGACAGCAAGGGCTAACAAAATTGGGAGAATTCAATGTTCATGCCCCCAGGATGCAGACTCCCCAAGCGGAATATGAGGTGCTGTTCCTCCAATTTCCGGTGCTGCTCGCTCTGGCCATGGAGGTGACCCAGGACAGAAAAATATTGAAGCTCCTGACGTCGGCAATCACTTCATATGCTCGTTCCGTGGACGGGGTTGACATGACAACCAATCAACAGGACACCCTGGCTCTGCTGTGCAACACACAGTATGAGATCAACAACCTCCGGAAGGAGGCCATAAGACCTGCCCTCAACCCAAAATTCGCAGGACTGTGTAAAACGCCGACCTCACAGCCACAGATCCTGCTATTTGGCAAAGACTTACCAAAGCAAGTCAAAGATCTGGATGAAGAGTCGAAGGCATCTGGACTCATGAGGGCAAGCCCCGGAACGAGCAAAACCACGCAACCCAGACGGCAGTAACCCTACGCATCCACCAGTAGGCGTCTACTTCATGGTACTGGTGAAAGCTCGGGGCCCGCATATCAACCCCGGAAGTCTTTTTTAGGACAGGGCCCAGAGCGGGCCCCATGGAAAATGCGCCACCCCCACACAGCACCACCCTGACAGACAAGGAACCAGAAGCCCAAGAAGTGAACACTCTACCAATAACAATGGAGGTAGGTGGGTCTGGTTCCTACCAGTACATAAAAGGTGGGGGGATTTTGCTAACAGAGGGGAGGCTACACCTGTTTTTGGAAGCATGGAGGACTATCACACTTGACAATTATATACTAAAAAGTATTCAAGGATATAAAATTGAATTTATTCAAGAAAATATGCCACCAGTTCAGCATGCACCCCAAAGGGGATTTACCCTCTCACTAAAAGAAAAACGTGAGGGACAAGGAGAACTGGTGAGGTTACATACAAAGGGAATCATAGAGAAATTTAAACATGAACCTTTGGAATTCGTATCAAATATATTTACTAAAACCAAAAAAGATGGCGGATGTCGCATCATCATTGACTTAACCACATTGAATACTTTTGTTAGGTATATACACTTTAAAATGGAAACATTTGTGACTGCCAAACAATTGATTTCCAAAGGATACTTTATGGCAAGCATCGACTTAAAAGATGCATACTATTCAGTACCCATTCATAAGGATCATCGTAGATACCTAAAATTTAACTGGATGGGGCAACTATGGCAGTACAAATTGTTGCCCAAATGGGCTAACATCAAACCCAAGACTGTTTACCAAGATATTAAAACCAGCCCTGGCAATATTAAGAAAACAAAAACATATTGTCATGGCATATCTTGATGATATTTTGATAATAGGCAAAACCATGGAATTAGCTAATTCAGCACTATTAGCTACTAAACATTTATTTGAAACCTTGGGGTTTGTCACATCCACATAAATCTAAGTTGACGCCATCCACAACTATGGACTATCTGGGATTCACAATTAACTCAGTTCACATGTCTGTAACTTTGCCAAAAGAAAAAGCAGCAGAATTGGCACAAGCCTGTAACAAATTAATGGTTAACAATCAACCAACCATTCGACAAGTGGCAAGAGTAATTGGGAAATTAGTAGCAGCATTTCCATCTACCCAGTTTGGTCCTTTGCATTATCAAAACTTACAAAGAGCAAAGGTGCAAGCGTTAAAACAACATGCAGGTCACTTTGGCCGAACCATGAAATTACCAATCGAAGCAATATCAGAGTTACAATGGTGGAAAGAGAACATTTGGCATTGTTCCAGTCCCATCATTATCAATAATCCAACATTAACAATTCAAACAGATGCCAGTGAAGGCTGGGGAGCAACTAATACCATATCCAGTACAAGTGGTAGATGAACTAATCTAGAATCATCACAACTTCAGACACTGGGTATAAACTATTTGGAAATGTTGGGTGCGTTCTATGGGTTAAAGGCTTATTGTTCAAATATGCACCATTTGCATGTCCGCTTACAGATTGACAATACCGTAGTGGTGGCCTATATTAACCATATGGGCGGGATAAAATCAATATCATGTGATAATCTGGTCAACACAATCTGGCAATGGTGTGTCGACAAACATATTTCGCTATCAGCAACTTACCTACCAGGTAAGCTAAATACAATGGCAGACACCAGGTCACGCAAATTCAATGATAACACCGAATGGATGCTAAACCCCAAAGCATTTACTGAAATTACAAAGCAATATGGAACACCAGATATCGATCTCTTTGCATCCCGACTGAATCACCAGGTACCAATGTATGTCGCTTGGGAACCAGACCCTGAGGCAGCGGCGATGGATGCATTCTCGCTGAACTAGGGGAACTATTTTTTCTATGCCTTTTCCCCCTTCTGCCTCATCAGTCGGGTACTACGCAAAATACAGATGGACTCTGCTTCAGGTATTTTGGTAGTACCCGACTGGCCTACACCGCCATGGTTCCCAGTGGTCCTTGACAGGGTCATTGAACCACCCATGACCATTCCCAGCAGACCAGATCTACTGATCCACCCTGTCTCAGGCGAAAGTCACCGATGCCATGACAGAATAAACCTGTTGGGTTGCAGATTCTAAAAAGACCTTTACTGGACCTGGGATTGTCAAATAGGACCATGGACACGATGACAGCATCTCACCGACTTTCCACCAAGAAACAATATATCTCCAGTATCAGAAAATGGGAAACATACTGCTCAAGAACAGGGACAACATACAGATCAGCAACCATAACAAATGTACTGGAGTTCCTGGCCAGCCTTCACCACGATGAAGGTCTGAGCTATAGCACTATCAATTGTGCTAGGAGTGCACTGTCAGCCTATCTGAGGCAGGCACCAGGACAACAGGCCATAGGGTCTCATCCGCTGGTGGCCAAATTAATGAGAAGGATCTTCAATACAAACCCCCCTAGACCTAGGTACAACAAGATCTGGGATGTCCTGACATACCTAAGGGGATGGGCACCAGCCAGATCCCTCACTCTGGAACAGCTAACCCTGAAAACGACTATGCTGATGGCGTTAGTCTCAGCACAAAGGGTCCAGTCCCTTTACCCACTCAGACTGGACAATATGGTCATAACATCAGACCAAATAACGTTCACCATTCAGGAGCTGGTAAAACAGAGCAGACCAGGAACTTCAGGACTCATTATGGAATTCCACCTGACCCCCGTTTATGTGTCATGACACACCTACTACTATATATCAACACAACCAAAGATCCCCGAGGGAGAGAAAAGGCACTATGGGTCAGCCACAAAAAGCCACATGGTCGGGTGTCGTGTCAAACCGTCTCTCGATGGCTCAAACAGGTATTGGGAGCTGCTGGAGTGGATACTGATATTTACACATCTCACTCCACCAGGGCAGCATCCACATTGGCGGCTAACAGAATGGACGTGCCATTGGACCACATCCTGGCAAGAACTTTCCAAACATTCTACAACAAGCCAATAGTAAAACCTGTTTCATTTACAGAGAGAATTTTAGACTCTGCAAATATATAATTTAAGCCGGGGGAGCATTATTTTCTTTGTTATTGTTTCAAATAAATACCATTATTGTTTTATAAACAGATTCATGTTTGATTACGATAACATACTTCCTTCCTTGGATGACTTCGGCAGTGAGTGAAGCATGGACTGTTACATGGTTTGAAATCACAGAGCTTTAAAATCTTCACGTAGTCACTCACGTGACTCCGAAGTAAAATAGTAAGATTAAACGAGAACTTACCAGTTTGAAGTTTGATCTTTATTTTATGAGGAGTTACGATGAGGGATTACGTGCCCTCCGCTCCCACCCTCAATTATAAAGGTCAGCTGGTATCTTAGTTCTCCTTATCTTTACTATGTTTATTTCAATTATTGTGTTTCTGTGATTCCACACCGCTGCTTTGAAGTATGTCGCGCATGCGTGCTGGCAGGGTCTTCACGTAATCCCTCATCGTAACTCCTCATAAAATAAAGATCAAACTTCAAACTGGTAAGTTCTCGTTTAATCTTACTATGATATTCTGAACTCTGTAGAATCAGAAGAAGGGTCTCAACCCGAAACATCGCCTATTCCTTCTCTCCATTGATGCTGCCTCACCCACTGACTTTCTCCAGCATTTTGTCTACCTTATAATTTCTGCCAGGTCATCTTAGGTTTTCCCTATCAAAGTGCAACAAATGACATCAAATAATTGCCCATTATTTATTTAACCTGTCCTCATCCAACCTGTAGTCTTTTTTTATATGTCACGTAATCTTTTAATGGTTTACTATGTTTCCAATGCAATACTATTTACAAATCTGATAAATCAAGGATTTGGTTTGATAAATGATCCCAAGCAAGTACATGAAGGGAAAAAAGGGTAACTAGTGAGAGAATGGGACCGCTCATGAATCAAAGCAATCTACTTTGTGTGAAGCATATGAGATGGGCAAAGTCCTCAATGAGTAAATCTCCTCTGTTTTTATGGTGGCAAAAGACAGGAAGACTGAGGAACTTGGGGCAGTCAATGTAAGTGGCTTGAGAGCAGTCAGTAGTTATGGTCAAAGAGGTGCTGAAACTTCCTGATGAAGGTAGACAAATCTCCCAGGCCAGGGAGAGTTATCCGAGGACAATGTGAGAAACTAGAGAAGAAATTGCAGGAGCTCTGGCTGAAATTTACGAGTCGTCATTAAATACAGGAGAGATACTGGGAGACAAATGTTGTGACTCTATTCAGGAATGGCTGCTGGGAAAAGATGGAATTATAGGCCAGTGAGCTTAACCTCTGTACTTGGGAAATTACTCGAACGTATTCAGAGGGATAGGATATACGTGCATTTAGAGGGGCAAGGGCTGATTAGGGATAGTCAGCATGAGTTTTTTGAAGATGTGACCAAAAAGGTTGATGAGGACAGAGCTATAGATGTATATGTGGACTTCAGCAAAGCATTTGACAAGGTTCCAATTGATTGGCTTCTCTGGAAGGTTAGATTGCATGGGATCCAAGGAGATAGCAGAATGTATAGAAAATTGGCTTCATGGAAGGACGCAGAGGGTAATGGTGGAAGATTGCTTCTTGGACTGGAAGCCTGTGAATAGCAGTGTGCCTCAGGGTTTGGTGCTGGGCCCATTACTGTTTGTCAGCTATATTACTACATGGCAAGATTTGCAAGTTTGCAGATGATACAAAAGTAGGTGGTATTGCAGATAGTGAAGATGGCTGTCAAAAATTACAGCAGGATCTTGATCAGTTGGCCTGGTGGGCTGAGGAATGGTTGATGGAATTAAATACAGAGAAATGTGAGAATTTGCATTTTGGAAAGTCTAACATGGCCGGACCTATACAGTAAATGGTAGGGCTCTGGGAAGAGTTGTAGAGCAGAGGAATCTGGGCGTGTACATAGTTCCTTGAAGGTGGCATCACAGGTAGTTAAGATGGTCAAAAAGGCTTTTGGCACATTGGCCTTCACTAGCCAGAGTATTGAGTATAGAAGTTGGGAGGTCATGTTGCAGTTGTATAAGACATGGTCGCATTTTGAGAATTGTGTTCAGTTTTGGGCACCATGTTATAGGAAAGATGTTGTCAAGCTGGAAAGGGTACAGAGAAGATTTACGAGGATGTTGCCAGGACTAAAGTGTTTGAGCTATAGACAGAGGTTGAGCAGGCTGGGACTCTATTACTTAGAGCACATGAGGATGTGGGGTGATCTTATACAGGCATACAAAAATAATGAGAGAATAAATCGGGAAGATCCACAGAGCCTCTTCCCCAGAGTGGGGGAATCGAGAACCAGAGGACATAGGTTTAAGGTGAAGGGGGTAACATTGTCATAAATCTTCTCTGCACTCTGTGGGGGAAACCGAAGCAGCTGGGGGAAATGATTGTCAAAGGGCCTAGTAGTGAGATAGGATCATTGTATAAAGGACAAATATAGACCTGATTGGCTAGGTCTATAATTTCCAACATCCCTTTCAGGACATGAAGCGAACAAAAATTTAATCCTAGCTCCTCCCCTTAGAGCACCATGCACTTTGCTTCATATTAGCAATCATCACCACTTGCTCCAAACAGCATTCCCTGCATTTTGACGCATGTAGGATACAATACAATGTCCAGATTCCTTTTCCTTTATGCGGATCCTGTGTACTATCACCTCCAAAGTTTCACTTCTTAATTCCTGGAACTCTCTGGATGAATCTCTGCCAGAATATTGAAATAAACCATCATCATCTTTGATGGCAATCCCAGTTAGCACAGATGGAAGGAATCCATGTGTAACATCTCCCTCTCTTTTTTTTCTTTTTTTTTTAATCAAATAATTTATTCAATTATTTAAAATAATATTTACACTACAATAAAACAAGCCAGAGCCCACCACTATAATACAAACATGTATCCATAATAAACTACTATACAACTATGTTACAATCCTTATTGAGGATACATTCAACACCCTGCGGAGCCCAGCGGTCCCGGAACTCCCTCAGGGTGCCCGTAGACAGGGCGTATTCCTTTTCTAACCCCACCCGGGCACGGACGTAACCCCGGAAAAAGGGGCAGGCAGCTGACTCGGGTAGAGCCCTCCACCAAAAGGGGCAGGCAGCTGGCTCGGGTAGAGCCCTCCACCACATCTCCCTCTCTTGGTAGTCTCTACTCTCTGGCCCAACTTACAGCAATGTTATATTTGATGCAAAAAGGGATCAGAAAATACCATAAAGGTACTTTCACACATAAAATGGACCAAGCTGCCATTGGGACCTAATGTAGCTCTTAAATGAACATTTCAAACAAGTAGTGAGATGAGTAGTGAACAGAATAGAAGAGGAAATATTCCTATGGGGACATGCACTTGATTGACTGGCTGACGTCATATTCACCAAGCCAGAGCTACAATGATATGAAGACGCAAGGAACTGCAGATGCTGGTTTATTCCAGAGGAATTCCATGGGCAGGAACTGAACAAACTCATGTTAATGTAGACACAAAGTGTTAGAGAAACTCAGCGGGTCAGGCAGCATCTTTGGAGGACATATATAGGGAACATTTTGAGTTTGAAGGGGTATGACTCAAAAAGTTGCCTATCCATATCTTCTAGAGATTCTTCCTGACCTGTTGGGGTAGTCCAGCACTTTGTGTCTACAATGACATGAGTGGAATTCCTCTGATCAGGCTGTAACAGGATTTAGGATTTGTCCCAGAACTGTGAACCGGAAATTTCACTGCCATAAAACGCACTCACTGACCTTTCAAAATGCTGAAACACCCTGAACAGTTGTGCCTTGTATGATATTAGATAATAATTAAACATTTTCTTCATGTAACAATGAGTTCAATAAATAATCCAGGAGCATGAAGCAATCAAATCAAGAACTTTGTGACTTACAGCAAACATTAACCATATAACCATATAACAATTACAGCACGGAAACAGGCCATCTCGGCCCTACAAGTCCGTGCCGAACAACTTTTTTCCCTTAGTCCCACCTGCCTGCACTCATACCATAACCCTCCATTCCCTTCTCATCCATATGCCTATCCAATTTAATTTTAAATGATACCAACGAATCTGCCTCCACCACTTCCACTGGAAGCGCATTCCACACCGCTACCACTCTCTGAGTAAAGAAGTTCCCCCTCATGTTACCCCTAAACATCTGTCCCTTAATTCTGAAGTCATGTCCTCTTGTTTGAATCTTCCCTATTCTCAAAGGAAAAAGCTTGTCCACATCAACTCTGTCTATCCCTCTCATCATTTTAAAGACATCTATCAAGTCCCCCCTTAACCTTCTGCGCTCCAGAGAATAAAGACCTAACTTATTCAACCTATCTCTGTAACTTAGTTGTTGAAACCCAGGCAACATTCTAGTAAATCTCCTCTGTACTCTCTCTATTTTGTTGACATCCTTCCTATAATTGGGCGACCAAAATTGTACACCATACACCAGATTTGGTCTCACCAATGCCTTGTACAATTTTAACATTACATCCCAGCTTCTATACTCAATGCTCTGATTTATAAAGGCTAGCATACCAAAAGCTTTCTTTACCACCCTATCTATATGAGATTCCACCTTCAAGGAACTATGCACGGTTATTCCCAGATCCCTCTGTTCAACTGTATTCTTCAATTCCCTACCATTTACCATGTACGTCCTATTTTGATTTGTCCTGCCAAGGTGTAGCACCTCACATTTATCAGCATTAAACTCCATCTGCCATCTTTCAGCTCATTTTTCCAAATGGCCTAAATCACTGTAGACTTTGGAAATCCTCTTCATTATCCACAACACCCCCTATCTTGGTATCATCTGCATACTTACTAATCCAATTTACCACACCTTCATCCAGATCATTGATGTACATGACAAACAACAAAGGACCCAACACAGATCCCTGAGGCACCCCACTAGTCACCTGCCTCCAACCCGACAAACAGCCATCCACCATTACCCTCTGGCTTCTCCCATTCAGCCACTGTTGAATCCATCTTGCTATTCCTGCATTTATACCCAACAGTTGAACCTTCTTAACCAACCTTCCATGAAGAACCTTGTCAAAGGCCTTACTAAAGTCCATATAGACAACATCCACTGCTTTACCCTCGTCAATTTCCCTAGTAACCTCTTCAAAAAATTCAAGAAGTTTAGTCAAACATGACCTTCCAGGCACAAATCCATGTTGACTGTTCCTAATCAGACCCTGTTTATCCAGATGCTTATATATATTATCTCTAAGTATCTTTTCCATTAATTTGCCCACCACTGAGGTCAAACTAACAGGTCTATAATTGCTAGGTTTACTCCTAGAACCCTTTTTAAACAATGGAACAACATGGGCAGTACGCCAATCCTCGGGGACTATTCCCGTTTCTAATGACATTTGAAATATTTCTGTCATAGCCCCGGCTATTTCTACACTAACTTCCCTCAATGTCCTAGGGAATATCCTGTCAGGACCTGGAGACTTATCCACTTTTATATTTTTCAAAACTGTCAGTACTTCTTTCACTTTGAACCTCATAGTATCCATAGCTACTCTACTAGTTTCCCTTACCTCACATAATTCAATATCCTTCTCCTTGGTGAATACCGAAGAAAATAAATTGTTCAATATCTCCCCCATCTCTTTGGCTCTGCAGATAGCTGTCCACTCTGTCTCTCCAATGGACCAATTTTATCCCTCGTTATCCTTTTGCTATTAATATAGCTGTAGAAACCCTTTGGATTTACTTTCACCTTACTTGCCAAAGCAACCTCATATCTTCTTTTAGCTTTTCTAATTTCTTTCTTAAGATTCTTTTTACATTCCTTATACTCAAGCACCTCATTTACTTCATGCTGCCTATAATTATTGTAGATCTCCCTCTTTTTCCGAACAAGATGTCCAATTTCCCTTGAAAACCAGGGCACTTTCCAATTTTTACTTTCCTTTCAACCGAACAGGAACATAAAGATTCTGTACTCTTAAAATTTCCCCTTTAAATGTCCTCCATTTCTCTTCTACATCTTTCCCATAAAACAAAATGCCCCAGTTCACTCCTTTTAAATCAACTCGCATCTCATCAAAGTTAGCCTTTCTCCAATCAAAAATCTCAACCCTAGGTCCAGTTCTGACCCTCTCCATAATTATATTGAAACTAATGGTATTGTGATCACTGGACCCGAAGTGCTCCCCAACGCATACCTCCGCCACCTGTCCCGTCTCATTTCCTAACAGGAGATCCAGCACTGCCCCTCCTCTAGTAGGTACTTCTATGTATTGCTGCAAAAAACTATCCTGCACACATTTTACAAACTCCAAACCATCCAGCCCATTTACAGAATGTGTTTCCCAGTCTATGTGTGGAAAGTTGAAATCTCCCACAATCACTACCTTGTGCTTACTACTAATATCTGCTATATCCTTACATATTTGCTCTTCCAATTCTCGTTCCCCATTTGGCGGTCTATAATACACCCCTATAAGTGTTGCTATACCTTTCCCACTTCTCAGTTCCACCCAAATAGCCTCCCTAGATGAGCCCTCCAATCTATCCTGCCAAAGCACTGCTGTAATATCTTCCCTGACTAGCAATGCAACACCTCCACCTCTTGCCCCTCCAATTCTATCACACCTGAAGCAACGAAATCCTGGAATATTTAGTTTCCAATCACAGCCCTCCTGCAACCATGTTTCTGAGATAATAACATGAAGGGGGTTTATGTCAATCAATTGTCAGGAGTATGATTTGTACTTTATAAAAGAGTAAGTAAGTAAGTAAGTTTTATTTATATAGCACGTTGTAAGTCAACTCGCATTGACACCAAAGTGCTTTACATAAAATAGATAATAAGTTTCCATACAAACCATAGAAAAAGGTTAAAAAAAAAGAAAATGGACACAACACATTATAGAGTTCAACACAAACGTCCCCCCACAGCAGAATCAAAAATTTCCACTGTGGGGAAAGGCACCAGAAAGTTAAGTCCTCTTCCTCTGTGAAACACCCGAGGTCGGGGCCCATTTGTGGCCTTGCAGCCAGTCCGATAATTTTCAGGGCCCTCTTGCCGCGAAGATGGAACTCCGGCGTCGGGTGAAACATTCCTCAGCGGCTTGGAAAGTCTGGATCGGCTGCCTCCTCCCCGGAGACCGGGGCACTCGTAGCCCTCAGGCCACGCCGGTTTGAGCTCCGACCCCGGCGATCTCGGATCCCAGGCTCCGCGGCGCTCCAAATCCAGCGCCGCCCGCGGCCGGACGCCCGCAGCCACAGCTCCGCCATGTTGGGAGTCGGTGGCCACAGCGCTCCGGAGCTTACCGCACAGCGACCCGGTAAGGCATCGCCCGCTCCGTGTTGGTATCCCAGCGCTGCGCCACCGCCACCGAAGCTGTAGTCCCGGCTGGTCCCGACAGGAAACGCCGCTCCATTCTCGATGGTAGGCCGCGAGGATGGGGCGAAGAAGCAGCTCGGAGGGATGCGGCCTCTCCGACCAGGTAGGGGACTAAGAAATAAAGTTTCCCCCTTCACCCACCACATAAAAGACCTCCAACTAACATTTTTTTAAAAGGACTTAAAATTTAAAAAAAAGGTGAAGAGACGGACTACGGGCAGGCTGCCATACACAGACGGCGCCCACTCCTGCACATCCGCCATCTTCATTTAAGAGGGTTCATTTAAGACTTGTCAGGAAACTACAGGCAAGGCTGATCACCCTAACTGATAAAAGCCTGTTACAGATCAAATGCTGTGTCATTGGAGCTTTAAACAAGCTCCAATGACACTGCAAGTCTATTTTTAAAGATCAATAGTTATAACCTTTATTTGTATTATAAAGAATAAATGACGGATTGATTTCAGTGGGATACCTCATGGTTCTCCCTGTAGTCTGGGGCAGGATCTGTGAACAACCACCTTGCCCTGAGGGCCCTATTGGGAGCCAGTTGGGCTGCAGCGTTGTATTAATGTACAAACATCCAACCACATGGTTGAAAGTGCAACCAGTGGGTTAGGTACCATAAGCACAAAGACCCGACAAACTGCGCTCCATTTTTACATAAAACATAGAACGGTACAGCACAAGAACAACCCCTTTGGCCCACAAGTGTCTGTGCAAAACATGATGCCAAGACCAACTCTATCTGGCTGCACATATCCATCCATGTACTCACCTAAAAGTCTCTTAAACACCACATGGTCCTCAATTCCACTGGGCTAATTGGAGATGTTTTTGCACAGTGATGGCATAAATATTTCTCTATCACTCAAAACATTGGACCCAGAATGTGTTTAAGAAGGAACTGCAGATGCTGGAAGATAGACAAAAATGCTGGAGAAACTCAGAGGGTGAGGCAGCATCTATGGAGCGAAGGAAATAGGCAACGTCTCGGGTCGAAACCCTTCTTCGGACCCAGAATGTGAATTTGTTGGAAAACTCTCTACCCCACTGCTGGCAAAATATTGGAGAACAAGGCTAAGCCAGTGCAGACAAGCTTCGGGAGCAAAAAAAGGACTTTTCAGTCTTTATCAAAAATATTGCCCCATTTTTGACCAAACACCATCTCTGAGCTTCTCATTGAGGCTTGAGTGCATAATAATAATAATAATAATAATAATAATAATAATAATAATAATTATAATAATTATAATAATAATAATAATAATAATAATAATAATTATAATAATTATAATAATTATATCTTTTATTGTCATTGCACATCAGTGTAACGGGATTTGGTATACAGCTTCCAACCGATGTCAAAAAAAATAAATAAACTGTGTGACGTGACCATCTGAGGGAGACAGTCCAGGGGGGATGGGGGGCACTGAGCAGGGCCGGTTCAGAGCCGCTATAACTCTGGGAATGAAGCTGTTTCTGAATCTGGAGATTCAGGCGTAGAAGGCCTTGTAACGTCTGCCAGAGGGAAGTAGTTCGAGCAGTCCATTACTAGGGTGTGAGGAGTCTTTATGGATGTTGACGGCCTTCCTGAGGCACCGTGTGTGGTAGATGCCCTCCAAGGCTGGTAGCTGCGTCCCAATAATCCTCTGCGCTCTGTGGACGACGCGTTGAAGAGCTCTCCTCTCCGCCTCCGTGCAGCTGAGATACCACACAGAGATGCCATACGTTAATATGCTCTTTGTGGTGCAGCGGTAGAAGGTTGTCAGCAGCTGTTGGGGCAGACCAGTCTTTTTTAATGTCCTCAGGAAGAACAGTTGTTGCTGTGCCTTCTTGACGAGCGCAGCGGTGTTGGTGGACCATGTGAGGTCCTCTGAAATGTGAGTGCCCAGAAACTTACAGCTGGACACTCTCTCCACACTTTCCCCGTAAATGGAGATTGGGGCGTATTCTCCATTATGGGACCTCCTGAAGTCAATAATCAGCTCCTTGGTCTTGAAGGTGTTTAGTGACAAGTTGTTATGCGTGCACCAGTCCGCCAGGTTCTGCATCTCCGCTCTGTATTTTGTTTCTCTGCACCTCCGCTCTGTATTCAGCCCAATCACTGTTGTGTCGTCTGCAAACTTCACGATGGTGTTGGTGTTGAATGCAGGAACACAGTCGTGAGTGAAGAGGGAGTAGAGCATGGGGCTTAGTACACAGTCCTGTGGTGTGCCGGAGCTCAGGGTGATAGCGGAGGACAGGTGCGACCCAGTCTCACTGCCTGCGGTCGCTTCGTCAGAAAGTTCAGGATCGAATCACATATCGGCGAGCTGAGGCCTAGCTGGTGGAGTTTGGTGGTGAGCTTGGTGGGGATGACCGTATTGAATGCAGAGCTATAGTCAATGAAGAGCATCCTCACGTACGTGCCATGTCTATCCAGGTGAGTCAGGACAGTGTGAAGAGCCATCTTGAAGATTTCAAGTCATCCTTGTGGAAACAAGGAACTGCAGGCGCTATTTACACAAAGGAACAAAGAATGCTTAAGTAACTCAGCTGGTTAGTCAGCATCTCTGGAGTAACATGGCTAGGTGATGTTTTGGACTAATTGTCGAGGGGGGGAATAATATGCCAGGGTTATCACATCAGTGGATGTGTTAAATCTGTACTTTGGTACCATAGGTTCTAAAACTTATATAAGTAACTAAAGAAAATAATTTGTAATTGATGAATGCATTAATGTGTACAGTGACTGCAAGTATCACTGGACCCAAGTTTTAAAACTCTGGCTTGTGACTGTGGAAAAGCTATTGCCTCATATAAAAGTTCATTTCCCTCAACTAGATGCAGTATAAGCGCCGTAAACCTCCAGCCACGAAAGTCTTCCTGAAATTACATTCAACCGCAGGCCAAGTGAAAGGATCATTCGTCATTGTGAAAAATGGACAAGAAAGGATTGGCTACGTCTGGGTTCTCTCAGAATAATAATCAAATATACACGCCAGCAGAGACAGTGAATATCACATTGATGCATGAAGAAAGCTGGTTATATGGGGATTGGGTTACTTTGAACTGTGGGGCTACTTTGTGGGATTATTAATGACCTAATGGAGAGGAGCTCAGGGTGAGGGCAATGGGCAGAAACTGTTCTGAGTTCATACGTAACAAAATCTAACCTTTCCTCTTTCTCACTCCTCCAGTCTGCCATCGATGGAAGCGTGGGCGAAAATGACGAAAATGTGGAGCGAGGCAACTGGTCCTCGAAAACCGACTACCTGCTCTCAGTGATCGGGTTCACTGTGGGTCTGGGCAACATCTGGAGATTCCCTTACCTGGCGTACAGGAACGGAGGAGGTACTGTTGAGGATTCACAATACATGAGAGGGAAAGGCAGAAGCAAAGGGAATGAGTATCGTACATTAGGAATACATAGGGAATAGTTATATTTAATAAACAAGGGGATGTTAATTATATCATATAACATTAATTGTATTAAGTAATAAAAGTGGGTCAACTACACCAAATAATAACGTAGATTTAATAATGTTGAACAAAGAGAAAATGCTTCAGTCTCAAGGCTTGAAACTGTACATCTTTAACGGAGATATGGGTGTGGAATTACGACAGTACTTTATACTCAGAGTGAGATATTTCAAAGGTAGACAAAAGTGCTGGAGAAACTCAGCAGGTGCGGCAGCATCTATGGAGCTAAGGAAATAGACAATGTTTCGGGCCAAAACCCTTCTTCAGACTGATGTAGGGTTGGGGGGGGAGGGCGGACGAAGAAAGGAAGAGGAGGAGCCAGAGGGCAGAGGGAGAGCTGAGAATGGGAGGAGACAGCAAGGGCTACCGGAAATTGGAGAAGTCAATGTTCAAGCCGCTGGGGTGCAGACATCCCAAGCGTAATATGAGGTGCTGCTCCTCCAATCTCCGGTGGTGCTCACTCTGGCCATGGAGGAGGCCCAGGACAGAAAGGTAGGATTTGGAATGGGAGGGGGAGTTGAAGTGCTGAGCCACAGGGAGATCAGGTTGGTTAAGGCGGATCGTGCGGAGGTGTTCGGCGAAACGATCGCCAGGCCTACGCTTGGTCTCACCGATGTAGATCAGCTGACATCTAGTGCAGTGGATGCAATAGATGAGGTTGGAGGAGGTGCAGGTGAACCTCTGTCGCACCTGGAACAACTGCTTGGGTCCTTGAATGGAGTCGAGGGGGGAGGTAAAGCGACAAGTGTAGCATCTCCAGCAGTTGCAAGGGAAAGTGCCTGGGGAGGGGGGGGTGCGGATGCGAAGGGAAGAATTGACCAGAGAGTTACGGAGGGATCGGTCTTTGCGGAAAGCAGACAGGAGGGGAGATGGGAAGATGTGGCGGGTGGTGGGGTCACGTTGGAGGTGGTGAAAATGACGGAGGACTATTTGTTGTATGTGACGGCTAGCGGGGTGGAAGCTGAGGGCTAGGGGGACTCTGCCCTTGTTCCGAGTGAGGGGATGGGGAGAGAGAGCAGTGTTGCGGGGTATTGAAGAGACCCTGGTGAGAGCCTCATCTATAGTTGGCGAGGGGAACCCCCGTTTCCTGAAGAATTAGGACATTTCCGATGCCCTGGTGTGAAACACCTCATCCTGGGAGCAGATGCGGCGTAGATGGAGGAATTGGGAGTATGGGATGGAGTCCTTACAGGAAGCAGGGTGGGAAGAAGTGTAGTCTAGATAGCCATGGGAGTGAGTGGGTTTATAGTGGATGTCGGTCAGAAGTCTATCACCTGCGATGGAGATAGTGAGATCAAGAAATGGTAGGGAAGTGTCGGAAATGGTCCAGGTGTATTTGAGTGCCGGATGGAAGTTAGTGGTGAAGTTGATGAAGTCAGTGAGTTGTGTGTGGGTGCAGGAGGTAGCACCAATGTAATCGTCGATGTAGCGGAGGTAGAGGTCGGGGATGGGGCCCTGGTACGTCTCAAACAAGGATTGTTCGACGTACCCTACAAAGAGGCAGGCGTAGCTGGGGCCCATGCGCGTGCCCATAGCTACGCCTTGTATTTGGAGGAAATTGGAGGAGTCAATTGAAAAGTTATTAAGGGTAAGGATCAGCTCCGCTAGGTGGAGGAGAGTATCTGTAGACGGGGATTGGTTGGTTTTCCGGTCGAGTCAGAACCGGAGGGCTTTGAGACCTTCCTGGTGTGGGATGGAGGTGTAGAGTGACTGGACGTCCATGGTGAAGATGAGGGGATGGGGGCCTAGAGAATGGAATGCCCGGAGACAACGGAGGGTGTCTGAAGTGTCCTGAACATAGGTCAGGAGGGATTTAACCTGGCGGGATAGGATGGTGTCGAGGTATATGGAAATAAGTTCGGTAGGGCACGAACAGGCAGAGACAATGGGTCTACCAGGGCAGTCAGGTTTGTGGATTTTGGGGAGAAGGTAAAATCGGGCCATGCGGGGCTGGGGAACTATGAGGTTGGAGGCTTGGGAGGGCATGGAGCCGGAGTTGATGAAGTCAGTGATGGTGCTGGGGATAGTGGCCTGATGCTCGCCAGTGGGGTCATGGTCCAGGGATAAGTAGGAGTGGTGTCCGAGAGTTGGCACGTGGTCTCAGCTTTGTAGAGACCAGCATGGCAGACTACCACGGCACCTCTCTTGTCGGCGGGTTTGATAACCCAGTCTGGGTTGTTGCGGAGTGATTCGATGGCTGTACGTTCAAGTGGGGAGAGTTTAGAGTGAGACAGGGGAGTGGAGAAGTTGAGGCAGTTGATGTCCCGCCGGCAGTTTTGAATAAAAAGGTCTAAAGCTGGAAGATGGCCATGAGGGGGGGTCCAAGAGGAGGGGGTCTGTTGGAGACGGTTTGCGGGGTGAGTCGATG
This sequence comes from Amblyraja radiata, assembly GCF_010909765.2. Taxonomy (NCBI): domain Eukaryota; kingdom Metazoa; phylum Chordata; class Chondrichthyes; order Rajiformes; family Rajidae; genus Amblyraja; species Amblyraja radiata. Next base: position 57,254,690 of record NC_045967.1, read on the forward strand.
GCTGTACATTCAGGGGGGGAGATTTGCGGAGTGAGTCAATGGCTGTACGTTCACGGGGGGGAGATATTTCAATCAGACAATATTTAAAATGAAATTCACCTGTTGAGCCTCAGTAGGTTGCCTTGATTAGAGGCTGAATGTGGACTTTTCATTAGTTGAGGAATTCAGATCACAGCTGAATATGACACTGCCACCTTTAACTCTTTGTATTTTTAAAAAATGCCTTGTAAATCTTTAAATTTTGTTTCCGTCACCTTAATACTATGCCTTCATAAGTATTTGACATTTTACTCCAGGAAAAAAATCTGACAGTAAACCCTACTCTACCCTACCTTACTCCACACCCTCCAGCTCTCCAGAGAAAATAATCTGAATTGTCCAACCTCTCCTTAAAGCTAATTATTCCAGGCAATATCCTGGTGAACCTCTTCTGAACCCTCTCCAAAGCTTCCACATCCTTCTGCAATGGAGTGACCAGAACTGCCCACAGTCCAAATGTTGCCTAACCAAACTCAATTATCAGACTCAATGTTTAAACCAATGAAGCCAAGTATGCCATACGCTTTCTTTACCAGTCTATGTGCTTGTTTAGCCACCTTCAGGGAGATATGAACTTGCACCATACCCAGGGAGTGTACTGGAAGAGCCTGGGATGTGGACAATTATTTAGAATTCTGTCCATAGCATTGTGACATTATGATATATCTTTTTTAAATGTTTTTAGAATATTTTTAAAACTCAAGTCCTCCTGAGACTGCCTCTGGTATCTGATTTGCAAACTGATCACAATGGTTTAGATCAGGGGCCTTCCATAACCTCATAAACCTGGGGTTGATAGAAATAAGAAGGGATAATAAGGTAAAATGCTGTATGACAAGAACTTGCTAAAACAGGGAGAATTGATTGTTTACATTCATTCAGTGAGTGAATTTTTCCAAGAGGGAATTTCTCAATTAACCATTTAATTTCTCACCGCCCAGAATTGGAGCTGAGACCAGAACCTGTCACAAATGTTAATGAAATGTTTTCTTTGGAAACTTTGGGGTGATCATAGCTCGGATATAGATCAGGTCGCATAACCTGAAGATAAATATATTTTCTCTATAAGTACTGATGATCGCAGTGGATGGATAAAGGCAAAGTATATAGACAGGTAGACAGCGAGAAAATATAAATGGATAGATTGATAAATCCATCAGGAAAGCACAATTTCTAAAGGTCGTCTTAACCCAACCCACCTGTTGGGTGCAGGAAAATTCAAATCAAATACATATATTTGCCTTGACTAATTTATTTCTCAAATGAAGATCTTTTTTACAGGTGCCTTTCTTATTCCCTACATGCTCATGTTGGCGCTGGCTGGAATGCCAATGTTTTTCTTTGAATCGTCTTTTGGGCAGTTTGCCAGCCTCGGACCAGTTGCAGTGTGGAAAGCCGTGCCAATATTACAAGGTTAATGTTTATTGAGTATCAGTAATTTAATATCAGAACAAGTTATCAACATGGTCAGTTGAATTGTATTTTTTTCCCATTTGCTTAAGTAGCGTTCATATTCTGATCTATCTGTATTATATACTTTTACAAAGACAGTGAAAATACACTAACAGTGAGATGCCACAGCTGTACAGTTGGCAATGCACATTGCTTTAGTGTATACTGACGACACAGTAACAAGGCAAGTTGTTTGTTTCTCACAATATCTCAAAGAACATCTCTAAGTAAAATGAAAATAACTTAAAACTGCTGCCATTCATTGTTCTACAATTAGTCAGGTATTAAACTCAATTCCTGGAATTCTTTCTATCTATCAAACAATATTTCACATACTACCGTTTTCATTTTACTTAAAGAAATACTATTTGTAGAGATTGCATGGGAAGTGAATAACTTACCTTGTTATTATGTCTTCAGTGTATCTTAAAGCAAACTGTCCTCAAAAGATGACCTGTCAACAGTGCAACAGTCCATTGTAGTCATACCGTACAGAAGCAGGCCCTTCGGCTCAACTTAGCCATGCCAACTAAAATGGTTAATTTCATCCCATTTGCCCAAGAGAGTTAAGAGAGTTCTTGGTTCTTGGTCCTCCAAAATATTCCAAATGGAATTTAAACTGGAGGTGGAAGAGAGGTGGGGCAGGATAAAGCCTGCAATTAGTAGGTGAAACAGGTGAGGGTGGATTTTGATAGGCAGACAGTTGGACACAGGCCAGAGATGAAAATACAGATGATGTGAGACAAAAGGATTGAAGAATTGCAAATTGTGAAGCTAGCGGAAAACATGTTTGCGGAAGGGGATGGACAGAGGACAAAACTAGTGTTCCCTTGAGTCTCTCATTGTGGTGGGAGCTCTTAGAAAGGGCAGCTCATCAGAGTTTCTCTGACAATGGATGAATGAATGAATGAATAAGTTTATTGGCCAAGTATTCACATACAAGAAATTTGCCTTGGTGCTCCGCGCGCAAGTGACAACATGACATACAGTGACAGTTAGGAATGACACATAGTACATTAATAATAAAACATTGTAGTGGCCTGGATGAGGTCAGGAAAAGGCCAGGCACCAGGCAGGTTCAGAAGTAGTTTTATCAATCATGGCAAACCCACTGAACGCCCGCGAGCAGCCCTCGGGAAACCCCGTGGCCAGACAATAGTCCCTGTCCCTCAAGAGCTGAGTGGCCTAACCCCCAGGGACCGCCACATGACTCCGCCCCCCAAGAACCAGAGGCACGAAGCGGACAGGAGGGCACACGTGGTGACTAGCCCGGGTGCGCGCCATGCCCAGCACAGGAACGAGCAAGCGCCCAACAGATGCAGGGGATGGAGTAGCCACTGGAGGAGGTATCCTAGATTGAGGGCGCCCTTGCTTGCGGGGCCATGCTACCAGCACCGGCTGATCGATGTCAATATGCGCCGGCTTCAGCCGCACAACCGAAGCAGTCTCAGGCCGACCCCCTATGTCCAGGACGAAAGTGGACGAGCCCTGTTCCAGGACCAGGAAGGGATCCTCGTACGGCCGCTGGAGGGGTGTCCGATGAGCATCCCTGCGCAGGAAGGCGAACTAGCAATCCTCCAGAGCAGAGGGAACGTGCGGTCGGAAGGACCCATGACGAGACGTTGGCACAGACGCCAGCTTGCCCATCGTCTGCCACAGACGTTGCAGAGCACCCGAAGGCTGCTCCACCTGGCCCCGCGCCGGCGGGATGAACTCTCCGGGCACCGTCAATGTGGACCCGTATACCACCTCAGCGGAGGAGGCCAAATGCTCCTTGGGTGCGGTGCGGATCCCCAGCAAAACCCACGGCAGAGCGTCCACCCAGTCCGGATCATTGAGCCGTGCCTTCAGGGCATCCTTGAGTTGGCGGTGAAACCGCTCCACCAGTCCGTTCGCTTGCGGATGATACGCTGTCGTGTAGTGGAGACGAACCCCCAGGAGGCGTGCCATGCCCGACCACAGTTCCGACGTGAACTGAGGCCCCCGGTTGGATGTTATGTCCAGCGGCATCCTGAACCGGGCGATCCAGTGCGCCACCAAGGCCCGGGCACAAGTGGCCGTTGAGGAATCGGACAGCGGAATGGCTTCAGGCCACCGTGTGAAGCGGTCCACCACAGTGAAGAGGTAGGTCATGCTCCAGGACAGCGGCAGCGGCCCCAAGATGTCCACGTGAATGTGGTCGAACTGCTGCCGAGGGATGCCAAACTCCTGCAATGGCGCACAAACGTGTCGCAGCACCTTGGCGGTCTGGCATGGGTTGCAGGTGCGCGCCCAATGTCCAACCTCCTTGCGCCGCCTGTGCCACATGAAGCGGGAGGCTACAAGGGCCGTTGTCGCCCGGATGGAGGGATGAGCGAGTCCGTGGAGCACCTCAAACACCCTGCACCGCCAGGCAACGGGGACGAAGGGTCGCGGTAATCCAGTGGAGACATCGCACAACAGCATTGCGCCCCCAGGACCACATACAACGTCCTCCAACTGCAAGCCCAATACTGCCGTGCCATTTCCTCATCGACCAGCTGTGCGGCTGCCAGGGCGGAATAATCAATACCCTCAGCGGCTTGGAGAATGGCGTGAACCGTAGGTCGCGATAAGGCGTCAGCCACCCTGTTGTACTTGCCCTCGACGAAATGGATGGAGGTGGTGTACTCGGACACGTACGCCAACTGCCTCTGCTGCTGCGCAGTCCACGGATCTGAAACCTTGGCAAACGCGAAAGCTAGCGGCTTGTGATCCGTGAAGGCAGTAAAAGTCCTCCCCTCCAGGAAGTAGTGAAAGTGGCATAAGGTGAGGTACAGACCAAGGAGCTCACGGTCGAAAGTGCTGTAACGGTACTGAACACCACTGAGATGCCTGCTGAAGAAGGTGAGTGGCCGCCAGCATCCGTCAACGAGCTGCTCCAACACTGCCCCAACCGCCATCTCAGAAGCGTTCACCGTCAGGGCAGTCGGGGCATCCTCTCGTGGATGAACGAGCATCGTGGCCCCTGCCAGGGCCTCCTTAGCACTCTCGAATGCAGCTACTGCTTCGTCGGACAACTCAACCTCCTTGCGATGACCAGCAATCAGGTGCAAAAGCGGGCGCATGATTGCAGCCACCGCCGGCAAGAAACGGTGATAATACGCAACCATCCCCACGAATTCCTGGAGGCCCTTAACTGTGGTCGGACGGGTGAACCTGTGGACAGCATCCACCCTGGCCGGCAGAGGCACCGCCCCTTGTGGAGTTACGTGGTGGCCAAGGAAGTTGATAGCCGTCAACCCAAAACGGCACTTGGACGAGTTGCTAGCAAATCCATAGTCACTGAGGCGCTGACACAGCTGACGGAGGTGGATGCAGTGCTCCTGCCGCGAGCGGCTGGCCATGAGTATGTTGTCCAAGTACACGAATACAAAGTCCAGGACACGGCACACACAGTTCATAAGCCGCTGGAAGGCCTGCGCGGCGTTCTTCAACCAAAACGGCATCCTCAAAAATCCAAACGGTGTAATAATTGCTGTCTTAGGGATATCATTGGGGTGGACCGGAATCTGGTTGTACCCTCACACGAGGTCCACCTTGGAGAACACCGATGCTCCAGATGGGCATTGAAGTCCTGAATATGCGGGACTGGGTACCTGTCGGCGATGGTCGCATCATTCAGGCGACGGTAATCCCCACACGGGCGCCAGCCCCCTCCCGCTTTGGGGACCATGTGGAGCGGTGACGCCCATGGGCTATCGGAGGGGCCCATCGCCTCCATCAGGCGGAACTCCTCTCGCGCTAGGCGGAGCTTGTCCGGTGCGAGACGACGCGCCCGGGCGTGCACAGGCGGGCCGGTAGTCAGAATTTGGTGCTCCACCCTGTGCTTGGGGGCGGAGGAGCGGAAGTGGGGTTCGAGGATGTCTGGAAAATCCGCCAGGATACTCGTGAAAGTCACATCTACGGACGACAGGGAACCATCAGGGCGTGCGACCGGATCACCAATGCGCAGGAAGACTGGCTCCAACATGACTGAGTGCACCAGGCGCCGTCGCTTGACATCCACGAGGAGTGAATGGGCTCGCAGGAAGTCGCCGCCCAGCAGTGGCTGGGAAATATCGCCGATGACGAACTTCCATGAAAAGCAGCTGTTGCCAAAGTTGAGGGTGATGGTGCGAACTCCATAGGTGCGAATAGCACTCCCGTTCGCCGCGGTGAGGGGGCCACGTTTGCTCGCACGGATGTCAGCAATGGAGGGAGGCAGAACACTCACTTCAGTACCGGTGTCCACGAGGAATCGACCCCCGGTGTGGCGATCCCAGGCGAAGATGCAATGAATATGGCCGGCCGCCGAAGGAATCACTGACGACCGGCCCCTGCGTTTCCCGGGAACGCACAGGGGGGGCGACATTGCCTGCTTGCAGCTCCCCAGCGGCGGTGATAATAGCACCAACCCCCTCTGCTGGCGTCTGGTGGAACTGCAGGCGAAGTTGGCTGGGTTGAACCATAGTGACCTCTGCTGGCGTCGGGTGGAACTGCCGCTTGACATCCACGGTGGAACTGCAGGCGGGCTCTGCTGGAAAGACGTGCCTGCGTTGGAATGCCCGGCGGTGGCAGGATTTCGCCGCGGGACCGAACGGGAGCAGTGGAGACGCGGTCGATAGCGGCCCCCGATCTGCTCCGCGCCTCCTGAAGCCACGGGAAGGACGGCCAGCGCTTCCAGGTCCCACCGACGGGACATCCACAGCTGGGAACCTGCGTGTCGGCAAAGGTATCGATGGCGAGCTGCAGGTGGATGCCGGGCGGGAGCTGCAGCAGGTAAGCATATTTTTTTTTAAAACAAGGCCCGTGGTCACCCATTAGGGCGAGCATGTCCTCCAGGAGGGCAACGGTCACCCAGGCCGTCCATTCGGAGAATCCGAGCTGCCCGCTCAGACTCACAAAGGCCAAACCTCCTGATGAGCCGGGCCTTGAGGACCCTATATTTGTTAGCTGCCGGGAGGGCCCTGAGATAAGGTTTAACCCACCTCGCAGTCACCTGGTTAAGAGCGCTGACCAAGTAAAAGTATTTAGTTTCATCTAACGTCACCCCTCGCAGAGCAAACTGTGCCTCAGCCTGCTGGAACCAGATATCAGGCTCTTCAGTCACAAAGTCGGGAGCTTCAGCCCAACGCCGTTGTGTTCCATCATGTTGGGGTCACCAGTTGTAGTGGCCTGGATGAGGTCAGGAAAAGGCCAGACGCCAGGCAGTTTCAGAAGTAGTTTAATCAATCATGGCAAACACACAGAACGCCCGCGAGCAACCCTCGGGAAACAGCGTGGCCAGACAATCGTCCCTGTCCCTCAAGAGCCGAGGGGGATGACCCAAGAAGTGGCCTAACCCCCAGGGACCGCCACAACATTATCGATTAAACATGTGAATTAAATAAAATACTAGAGCAAAAGGAGGCTACAGATTTTTGGTTATTGAGTAGGGCTACAACCCATGGAAAAAAGCTGTTTTTATGTCTGGCTATGGCAGATTTCACGGTCCGGAGTCGCCTTCCAGAGGGAAGAGATTCAAAGAGTTTGTGGCTAGGGTGAGAGGGGTCAGAGATCGTCTTATCTGCTCGCTTCCTGGCCCTTGCAGTGTAGTTCGTCAATGGAGGGAAGGTTGCAGTCAATAACCTTCTCAGCTGATCAGACGATTCGCTGCAGCCACCGGATGTCGTGCTTGGCGGCTGAGCCAAACCAGACCATGATGGAGAAGGTGAGGACAGACTCTACGGTGGCCGTATAGAATTGGACCATCGTTGCCTGTGGCAGATTGTGCTTCCTCAGCTGCCGCAGGAAGTACATCCTCTGATGTGCCTTTTTGACTGTGGAGTCGATGGTGCCCCCCCCCCCCCCCCCCCCCATCCCCCCATTTAAGGGCATTGAAGATTATGGTTCCCAGGAACTTAAAAGACTCCACAGATGTGACTGTGTTGTTGTTGATGGTGAGTGGGGTGAGGGGAGCTCTCCTAAAGTCTACAATCAGTTCCACTGTCTTAAGAGCATTGAGCTCCAGTTGTTGTGATGGCACCAGGACGCCAGCTGTGTCACTTCCTGTCTGTAGGCAGATTCCTCCCCATCCTGGACCAGTCCAATCAGGGTTGTGTCGTCCGCAAACTTGAGAAACTTGACAGAGGAGTCAGTGAAGGTGCAGTCATTGGTGTAGAGAGTAGAGGAGAGGGGAGAGTACGCAGCCTTGCGGTGCTTCTATGCTGAGGGTCTGCGAGTCCGAGATGTGCTTTCTGAGCCTCACATGCTGCTTTCTGTCTGTCAGGAAGCTGGTGATCCACCAACAGAGAGGTTCAGGCACAGTCAACTTGGAAAGTTTGGAGTGTAGTAGATCTGGCAAATGGTGTTGAATGCAGAGCTAAAATCAACAAACAAAATCCTCGCATAGTTCTCTTAGCGGTCTAGGTGCTGGAGGATGAAGTGCAGGCCCAGGTTGACTGCATCATCCACAGATCTATTGGCCCGATATGCAAACTGCAGAGGGTCCAGCAGAGGGTTCATGATAGTTCAATGTGGAGGTTCAATGTGCCTTCACATACCTCATTGAAGCAACAGGAATTAATGCACACCAACACGTCTACTTACTCAGGAGACTGAAGAAATTCAGTACGTCTCCCACGATTGCTGCAAACTTCTACAGAAAAACCATAGAAAGCATACTGTTGCTTGGTTTGAGAACAGCTCTGCCCAAGACCGCAAGCAACTGTAAAGAATTGCAGATGTAGCCCAGCCATCAGGCAGACCAGACTCCCCACCATTGCCCCCACCTACACTTCACTGCCTCATGAAAGCAGCCAATATGATCAAAGACTCCTCACCCTCGTCATCCCTTTTTCTCTCAGCTCCCGTTGGCCTGGAAATGCAGAAGCTTGAAAGCACGAACTATCAGACTTAGGAACAGTTTCTTCCACTTTGTTAGCAAGCATCTGAACGGTCCTTCCATAAGCTAGGGTATAGTAGAATTCTCTGCTACGTTGCAGATATTGGACTTAGTCTCTGAAACTGTTATGCTGCAATACCGAGTACTATATTCTGCACTCTGTTTCATTCCCTTTGTTCTACTTGTACGAGTTTGGTTGGATTGTATTATATATATTATCTGATTTGATAGCATATAAAACATAGATTTTCACTGTTCCTCATTCTCAACGGATGCATTTTGACCTGATGAGCTACTCTAGCAATGTGTGTCTATTTTTCTAATGTAATTTCCATTTTTTTCTTCTATCTAAGGAGTGGGGATTGCTATGGTCCTTCTGATTATATTAGTGCACATTTCCTACAACTGCATCATCGCCTACAGCCTGTTCTACCTGTTTGCTTCCTTCCAATCCCCTCTGCCATGGTCAGACTGCTTCAGCTGGTGGGGTGCGGATGAAACCTGCAGTCGGACACCCAGAGGTACTGTTTTGTGTAATATCTGTGCAATACATATTCAACTTTTACTCTGTAGAAACTTCTACCATCAGTTCTATTCTGTCCGTCAGAATGATTGAGAAACTGAATAAGACTAGGATAGTGGGTGATGGTTGACCTTGTTACACAGACTGGGGGTGTGGTTGATGTCTGCCCATGTGACACAGGCTCGGTATACGGTGATGACTGTCACAGAGTAATTTTAATCATTATCAAAAAATTTAAGACTACATATTTTTGCAGCATGGAGGAAGGGTTTATCAGATGACAATTTGTGATTACAGTCTTCCTTTCGAGGGAATAACTGTCTTTACTACAGCATATGAGGTAATTTGTTTTTACTGACAGGATTTTTTTTGGTTAATATCGCAGCCACAGGTTACGTTACCCACCTATTCCCACAGAAAGGAGTTTCCCACACAGACATCAGGGATTCTGAGGGATAGTGCTCCCTTGTTTCTCTTCAAAAGGCCATTTCCAGTCCATGCTTTGCCTCCTTGCACCAGTTACTGATATTTGCTGTTCAGTCTCATCTTTGTGTAATTAGGTTTCTTTACAAGTTACTAAATGTGTGAGTTAATAACAAAGAGAGAAACATTGAGTCAGATTTCACCCACAACTCAAGGAATCTGAAATACAAACAGGGTGTTCTGGAGACTCTCATGAGATTAGGCATCTGTGGAAAGAGTATAACATACTAAACCTTTCATAAGGGAAAACAAGCTGTGGGGAATGACAGTCATACAGCTCAGCAACAGGACTTTAGGCCCAACCTATCCATGCCGACCAAGATACCCTATCTACACTCGTCCCATTTGTTGTGTTTGGCCCATATTTCTCTAAACCTTTCCTATCCATGTACAAATTTATTTTAAATGTTGTGATAATATCTGCCTAAACTACCTCTTCTGGCAGCTCATTCCACATAACCACCAGCCTTATTGAAAACTTTACCACTCAGGTTCCTATTAAATATTGCCTCTCTCACTTTAAACATGTGCTCAGGTTCATTAATATTTTAAGACACCATACGGCAAATACTCAGGATGAGAAACATAGAGTTATGGGCCTGTCCCACTTAGGCAATTTTTCAGCGGTCTGCCGGCGACTGTCAAGTTACCGGCAGTTGCCTGAAAAACCGGCAACTGGAACGGCGACTGTTAGAGTGGAACACACACACAAACACATCGCTTCCTTCACCAACCTGTTATGCAGGTGGGGGACAGGGCAAGTGGGGAGAGTGCTGTCTAAATAATTCACACAGTGCAAAGCCAAGGAGAAACAGACATACACCACGATGAACAGGAAGGTTGGCGCTGTAAAAAGTGGCTAAAGCACAGTCTATGGTAAGTCCTTTAAAAGAGGGGGGAGAAGGAGTGGAGACAACATTTAAGAAGCCAGAGATACGGTGCAGCGGCATCTGTGGAGCGAGGGAAGTGGGCAACGTTTCGGGCCGAAACTCTTCTTCAGACTGGGGAGGGGTTTTGGCCCGAAAAGTTGCCTGTTTCCTTCGCTCCATGGATGCTGCTGCATCTGCTGAGTTTCTCCAGCACTTTTGTCTACCTTCGATTTTCCAGCATAAAAGAGAAAATAAAAAACACAAAAATGTTTTTTAAAAAATAACATTTAACATTACGAGTCGGTTATCCTTGGTTCTGAAAACTACTGCTTAGCTTTTTTTCCTCAATGAGCCAATGAAATTCACCTTTCAGCACCGGCTACAACCTACAAGAACCTTCGACCTCCTGACATCCCATAAGGACCTCCTGGCGACCCACCTACGGCTCGAGAATTCTCGCTACTCTCCATGGCGGCTTCATACTAGTCGCCACTAATTTTTCAACATGTTGAAAAATTCACGGCGACCATAATGAGGCCGTGACTAGTTCCCAGAATGCGGGAACTCCTTATGACCATGAAGGCGACTCCCCGGCAACCATCCGCGAACATGTAGCGACCATGTGGCGACTGCATAGTCTCCTGCAGTCGCCTAAGAGGGACAGGCCCATTACAGAAAAAAAAGTGGAAATGTGGAGCCAGTACAGGCATGCCTAACCCGATGGCTTCCTTCTGGCTGTACTTGCTCAGAATTCTTTATATTCAGATTCGGACTATTAACATTAGAGGATCACAGACAGGGTGATCTTGTGAAAGTTTAGCAGACTGTAAAATAATTCAAAAGACACGTCTCAGTCAAAAGCCTTTACTTTAACATCATGATGGGAGAGGGACACAGATACTTGAATGTACCGAAGTTCACTCAAGCGCCCGCGATCGCCCTCTCAAAGTATACACAGAAGTACAAGCACTATTTATACCGAATAAAACAGCTTAAGGTACATGTAGTATTTTTCCATAGACACATAAAAAAGTCATGGTGTAAAAAGACATAATAGGCTTCCTTTAATTGTGTTAAGGAGCACATGGGAGTTATTATGGAGTATAGGCAGCTGCAGAAACAAGAAGGCACTATTGTGTGATAAGGTATCAGAATGTCCAACCTCAGAGAAACTATTTCTTGTCAGTGTTTCTCTAGCATAGTGAAGGTCAGTCTGCAAAGCCTGTTTTTACTAAATTAATATGTTTGACTTAAAATGTCGGCTATAGCTAGAATAAAATGGCTGCTACCGCATTAACCCTTACAATCTCAGCAGAGCAGGATCTACTGAGAGACTCTATGTCTGAGTCTTCTGAACGCTCGCTCACCTGATAACAGGGATCAGACTGATTCAACAATAATGACCCCGTTTATTATTTAGAAATGAATATTTTTTCCAAAGAAATGTTCTTTTCATCCATACCCCATGTTTTTCAGATCCGCTCTGCAACCTCACTCTGGACAGCGGATATTCTGAAGTCGTTAATACAACCTGGCTGCAGGCAAACAATAAAACGTGTTCAAATGGATCTGAAATCCATGTTCCTCACCAGGGTCCAGGTGAACAATACTGGGAGTAAGTAATTTTTGCAGAGCACGGCACTGTTCACCTGAACAGCCTCTTCCTGGGGAGGATCACTGGGTATATGTCTGGTTGGTTGAATGAGTGAGGATGGGAATTTCATTTGGATTGAGGTTTATTTGCATCTTGGGTCTGTTACTGAATACCATCACAGGAGTTAATAACATCTTGATTTTAACCCAAGGATTTTTTCAAATGTATTTATGCTGTGTAGACATTGTGAAGTGTTTTAATTTTCTCCTCTTTACGTAAAATGATCATTATCAGTGTTTGTAAATGTTACATTGTTCATATTATCCATCGTTCTTGTCAGGGTCAGTTTGTGCAAGCAGTGAATAGCCTCTTGATTTTATTTAACCTCTTGATCTGAGGAACTTACTGGAAATGATAGTGCAAATTGTTAAATCAGTTAGCTAGGTAAAGCATAGAAAAATTATAGCATAGGAACAGGCCCTTCAGCCTACCATGTCTGATGTTCCATGATGCCAAGGTAAACTAATCTCTTCTGCCTGCACATGATCTATACCCCTCCATTCCCAGCATATGCACGTACCTATCTAAAAGCCTCTTAAACGGCACTATCGTACCTGCCTTCACCACCACCCCTGGCAGCACTCTACAGGCACCCACTGCATTCTGTGCAAAATCTTACCCCACACATCTCATTTGAACCCTGCCCTTCGTTAAGTTGGTTTGCACTGAAAAAACAATACCGAGGACGGAGGTGTAGTTTAGTTTAGTTTAGTTTAGAGATACAGCGCAGAAACAGATCCTTAGGCCCACCGAGTCCGCACCGACCCCCGCACATTAACACTACCCTACCCACACACTGAGGACAATTTGCTCATACACCAAGCCAATTAACCTATATACCTGTATGTCTTTGGAGTGTGGGAGGAAACCGAAGATCTCGGAGAAAACCCTCGCGGTCAGGGGGAGAACATACATGCTCAGCACGGACTGCACCCGTAGTCGGGATCAAACCCGGGTCTGCGACGCTGCAAACACTATAAGGCAGCAGCTCTACTGCTGCACCACTGTGGCCGACCTCATTAACACCTCCCCATTGATCCAGTGAAGCGCAGACTAAGTCTATGATGCAGCCTTATCGACATTGACACCTGGTACTATGCTGACTTTTACCGTAGCAACCACAAACCCCAACGTTACCATCGGAAGTCAGCTGTGGAGATCTTGGTTCGTGAAGTGAAGGGAAGCAGAAGCCCTCAATAAACAGGGGTTTACTTCCTCTCAGAGTCTTGGTTCACTTTATGTCACTGACGAATCAACATCTGGTGTACTCTAATTGAGAAAAATCCCAGAGACATTCACTGGCTCCTTCAAATTCCTATGATGCATCTAAAAGGTAGACAGTCAGAACCTTTTTCTCCAGGATGGAAATATCAAATACTAGAAGGCATAATTTTAAGGTGAGAAGGGTGAGGTTTAAAGGAGATGTGCAGAGCAAGTTGTTTTTTAATATACACACACATAAAATAGTAAGATTAAACGAGACTTACCAGTTTGAAGTTTGATCTTTATTTTATGAGGAGTTACGTCGAGGGATTACGTGAAGACCCCGCCAGCACGCATGCACGACATTCTTCAAAGCAGCGGTGTGAAATCACAGACAACAGTAAATGAAATAAACATAGTAAGATAAGAAGAACTAGAATACCAGTTGACCTTTATGATGGAGGGTGGGCGTGGAGAGTACGTAATCCCTCGACGTAACTCCTCATAAAATAAAGATCAATCTTCAAACTGATAAGTTCTCGTTTAATCTTACTATTTTACTTCGGAGTCACGTGAGTGACTACATGAAGATTTTAAAGATCTGTGATTTCATGCGTGGAACGAGTCCATGCTTCACTCACTGCCATAGTCGTCCAAGGGAGGAAGTAGGTTATCGTATTCAGACATGAATCAAAATTCAAACAAAACAATTTATTTTAACAAAAATAATGATCCCTTGGGATAAATTATATAACAGAATTCAAAATTGTTTCTGCAAACACCGCAGGTTTGGTGATCGGTTTATTATAAAAGAGTTGGAAGGTCTTCTCTCTAGACCACCCTGCTGTAGCCAGGATATGGTCCATAGGCACTTCCATGTCTCTAGCTGCCGATGTTGCTGCTGCCCTGGTGGAATGAGATTTTAAAATGTCAGTATCCACCCCAACAGCTCCCAAAACCTGTCTGAGCCATCTAGAGATGGTCTGTGCTGATACCCTGCCATGAGGCTGTTTATAGCTGACCCATAGCGCCAATTCACTACCTCTTAAGGTTTTAGTAGACTTAAGATATAGCAGAAGGTGAGTCATAACACATAGTCGGATATCTGATGGGTATGCCCGGAATTCCAAATTCAGTCCTGATGTTGCTGGTCTGTTTTGTTTAACCAACTCCAAGATCCGAAAGTTTATCTTGTCTGTTGATACCATCATATTGTCCAGTCTCAGTTTATGTAGGGACTGGACCCTTTGAGCTGAGACCAGTGCCATCAGCATAACTGTTTTTAACGTGAGCTTTTCCAGGGACAGGGACATTGCTGGTGACCAACCCCTGAGCAATGTTAGTACAACACTGACGTCCCATATCTGGGAGTACCTCGCTCTAGGAGGGTTCGTGTTGTAAATGCCCCTCATGAGTTTAGCAACTAGAGGGTGGGATCCCATGGAATGCTCAACTGGTGCCTGCCACAACTATGCTGACAGGGCAATCCTCGTGTAATTGATAGCGCTGTAGCTCAGTCCTTCATCAAAATGAAGGCTGGACAGGAATTCCAGGACATTGGTAACTGTAGCTGTATTATACGCTACACCAGTCCTTGACCAATACAATTCCCATTTTCTTATACTCGAGAGGTATTGCTTCTTTGTTGACTCTCGATAGGCCGCCGTGATCATGTTCATGGTCCTGTCCGTTAGTCCCAGATCCAGCAATGGTCTCTTTAGATTCTGCAAACCAACAGATTGATCCTGTCATGGCATGGATGACTCACCCGTTACAGGATGGACTAAAAGATCTGATCGTTTAACGATGGACATATATGGTTCCGAGACCGTCGAGGACCACAGGGAACCATGGCTGAGTAGGCCAATCGGGTACTACCAAAATACCTGATGCTGAGTTCATTTGTATTTTGTGTAGAACCCGACTGATGAGGCAGAAGGGGGGAAAAGCACAGAAAGACAATTTTCCCCAATCCAGTGAGAAAGCGTACATCGCTGCTGCCCCAAGGACTGGTTCCCAAGCGACATATGTCGGTAACTGGTGATTAAGTCTAGATGCAAAGACTTTTGGATGGCGTCAACTTAGATTTATCTGGATGGACGATGAACCCCAGTTTTTCCAACAAATGTTTGGTAGCTAAGACTGCTGATTTAGCTAGTTCCAGGGTTTCCCCCAGAATTAATATATCATCAAGATATGCCATGACAATATGTTTTTGTTTCCTGAGTATTGCCAAGGCCGGTTTTAATATCTTGGTAAATAGTCTTGGGGCTGATGTTAACCCATGAGACAATGCTTTATACTGCCATTGTTGCCCCATCCAGTTAAATTTTAGGTATCGACGATGATCCTTATGTATGGGCACTGAATAGTATGCATCTTTTAGATCGATGCATGCCATGAAGTATCCTTCAGAAACTAATTGTTTGGCAGAAACAAATGTTTCCATTTTGAAGCGAATATACTTTTCAAAAGTATTCAGTTTTGTTAAGTAAATGATGATGCGACATCCACCATCTTTTTTGGTTTTCATGAATATTTTGGATACAAATTCTAGAGAGTCATGTTCCGATCTCTCTATTACTCCTTTGGCATATAACCTCCCCAGTTCTGCATGTCCTTCCAATTTCTCCTGTTGTGAGAGTACAAACTCTCGGTTAGGCACATGTTGAACTGGGGGCATGCCTTTTTGGATGAACTCAATTTCATATCCCTGAATACTTTGTAGTATATAATTATCAGTAGTAATAGACCTCCATGCCTCCCAAAACATGTGTAACCTTCCCCCTGTTAGTACAGGACCTACACCTTTTATATTTTGGAAGGAACCAGACCCACCTACCTCCATGGTTACCGGTGACACATTCACTTCTTCGGCATCTGCCTCTTCTGTGGATGAGGCGCCGGAGTGCGGGGTAGGCGCATTTTCCATGAGGGTCGCCCTGGGCCTTGGCCTAAAAAAGACCTTTCTGGTTGCTGCGCGGCCCTCATGCTTTCACCAGCATCCTGGTGTCGATGCCTGCTGGTGGGTGCATAGGGGTGCTGCCGTCTGGGGTGTGTGGTATTGCTCGTTCCTGATGACGCCCTCATGAGCCCAACGGCTTTAGCCTCTTCATCAAGCTCCTTGACTTGTTTTGACAAGTTTCCCCCAAATAGCAGTATTTGTGGTTGTGTTGCAGCTGTTTTACACAACCCTGCAAATTTGGGGTTTAGTGCAGGTTTTATTGCGCTCTTTCTTAGGCAATTTATCTCGTACTGAGTATTGCAGAGCAGTGCCAGTGTATCCTGCTGAGTGTCGTCATCTTTGTACCATCGACGGAATAAGCGAACGCCGTTATGCCCGATGTCAGAAGCTTCAGAATCTTCTGCAGTTTGACCTCCTGGGTTCTTATGCCAACCCCAATGTACCCCCAGATCACACTGTTTACTGCAGGGACATTTAACGAAATACAGTTCTCAGGAGGCATATACCTCTCCGTAGTTTCGTTGTACCTGTTCCTGTAGTGGATGGAAAGACAGGTAGTCGATGCTGGCCGCCAGCTTGGTCTGCAACGGCTGTCCTGATTGCGGTGGCACCGCAAATTTGGTGACCACTCCCAGCAGCTCTTTTGGATCCTGCACCCCCAGCACACCGCCGGTTTCTTCAGCCATGTCCCCTTCTTCAGGGCCAGCCCAGCCCTGGCCCGCAATGCTCACCTCTGTCGAGGGAGATGCATTGATCAGCCCTGGGTAAGGCTGTTATGGGTGTACGATGACCCTCATGGTGACCATACTCCATCTCCCGGAGCATGTCACGTTGGAGCATTTGCTCCATCAACCGTTCCATGCGGGAAAGGCGGTCACCTCCACTGCTCCCCGACAGCGAGGCTTCCTGGCCCTACTCATCCGAATCAACCGGCCGGACCGACTTCTGCTTGGCTTTGCCTCCAGTCCGCTGCGCTGGTTTGGGCTGTGCAGCTCGCGGTGCTGGACTCAGCTGAGCAGGATTAGCTTCGGTGACTACGGACCGCAGAGACTGCGGTCAAGGTGCCGCTGGTCGCCCTCGACTGCCGGAACTTTCGCAGCCGGTCCCCCACAGCCACACGAGACGCGACCCTCTTCGACTTCTTCCCCTTGTCCATTGTTGCTAGAACAGAAAACACAACAAGGGAAAGAAATACGACCTCAGATAAGAGAACTTACCTGTAGGTCCCGTTTTTAAACTTTGGCGCGGGAGAGGATATGTCGCGCATGCATGCTGGCGGGGTCTTCACGTAGTCACTCACGTGACTCCGAAGTAAAATGGAGAGTACCTGTCAAGAGCCAAGAGTGTTTTATTGTCACATGTCCCAGATAAAACAATAAAATTCTTACTTGCAGCAGCACAACAGAAAAGGTAAACATAGTATTCTGTAAACAATATGATAAACAAGAACAAAAGCATATACATATATATATATATATATATGCGTGGAGGCACATATGATAGTGGCATTTAATAGCCTGATGGCTGTAGGGAAGAAGCTGTTCCTGAACCTGGACATTAGTTTTCAGGCTCCTATATCTTCTTTATGGTGGCAGGAGTGAAATGAGTGTGTGGCCAGGGCGGTGTGGGTGACTGATGATGACTCCTGTAAATCCCTTCGATGGTGGGCAGGTCAGAACCTGTGATGGACTGGGCAGAGGCCAGAGGGCAGAGAGCAGACGAGGGCATTCGATCCAATTTGTGATCCCAGCTACAAAGACAGATGTATACTGCAATTCGTTCTTCCCCCGCACAATTAAAGCATGGAATAATCTCCACCCAACTATAGTTACCCAACCAGATACAACTAAATTTAAAGTAGCTCTTTCTTCCCAATAACCCTTTCTGGCTTAAGCCCTCCCTTCACCACCTCCAGTTTAAATTCTATTTGGAATATTTTGGAGGACCAAGAAACCAAGAACCAAGAACCACTATTTGCAGCAGGGAAAGTGCTGCCAGGGGTGGAGACAGATATGATAGTGGCATTTAAGAGGCTTTTGGACAGGCTTATGGATATGTAGGGAATGGAATATGTGCAGGCAGCTAGCTAAGAGATGGAGCTAAGAGCTAAGAGTCTGAAAAAGGGTTTCGGCCCGAAACGTTGCCTATTTCCTTCGCTCCATAGATGCTGCTGCACCCGCTGAGTTTCTCCAGCATTTTTGTGTACCTTAACTAAGAGATGGTCTTGGCATCATGTTCGGCACAGACATTGTGGATCACTGGGCCCTGTTCCTGGCCTGTACTATTCTATGTTCTAACTAGAAACATAGAAACATAGGTGCAGGAGTAGGCCATTCAACCCTTCAAGCTAGCACCGCCATTCAATATGATCATGGCAAATCATCTAAAATCAGTACCCTGTTCCTGCTTTTTCCTCATCTCCCTTGATTCCTTTAGCCCTAAGAGCTAAATCTAACTCTCTCTTGAAAATATCCAGTGAATTGGCCTCCACTGCCTTCTGTGAATTCTAAAGATTCACAACTCTCTGGGTGAAAAAAAAAATCCTCATCTCAGTCCTAAATAGCCTACCCCTTATTCTTAAACTGAGACGCCTGGTTCTGGACTACCACAACATCGGGAACATTTTTCCTGCATCCAGCCTGTCCAATCCATGAAAATTTTTATATGTTTCTATAAGATCCCCTCATCCTTCTAAATTCCAGTGAATACAAGCCCAGTCGACCCATTCTTTCATCATATGTCAGTCTCGCCATACCGGGAATTAACCTGGTGCGCCTATGCTGCACTCCCTCAATTGCAATAATGTCCTTCCTCAAAATAGATCAAAATTGCACACAATACTCCAGATGCGTTCTCACCAGGGCCCTGTACAACTGCAGTAGGGCCTCCTTGCTCCTAAACTCAAATCCTTGCGCAATGAAGGCCAACATGCCATTAGCTTTCTTTACTGCTTACTCTACCTGCATGCTTACTTTCAGTGGCTGATGTACAAGCACACCCAGGTCTTGTTGCACCTCCCCTTTTCCTAATCTGACACCATTCAGATAATAATCTGCATCCTGTTCTTGCCCCCAAAGTGGATAACCTCACATTTATCCACCTTATACTGCATCTGCCATGCATTTGGCCACTCAACCGATCCAAGTCACCCCGCAGCCTCATAGCATCCTTATCGCAGGTCACACTGCCACCCAGCTTTGTGTCATCCGCAAACTTGGAGATGTCACATTGAATTCCCTCGTCTAAGTCATCAATATATATTGGAAATAATGGGGTCCTAGCACCGAGCCTTGCAGCAGCCCATAGTCACTGAAAAGGACCCATTAATTCCTACTCTTTGCTTCCTGTCTGCCAACCAGTTCTCTATCCATTTCAATACCCTGCACCCCAATAACATGTGCTCTAATTTTGCACACTAATCTCTTGTGTGGGATCATGTCAAAGGCTTTTAGAAATCCTGTAAATCAGGTTTCCCAAATTTACTAACTCCTTTGCTGTAACAATTTCCCTCTTGTCATCTTATTCAGTAAGGTGGTTTTACTTCGGTCAAGGTCGATAGATGAAACGGGGGAGATTGTCTGGCACGTGGCTCTCTGTCTGCTTCTGGCCTGGCTGATGGTTGGGGCCACCCTGTCTAAAGGAATCAAATCTTCGGGAAAGGTAAAAGGATTGGTGATGATAGGGGTCACACTCTGGTGAAAAAGTACGGATTTCCACATGATTATCAAATTTATCTTGGTTGCAAACACTGGCTCTTTGGGTGGAGGGGTGGGGGGGTGGGGGTGGGGGTGGGAGGTGCCAGTTGAAGATCTTACCCTGTGATGGAACAGCAGCAACTCTCCAAAGCCTGAAACAAGTTCCTCACTCTAAAGATTTAAGATATAAGAAGGCTAATCAGGCTAGCCAGCGATTGAACATTTATAGTGGAAATCTTGGGAAATACGTTTAGCATGAATAGAAATGGCATAGAACACTGTGAACAATGTTTCGTGACTCAAATATATTGTCCACATTTTCCGCTTTCCATTTGATATATGTCACAGCTGCAAACACGGCAGAGTTTAGAATGAGACTCTGCTATATAAGTTTAGCTAATCCTGCAGCTCAATGTTAAATACTTGATCCATGTGGTTAGTTCCTTCTGCTTCATTCATTACTTTGACAATTATTCTTCCCGTGTGCGGACGGGACGTCGAAGGACGAGAAGCCGAAGCGAAAAGTGGAAGGTAAGATACCGAACTGAAACTACGCCAAAAAACCAAATAACCTAAAGGACGCGATGCCGAAAAGCCAAATAACCAAACGGCACGACGCCGAAAAGCCAAATAACCTAACGGAAACTATGCTGAAAAGCCAAATAACCGAAGGGACATGACGCCTAAAAGCCATATAACAGACATGACGTCTCCGGGATTTTTCCGAGACCTTGTCAGCGATTGGTCCAGACCCCACGTCAATCACATCACTGGCCAGGGGAGACGGAGGGGGGGGGGGGTGGGGGGGGGGGGGGTTGTACTGCCAAAGATCATAGAGCGGATTATCTTTGTAAGCGTTGATCAACCACAGTTCGTGCTCTCTCTCTCTCTCTCCCACACATTTGGCGATTTGCAAAGACAACTGCATCTGCAGTTCCTTCCTATTGAAGAACCCTGGCCCCAAACAACTCCTAATCCATTCCCTCCACATATGCCGCCTGGCCCACTGAGTTCCTCCAGCACTCTGTTTTTTATTTAACTCTGAAATTGAAGATAGACACAAAAAGCTGGAGTAACTCAGCGGGACAGGCATATCTGGGTGGGAATGGGTGACATAACAGGTAGAGATTCTTCTTCAGACAATCACAAGTACTCTCACCAACGAGAGTTCAGTTCAGTCTGAAGAAGGGTCTCGACCCGAAACGTCACCCATTCCTTCTCTCAAGAGTCGCTGCCTGTCCCGCTGAGTTACTCCAGTATGTTGTGTCTATTCACAAGCAGGGCTCGAAATTAACGGTTGCCCGGGTGCCAATGACCACCCAAAGTGTTGCCAGGCAACCTAAACGCCGTGCCATTTTGCCCGGCTTGGCACTGCAGATACTGGTTTATACCGAAGATAGACAGAAAAAACTGGAGTAACTCAGCATCTCTGGAGAAAAGGAACATGACGTTTTGTGTCGGCGACGGCTGTAATGCATGGGAAAGATGCTGGGATCCTGGGACCCCTCCTATCCATCCAGCACCGATCCCCATTCCTGCCTCTATTCAGTCCTCACTGACATCCCGAGTGCTCTTCTCCTCATCTACCCCCCCCCCCCCATCTATTCATCCTGCACTGATCTCCCTATCCACCTCGCATTGATTCTCCTGCCACTCCCCATCAATCCCACACTGATCCCCCAATTCATCCTGTACTGACCCCTCTTCCCATCCATCCCGCACTGCCCCTCCCATTCATCCTGCACTGCTCCCCCCCATCCATCCTGTACTGATCCGGCCATTCATCCCGTACTGACCCCCCCTCCATTTATCGTGCACCGATCCCCCCATCTATTCAGTACTGATCTTCCCATTCATCTTTTACTGATCCCCCCTTTCATCCTGTACTGATCCCCTCATTCATCCTGTAGTGATCCCCCCCTCCATCCTGTACTGAACCACCCATTCATCCTGTAGTGATCCCCCATCCATCCTGTAGTGATCCCCCCTTCCAGCCTGTAGTGACCCACCCATTCATCCTGCCCAGACCTTCCGATCCACACTGTACTGACCCCCGCCATTCATCCTGCACTGATCCCCCCACATCCATCCTGAGCTGATTCATCCATTCAAGAAGAATGTGTGGATCAGTCTGAAGAAGGGTCTTGACCCAAAACGTTGCCCATTTCCTTCGCTCCATAGATGCTGCCACACCTGCTGAGTTTCTCCAGCATTTTTGTCTTCACCCATTCATCCTGTACTGATCCCCCATCCATACTGCACAGATCCCCTCCATTCAACCCCACTGTCATCCTCTGTGCTCTCCCCTCACAATTTTACCTACTCCAACCAACACGCAATAATTCCCCTGCCTCAATACATCCATTCCGCACCGATTGCTTTCTCAACTCCCCCCACCGCCATCTATCCATCCCGCACTGATTCACCCCCCCCCCCCCCGACCCTATTGTGCTAGAAATGTCTTCAGAGCGAACATTGACTATGTTTGATAACGGAATGCAATCAAATGTGTTTTAATTCCCAATGTTATTATTTGTTTTAATCCATAAAGAAGGATTAATTAAATAGTGAACACGTGAAATATTAAATCCGCAGTGTTCGATTGTCACTGCTACCGTTGACACGTTATTACATAATTAATTTTAACGGCAAATCAATGCTCTTAATATGGAGTATCAGTACTGTAGTTATTTAATGAGCAACATTCACAACCCAATTTTGGAATTATCCAGGTTTTACTTCTACAGTAATTATATACATCACAAATTTGGTCAGGAGATATTTCAGTTGAAATTTTAACATTAATTCTGAAGTGGGAATGATGAAAACAGCGCTTACCAACAATTTTTTTTTAATCTGGTGCTTACAAACTGGGTATCTTCATTGCTGTTCACAACACATACATCTAATCTGAATGCCCGATAATGTGGCGTCTTGACACCTTTAAAAATATTACTAAAATAACATTTGCTGCATTTATGTCCTTTGGCCAACTCTTGTTAGCTAGTGTAATGTTTAACCTGTCGGATGGGTATAGTCAGTTTTAACAGCTATTATCATAAAATGCCTTTAGAAAATTCCTTGCAACCTGTATATTTTGTTGTGGATAAATTATAATAATAAATAATAAATTTTATATTTAATGGGCGCCTTTCATACAAAATCTCAAGGACACCTTACATAGTAATCGGAATAAAAACATATAATCGGAGTAAAACAAGTAATTAAAGACATCACAATGACACAAATTAAAAACAGAATTCAATCCAAAAACAGAAAATCAAAAACACAGTGTGAAGAGAGAGCAGCGGCAACCAATTCGTGCCAGCGTCCACTCTCCCTTCACGGCAGCCATCTTGGACACAGACCTACAAGACTAGTTAGACAAAAAAAAAATCATCCCCCCACAGTGGATAGCACTGTGGAGGAAGGCACAATGTCCAGTCCCCACCCCATGTTCACCCCAAAGTCAGGCCTATTGGGGCCACCGCAATTGCCTCTACGGAGGCCCGATGTCCCTGGCCGTTCTCACCGGGTGGTCTTGCCCCGGCGTCGGGAGAGTCCTTTCGGCGGCTGGGCCACTTGGAACGGCCGCTACTTGGTTGGAGCCCGCGGCTGCCGAAGCCGACAAGGCCGCGCCGGTTTGGCGCTCCTAGGCTCCAGATGAAAAAGTCGGCGCCCGCTCTCGTCACTGCCGCCTTGCCGCCTCTACGCACGCCGCCTCTCCGCTCCGCAAACCCGCAGCCCGGAGATGTTGCTCACGGCGGTCCAGCTCGCCAGAGCTCCAGCGCGGCGACCCAGGCAAGGCATCGCCCGCTCCGCTCCGCTCCAGCGCTCCAATGCAGTGCCGCCACGCAGGCCGAGGTGCTGGGTGGTTCCCGCCAAGAAACGGCGCTCCAAGCCCGCTGGTAGGCCACGCCGACGGGTCGACGGGCAGCCCGGAAAAAAGGCTGCCACACCGACCAGGTAGGGACCTATAAATAAAGTAACACCTACCCCCCCACATTAAAAGACCATAAAAGACCATAAAAGACCATTAAAAGACCATGTGGGAAGTGAGAGTGTTTCTGTACCAATAGCAATAACGACCCATGCTAAAGCCATGTCATGATAATATTCGGTCCTTCACAGAAAACATGCTTGCATCAATCTGTAGTGTGCATGGTTAAGCATATATGTTATCATGGTCCAGGAATTATTGTCACAGGTTGATCGTACGCTGAATAATCCAACCACATTTTTGTTTGGAAGTGGAAAGAAATAATAGAAATTGCATTAATTGCAATGTGTAAAAAGAGTTGAGATACTGTATTATAATTTTGCTGTATGTCATTGTGGTATATATCATGTCTTGATTGGTGAATATGTTTAGTTTGTGATTTTATTTGAAGCAGAAATAATATGTGAATGCTTCATTGAGCATAATTCCGACTGGTAACTACGCACTTCGTCCGAGCACATTATCGCACGCTTCATGCAAGCCATCTTAAATGACCACCTAAACTGTCATTTGGCAACCTAAAAAGCTGCCTAGGTTGCCCGGCTGGCAACAGGGGAAAAAAGTTAAGTGACAGCCCTGATAAGTACTCTTTGTGTAAATAAGCAAACTGTACAATCTGGAGTTCAAGATCATCTTTAATCAGTACCCATATTATAGCATTACAGCAGGTCGTTAGTTGTTAGTTCATCGTTACCGCTTCCAAGACTGACCAGTGTAGGAAGTGGGTGTTAATATGAATCATACAGTAAGGTGGGGTTAGTGATGCTATTCTACTATGATTGGTTCACATGCAATAACCAATCTACATCCTTCCCCGTAAAGAGTGAATATAGTTAAACACACATGCAGCTAGAATTCAAACATACTCGCCATATCTGCCAGTCGGTCTACTAATACGGCCCGAACGCGTACGGACCAAGCCCTCTCCCCCTTCGCCAGAAATGTTAGAGGGAGGCGGTGAACCCGGAAGTGAGAAAGCAGCAGGGGACACACGTGGTAACCGACAGGGGGAGCATGCGGGAGAGGTAGTGTTGTTGTTAGTCATAGCTGCCAGTTGTGGTGGAATAAGGGACATGCTGGAACAGGTGGTGGCCACGGCAGCAGACGGCTGGAACAGTAGTGGTGGAGCGAAAGGATCGGCTGATGGTGGACGTTGTTTCTTCACAGCCAGCAAGTGTTGGCGGCTCCAACGGTACAAGGCGCCATCGATGTTAACAAGGTAGGATCGGGGTTCTTTGGACGGGCCAACAACGCAACCTAGACGGGAATGTCCCACAGTAGTTTGCAAACGGATGACTTGGTCCGGAGTAGTGGTTTAATTGGTTTGCTGGACTTGTCATGTGATCGTTTCTGGATGTCGTGTTTCTCCTGGATGCGCTTCTGGATCGTGGCTGGCTTCAGCACCTGTGTCACCAGCTTCTGATGGGCAATTGGCATTGGTGGTCTCGTTGTTCTGGACATCAGGCGTTGGGCTGGTGAGCCCAGGACACCGTCTCTAGAGAGTTATTTGAGATTTAAAATACATGGCTCAAAGATGTCGTTTCCAAATCATGACGAATAAATTAATACGTGACAAACTGGTATCGGGCATGGCTGATCAGAAACTCAGGACTGAGTTACTGTGGAATTCTGATTTAACCCTTCAGCAAGCAATACATGCCTGTCGAGTGTCTGAAATTGTTGCTCCATCAAGCGAACAGCTTGACTCTAAGAAGACCATAAACCTGACGGGTTTCAACAGACTACAAACACCGAACGCGTATGGACCAAGCCTTCTCTCCCTTCGCCAGAAAAGTTAGAGGGAGGAGATGAACCCGGAAGTGAGAAAGCAGCAGGGGACCGACAGGGGGAGCATGCGGGAGAGGTAGTGTTGTTGTTAGTCATAGCCGCCGGTCATGGTGGAGTAAGGGACATGCTGGAACTGGTGGTGGCCACGGCAGCAGACGGCTGGAACAGTAGTGGTGGAGCGAAAGGATCGGCTGGTGGTGGACGTGGTCAGATGGGATAGTCCAAACTTAATGACACCATGTAAATAAGCAAACTGTACAATCTGGAGTTCAAGATCATCTTTAATCAGTTCCCATATTATAGCGTTACAGCAGGTCGTTAGTTGTTAGTTCATCGTTACCGCTTCCAAGACTGACCAGTGTAGGAAGTGGGTGTTGGTAAGAATCATACAGTAAGGTGGGGTTAGAGATGATATTCCACTATGATTGGTTCACATGCAATAACCAATTTACACTTTGTATCTCTGTGGAATATTTTTAACAATTTCCCCTATCGCCCTGAGTGTATTTCCTATTGGAAAGTAGAATATAGTTGATGCGGTCGGTTAGATCAGACAAAAGCTGGTACCGAAATTTGTTTAATTTCGCCCAATGCATTTGCTAAAGGTTTTCTCTACACTGACCCACTTTTCCAACCCAAAGGAAATCGCCGAGCGCAAAACGACCAGTAATGTCATATCACTGAATTGACTCAGGGAGCTAAGATATTCTTCAAAAAAAGTAATATACTTTTTGTCTGGTTTCTCGATTCACACCCAAAGGACCACTGGCCTTCAAGATGCACGGTAGTGTATGTATTGTGGTTGTCAAAATATAATTGTTGCAGCGTTACTGTTGGTGTAAACATCTATGAAACCAATTTGGATTATCATTTTGTTAAATCAACCGAAAGTTCCAATCACACGGGGTTCTATTTAATATTGAGGAAAGTCCAAATGTGGCGAAGGAAAATTAATCCCCACCCCCTCATCTTCCCTTCTCCCCTGGCCAATGATGTGATGGACGCGGGGGTCTGGACCAATCGCTGATAAGGTCTCGGACAAATCCCGTCCCCAGAGACGTCATGTCCGTTATTTGGCTTTTTGGCGTCGCGTCTGTTTGGTTATTTGGCTTTTTGGCGTTGTGCCCATTCGGTTATTTGGCTTTTCGGTGTCGTGTCCGTTAGGTTATTTGGCGTTGTGTCCGTTCGGTTATGTGGCTTTTTGGCGTCGCGTCCGTTAGGTTATTTGGCTTTTCGGCGTCACGTCCATTCGGTTATTTGGCTTTTCGGCGTTGTTTCCGTTCGGTAGCTTGGCTTACACTTCTTCGCTTTGGCTTCTCGTCCTTCGACGCCCCGTCCGGGTACCATTCTTCCATTCCTGCCATTTAATGGAATTCAATGATGTTGAAATTGTACTAACCACTCGATAATCTAATAACCCTTCTCCATGTACAGGTGGTTTATTTCACTGCTACCTTCCCTTATGTGCTTCTGACCGTACTTCTCATCCGAGGACTAACCCTGGAGGGAGCACATAAAGGGATTGAATTCTACATTGGAAGCCAATCAGACTTCTCAAAACTGGCTGATGCTGAGGTAATCTCATCAGGATTATACTGTGATAGGATTATTTCATGTTTCAATTCATTTTTTTGTGTTCTTTGGAAATTCAATTTGAAATCGCAATGCAACTTCATCATTTTGCTTCAAATGTGGGAAAACTAATATCAGTCATTTCCTGTAAAATAAAACAGTTATAATGTAAATTATAATCGAGCCCTTGTGGTGATTTCTGACAGGCTAGTTTGTGGTCTTGTTAACATAAAGGATGGGGAAGATTTGCAATGGAAGAGATAGCATGGAGCTGAATGGGATTGGGAGACATGAGTAGGATGCAATGATTTTTTCCCCCTGAATCTTTTGACCCCTTTCATCACCATTCCCTTTATCTTTCCTGAAGATTGGAACAGATTTGGTAATGCTGAATTATCTAGCTGGTTAGGCCTAACCATTGCAGTGTCCAATGAGCCGTGTCCTGCTGTTAGCTATAGTACCTTTGCCGCAAAATTTGTTTTACCAGAGTGAGGGAAATAATAGATCATTATTTGCTCATTGACTCCTTGGGATGTCCTCCATAGAAACATAGAAAATAGGTGCAGGATTAGGCCATTCGGCCCTTCAAGCCTGCACCGCCATTCGATATGATCATGGCTGATCATCCAACTCAGTATCACATCCCTGCCTTCTCTCCATACCCCCTGATCCCTTTAGCCACAAGGGCCACATCTAACTCCCTCTTAAATATAGTCAATGAACTGGCCTCAACTACCTTCTGTGGCAGAGAATTCCAGAGATTCACCAC
Source organism: Amblyraja radiata (assembly GCF_010909765.2). Classification (NCBI taxonomy): domain Eukaryota; kingdom Metazoa; phylum Chordata; class Chondrichthyes; order Rajiformes; family Rajidae; genus Amblyraja; species Amblyraja radiata. Next base: position 57,282,585 of record NC_045967.1, read on the forward strand.
TCTCTGTGTGAAAAATGTTTTTCTCATCTCGGTCCTAAAAGATTTCCCCCTTATCCTTAAACTGTGACCTCTTGTTCTGGGCTTCCCCAACATCGGGAACAATCTTCCTGCATCTAGCCTGTCCAACCCCTTAAGAATTTTGTAAGTTTCTATAAGATGCCCCCTCAGTCTTCTAAATTCATGTTCAGGGAATCAATGTTCAAACTGAGATTTCACTTTCTCTCATTGCTTGATGCATTCTGCACATTAATAATAATAATAATAAATTTTATTTTTATAGCGCTTTTCTAAGACTCAAAGTCGCTTTACAATAGTAACAGACAATAGCAAACGGAGAAGCGGCGAACAAACAGCGCCAGCGTCCTCTCCGTGCAGGACATAAAGAAAGAATACAGACATAACAATAATAGACATTTAATCGGAATAACATATAATCGGAATATAACAAATAATAAAGACATCACAGAGACACAAATTAAAAACAGAATTCAATCCAAAAACAGAAAATCAAAAACACAGTGTGAAGAGAGAGCAGCGGCAACCAATTCGTGCCAGCGTCCACTCTCCCTTCACGGCAGCCATCTTGGACACAGACCTACAAGACTACAGTTAGACAAAAAAAATCATCCCCCCACAGTGGATAGCACTATGGGGGAAGGCACAATGTCCAGTCCCCACCCCATGTTCACCCCAAAGTCAGGCCTATTGAGGCCACCGCAATTGCCTCTACGGAGGCCCGATGTCCCTGGCCGTTCTCACCGGGTGGTCTTGCCCCGGCGTCGGGAGAGTCCTTTCGGCGGCTGGGCCACTTGGAACGGCCGCTTTCTGGTTGGAGCCCGCAGCTGCCGAAGCCGACAAGGCCGCGCCGGTTTGGAGCTCACAGGCTCCAGATGACAAAGTCGGCGCCGCCTCTCCGCAGCCCGCAGCCCGGAGTTGTTGCTCTCGGCGGTCCAGCTCGCCAGAGCTCCAGCGCGGCGACCCAGGCAAGGCATCGCCCGCTCCGCTCCGCTCCGCTCCAGCGCTCCAATGCCGTGCCGCCGCCGAGGCCGAGGTGCTGGGCGTTTCCCGCCAGGAAACGGCGCTCCAAGCCCGCAGGTAGGCCACGAGGACGGATCGACGGGCAGCCCGGAGAAGAAACTGCCACACCGACCAGGTAGGGACCTAGAAATTAGGTTTACACCTACCCCCCACATTAAAAAGACCATATCCCCTACAAACAAAAAACAGAACTCAGTAAAAACTATAAAAAAAACGGATTTAAAATGGACGGCTGCTGGCTAGCAGCCGTTCACCAAGATGGCTCCTCCTCCATTGGTCTTCAACACCTTGTACAAGGACACCTCAGGTTCTTAGAACATAATAGAAATCTCCTACCATTTCAAAAAATATTTATTTTTACATTTTGTACACCAACATGTAAGACCTCACATTTATAAACATGAAATTTAATTTACCATTCATGGTCCATTTCCCCATTGCCACATTTGTACATGTATCACCATTCATACTCTCAATCTGCTTATGACCAGTAAACTTGATCCCATCATCAAACTGTTGATACAGATTGTGAATAGCTGAGGTTCAAGTACCAATCTCTAAGTCAGCCGACTAGTCACAGCCTGTCAACCAGAGAATTCATTCCCCCTCTTTGCTCTCTGATAACCAATTGTCTACCCACATCCAATTCAGGCAGCATCACAGGCAATAGTGGGGAACTCCCTGATGAACTTAATACATTCTATGCTTGCTTTGAGAAAGCCAACAGGGTGAATGACATCTGTCATGTCAGACTTGAGTGTGCCTTTTCCCATGGTCACTATTGCAGAAGTTAAATCGGCCTTCCTGAGGGTGAACCCACAGAAAATAATTGGCTCTGATGGAGTTCCTGGTCGCTTCCTTAGGAACTGCATGTACAAGTAGCAGGAATGTTCATGGACACCTTTAATCTCTCCATAAGCTTGGAGGTATCCACTTGCTTTAAGAAAACCACTATCATCCCGAGAACAAAGAAAAGCAAGATGCCATGCCTTTTTGATTACCATCCAGTGGACCATCATGAAATGCTTCGAGAGGCTGGTTATAGCACGTGTTAAATCAAGCCAACCAAGCACTCTTGATCCACTGCAGTTCGCCTACCGCCATAACAGGTCCACAGCTGATGCCATCTACCTGGTCCTACAGTCATCCCCAGAACACTTAAATAAGAAGTCAAGTCCAACTAACGTCAGACTCTTATTCATAGGCTACAGGCCTGCTTTCAATGCCATTGGATGTGGAGAGGATGTTTCCACTAGTGAGAGAGTCTAGGACTAGAGGTCATAGCAAGAGTTTCTACGGATATATAAAGACTAAAAAAGAGGCAAGAGTGGACGTTGGGCCGCTGGAGAATGATACAGGAGAAGTGGTAACGGGAAATTAAGAAATGGCAGAGGAATTGAATAACTTCTTTGCATCAGTCTTCACTGTGCAAGACGCCAGGTCTGTGCCTGCAATCCTAGAGCCTCAGGGGGTGGAAGTTAGTGGAGTGGCGATTACTAAGGAGAAGGTGCTAGGAAAACTGAAAGGTCTGAGGGTGGATAAGTCACCTGAACTGGGTTCTGAAGGAGGTGGCCTCAGAGATTGTGGAGGCATTAGTTGTGATATTTCAAGAATCACTAGAGTTAGGAATGGTTCCTGAAGATTGGAAAATTACAAATATCACCCTGTTGTACAAGAAGGGAGCAAAGCAGAAGAGCGGAAACTATAGGCCGGTTATCCTGACTTTGGTGGTTGGTAAGATTTTAGAGTCAATTATAAAGGATGAGGTTACGATAGTTTGGATGAGGTTGGAAGTTCACGATAAAATAGGCCGAAGTCAGCATGGTTTTGTGAAGGGAAGATCTTGCCTGACGAATCTGCTGGAGTTCTTTAAGGAAGTTAATAGCAGGACAGATAGAGGGAAGGCTGTAGATAATGTTTACCTAGATTTTCAGAAGGCCTTTGATAAGGTGCCGTATGTCAGGCTGCGAGGGAAGATGAGAGCCCATGGTAATGAAGGGCAGATACTAGCATGGATTGCAAGTTGGCTGAATGGCAGAAGGCAGAGTTGCAATAAAAGGAGCTTTTGCAAGTTGGCTGCCAGTCAGTGATGGAAATGGGTTTTAGGAACTAGGGGTACTCTAAGGTCCGTGAGACTAAGTTTGGGAAGGAAGGGGGGGGAATTTTTTTATGTGCGGTCATACCCATGTAAGAGTACAAGAATGCATAACTTGTTTATTGTGTATTTATAATATAGTTTATTGTGTATTATATGTCGTAGCTGCTTTCTTGCACCTCTCTCTCTCTCTCTCTCTCTCGCTCTCTCATCTCTCTGTGTTGGCTGCAGCCATCGTCTGCTTCGGTGAGGGAAGCAGGTCGGTGATTGATCAAAAGGCCCCTAGGAGACTGTGTCTGATTGACCGCCGAGTGACCAGCGCATTATGTGATTGGACACAATGCCCTTGGAGACGGCGGCTGATTGGACGGCAGGAGACCGATTTGTTGATTGGACAGGAATTTTAAGGGAAGTTGGTCGGTGATTGGACGCAACCCCCTTAGAGACAACGGTTGATTGGCCGCCAAATAATCGGGCACAAAAAATTGAAAATAGGAAAACAATAAAATCGGAATTACGATTTAAATCGGAAGAATATCATGCCTGGTCTGCAGCAAAGATACTAATATCCGCGCCAGTATCTTTGATCTGCAGTTCATTCCTATTGAAGAAGAACCCTGGCCTGACACAACTCCTAATCCATTCCCTCCACAGATGCCGCCTAGCCCTCTGAGTTCCTCCAGCACTCTGTTTTTTATTTAACTCTTGAAATTGAAGTTAGACACAAAGCTGGAGTAACTCAGCAGGACAGGGAGCGACTCTGGAGAGAAGACCTTTTTCAGACTGAACTGAACTCTCGTCGGTGAGAGTAATTGTGATTGGCTGCAGAAGGGTCTCGATCCGAAACGATTCCCAGAGCCGCGGCCCGTCCTGCTGAGCCACCCCAGCCCTCCCGTGTCCACCTTCAACACCAGAGCCAAACAAAATACACAGAGTGCTGGAGGAACTCAGTGGGCCAGGCGGCAAACGCAGAGGGAACGGATCAGGAGCCGCCACAGGCCAGAGTCCATCCCCCCCCAACAGGCAAAACGGCAAAACGTCAAATCGAATGCCGAGTTGAGAGGGTGAGAGAGAGATGGAGTTAGAGCGAGAGAGATCCAAAGGACGGATTCGGATCCCAACTACTGAGACCTCGTCAGAAGTTTCAAACCTACAGCCCCCTCCTGTTCGAGTCACGTGGACCAAGATACCACTTTGTAAACAACCACATTTGTTACTTTGGAGTAGTTCCTGAGGACTGGAGGGTAGCTAATGTAACCCCACTTTTTAAAAAGGGAGGGAGAGAGAAAACAGGGAATTACAGACAAGTTAGTCTAACATCGGTGGTGGGGAAAATTCTGGAGTCAGTTATTAAAGATGGGATAGCAGCACATTTGGAAAGTGGTGAATTCATTGGACAAAGTCAGCATGGATTTATGAAAGGTAAATCATGTCTGACGAATCTTATAGAATTTTTCGAGGATGTAACTAGTAGAGTGGATAAGGGAGAACCAGTGGATGTGTTATATCTGGACTTTCAGAAGGCTTTTGACAAGGTCCCACATAAGAGATTAGTATACAAACTTAAAGCACACGGTATTGGGGGGTTCAGTATTGATGTGGATAGAGAACTGGCTGGCAGACAGGAAGCAAAGAGTAGGAGTAAACGGGTCCTTTTCAGAATGGCAGGCAGTGACTTGTGGGGTACCGCAAGGCTCAGTGCTGGGACCCCAGCTATCTATATTACTAAAAGTCTGTTCTTGAACGGTTTTGGCCATCTGTGCTGCGATTTCCGAGAGAACGCCGCCACCTACGGCCGTCATTTTTGGCCACCTCGCTCAGAGCCCCCCTCCGCCGCATGTGTGCCGAGGATTTTTCCCGTCGATTAACAATGACAGAGATATTAATGTTTTTACAAAATTCCCCATTCTCTCTGCTGCCCCTGCTGGCGGCAGGGGGGAGGGACTATAAAACCAGGAAGTGGTGTGCCACACAGTCTCTTCAAGATGGAGGAAGGCAGAGGGTCACTTTTTTTGAGCTGGAATATCACTGAACACATGTCTACTCAAATGTAAGTGCCCTTAGTGGTTCTAAAATGCTTGTAGAATGTGTCTGTGGTTCTAAAGCTTGCAAAAAAAGTGTCTATTGGTTCTAAAGCTTGCAAAAAGTGTCTATTGGTTCTAAATCTTGCAAAAAATGTCTATTGGTTCTAAAGCTTGCAAAAAATGTCTATTGGTTCTAAAGCTTGCAAAACAATGTCTATTGGTTCTATAGCTTGCAAAAAAAATGTCTATTGGTTCTAAAGCTTGCAAAAAAATGTCTATTGGTTCGAAAGCTTGCAAAAACATGTCTATTGGTTCTAAAGCTTGCAAAACAATGTCTATTGGTTCTAAAGCTTGCAAAACAATGTCTATTGCTTCTAAAGCTTGCAAATCAATGTCTATTGGGTCTAAAGCTTGCAAAACAATGTCTATTGCTTCTAAAGCTTGCAAAAAAGTGTCTATTGCTTCTAAAGCTTGCAAAACAATGTCTATTGCTTCTAAAGCTTGCAAAACAATGTCTAATACTTCTAAAGCTTGCAAAACAATGTCTATTGCTTCTAAAGCTTGCAAAACAATGTCTATTGCTTCTAAAGCTTGCAAAACAATGTATATTGCTTCTAAAGCTTGCAAAACAATGTATATTGCTTCTCAAGCTTGCAAAACAATGTCTATTGCTTCTAAAGCTTGCTAAAAATGTCTATTGGTTCTAAAGCTTGCAAAAAAATTCTATTGGTTCTAAAGCTTGCAAAATATGTCTATTGGTTCTAAAGCTTGCAAAAAAATGTCTATTGGTTCTAAAGCTTGCAAAAAAATGTCTATTGGTTCTAAAGCTTGCAAAAAGTGTCTCTATTGGTTCTAAAGCTTGCAAAAAAATGTCTATTGGTTCTAAAGCTTGCAAAAAAATGTCTATTGGTTCTAAAATGCTTGCAAAAAAATGCCTATTGGTTCTAAAATGCTTGCAAAAAATGTCTATTGGTTCTAAAACTTGCACAAAATGTCTATTGGTTCTAAAGCTTGCAAAAAATGTCTATTGGTTCTAAATCTTGCAAAAAAATGTCTATTGGTTCTAAAGCGGTTCATACTAGCGCTCCAGAATGCCCCCCCCCCCCCCTCATGGTTGGCTTGGCTTGGGTGTGTCTTGAAATTGAAAGGCACTACTTACTGCAAATGGTGGCATGTGGTTGAAATGCACTACTTACTGCAAATGGTGGCTTGGGAGCTTTGGCTTGAAGTTGAAAGGCACTATTACTGCAACTGGTGGCTTGGTTGCTTTGGCTTGAAGTTGAAAGGCACTACTTACTGCAAATAGTGGCTTGGCTGCTTTGGCTTGAAGTTGAAAGGCACTACTTACTGCAAATGGTGGCTTGGGTGTGGCTTGAAGTTGAAAGACACCACTTACTGCAAATGGTGGCATGAAGTTGAAAGGCACTACGTACTGCAAATGGTGGATTGGTTGCTTTGGCTTGAAGTTGAAAGGCACTACTTACTGCAAATGGTGGCTTGGGAGCTTTGACTTGAAGTTGAAAGGCACTACTTCCTGCAAATGATGGCTTGGGTGTGGCTTGAAGTTGAAAGGCACTACTTACTGCAAATGGGGGGCGTGGGTGCATTGGCTTGAAGTTGAAAGGCACTACTAACTGCAAATTGTGGCTTGAAGTTGAAAGGCACTACTGACTGCAAATGGTGGCTTGAAGCTGAAAGGCACTATTATTGCGAATGGTGGCTTGGTTGCTTTGGCTTGAAGTTGAAAGGCACTACTTACTGCAAATGGTGGCTTGGGTGCAATGGCTTGAAGTTAAAATGCATTACTTACTGCAAATGGGGGCGTGGGTGCATTGGCTTGAAGTTGAAAGGCACTAACTGCAAATGGTGGCTTGGATGCAATGGCTTGAAGTTAAAAGGCATTTCTTACTGCAAATGGTGGCTTGGGTGCATTGGCTTGAAGTTGAAAGGCACCACTTACTGCAAATGGTGGCATGAAGTTGAAATGCACTACTTACTGCAAATGGTGGCTTGGGTGCTTTGGCTTGAAGTTAAAAGGCACTACTGTAAATGCACTTACTTCCTGTTTGCACTGTATATTGATTTTAGATAAAACGCTACCACTTACGGCTGTGATTTTTGGCCATCTTACTCAGTCCCCCTCCGCTGAGCAGGTGCAGAGAATTCTTCCCATCAATGAAAAATAAAAGTGTTATTAGTTTTTTTTTTAATGTTGAGAATCTCTCTCCTGTCAATCACTCCATGAAAGCCACACCTTTTCCGGAGTGGTGGGGGGGGAGGGGTTATAAAACCCGGAAATGTGGGTGTGGCTCAGTCTCTGCAAGATGGAGGAGGGAGAGGTCACGACTCGCTGTCTTTAGTAGCTTTGCACCCTACTTCAAATGGTATGAAACTGCACTTTAATTTGGTGGCCTTGCACCCTGCTAGAAGTGGTAAGAAACTGCACTTGAATTTGGTGGCCTTATACCCTGCTTGAAATAGAATTTCAAGGATTAGCCGTGAGTCAACTACCAGCCCACCAGCCGTGAGTGAGTGAGTTGCCAGCACAACAGGCTTGATTGACTGAGACGCCAGCCCAAGAATACATTTGGCGCACAATTTGCATACTAGCCCTCTGGAAACCAGTCCCTTCAGCCCACAACACCCATACTAGCGCTCCAGAAAGCCCCCCCCCCCCCCCCAACAGGCCACCAATATTAGAATTGGTGGAGAGGTGGAATATTGCGTTGGATGACCAGCCCTCCTGTGTGATGCTGGGAGCCAACGGGTCCCACTTAGTCTAGTTTACAATATATATTAATGATCTGGATGAGGAAATTCAATGCAACATCTCCAAGTTTGAGGATGACACGAAGCTGGGGGGCAGTGTTAGCTGTGAGGAGGATGCTAGGAGGCTGCAAGGTGACTTGGATAGGTTGGGTGAGTGGGTAAATGCATGGCAGATGCAGTATAATGTGGATAAATGTGAGGTTATCCACTTTGGTGGCAAAAACAGGAAAGTAGACTATTATCTGAATGGTGGCCGATTAGGAAAAGGGGAGATGCAACGAGACCTGGGCGTCATGGTACACCAGTCATTAAAAGTAGGAATGCAGGTGCAGCAGGCAGTGAATATGTGAATAAACGAATGGTATGTTAGCATTCATAGCAAAAGGATTTGAGTATAAGAGCAGGGAGGTTCTACTGCAGTTGTACAGGGTCTTGGTGAGACCACACCTGGAGTATTGCGTACTGTTTTGGTCTCCTAATCTGAGGAAAGACATTCTTGCCATAGAGGAAGTATAGAGAAGGTTCACCAGACTGATTCCTGGGATGGCAGGACTTTCATATGAAGAAAGACTGGATAGACTCGGCTTGTACACGCTAGAAGTTAGAAGATTGAGGGGGGATCTTATAGAAACTTACAAAATTCTTAAGTGGTTGGACAGGCTAGATGCAGGAAGATTGTTCCCGATGTTGGGGAAGTCCAGAACAAGGGGTCACAGTGTAAGGATAAGGGGGAAATCTTTTAGGACCGAGATCAGAAAATCATTTTTTACACAGAGAGTGGTGAATCTGTGGAATTCTCTGCCACAGAAGGTAGTTGAGGCCAGTTCATTGACTATATTTAAGAGGGAGTTAGATGTGGCCCTTGTGGCTAAAGGGATCAGGGGGTATGGAGAGAAGGCAGGGATGTGATACTGAGTTGGATGATCAGCCATGATCATATCGAATGGCGGTGCAGGCTCGAAGAGCCGAATGGCCTAATCCTGCACCTATTTTCTATGTTTCTGTTTGACTGGGAGTTCGCGTTCCGTCACAGTCCCGCCAGCAGTTAACATCTGTTTGATATCCGCTTCAAGATGGAGCGGGTGGTCTTCGAGTTGAGCGTCCAGGAGGTTCACTCCGTTTACGGCGGAGAGACGCCAGGTCTGATGAGGGCCAAGTTCTTAGACAATCATTATGGAATTGGGAAAAGTTCCAATGGGCTGGTGAAAGACGTGGACTGCCCTTACAGCGCCACTTTCCTCCACAATCTCCATCTCATGGAGACTGGAAACCATAGATCCTATAGCAGAGCAAGATAGTCCACTCGACGAAAAAGCCGTGGTAGGGTCATGGGTAATCTTCAGCACCATTTCCGTAACCGTTTGATGTCATCCTTCTCTTGTTACTCTTTCCCCAGACTCAGTCTGAAGAAGGGTCTCGACCCGAAATGTCATCTATTCCACTCTATGTCCGTCTGTCCGCTCGCCCTTGGATTAAGTAGCGCAGGATAAAGCTGCAAATTCATGTACAGGATGGAAATTGGAAACTGAAAAGTAGGGGAACGGCATCCCCCTGCATACCCCCCGCCCATTTCCATCACTGCTGCCAGTGACTAGTGCAGTTTTGCAACGGTCGGTGCTGGGGCCACTTCTCTTCACGTTGTATATTAATGATTTGGATATGGCGATTTAAGGCATTGTGGCCAAGTTTGCAGATGATGCTAAGATAGGTGGAGGGGCAGGCAGTGTAGCGGAAGTAAAGACTCTGCAGAAGGACTTGGACAGGTTAGGAGAGTGGGCAGAGAAGTGGCAGATGAAATTCAGTATTGCAAAGTGTGGAGTCATGAATTTTGGTAATGAGAATAAAGGCGTAGTCGGTGCAAAGGGACTTAGGAGTGCTGGTGCAGGACTCCCAAAAGTTAATTTGCAAGTCGAATCGATGGTAAAGAAGGCAAATTCAATGCTAGCATTTATATCAAGAGGACTGGAATACAAAAACAGATGTAATGCTGAGGCTCTATAAGGTGCTGGTTAGGCCACATTTGGAGTACTGTGAGCAAAGTTGGGCCCCAATATCTGAGAAAGGATGTGCTGGCTCTGCAGAGGGTCCAGAGAAGGTTTACAAGAATGATCCCAGGAATGAATGGGTTAGCATAAGATGAGCGTTTGAAAGCACTAGGCCTCCTCTACTCACTGGAGTTTAGAAGGTTGAGGGGGGACCTCATTGAAACTTACAGAATAATGGAAGGCTTAAAGTGGATGTGGAAAGGATGTTTCCACTGGTGGGAGAGCCTATGACCAGAGGTCATAGCCTCAGAAGTAAAGGGCGCTGTTTTAGAAAGGAGGCGAGGAGGAACTTCTTTGGTCAGACAGTTGTTAATATGAGGAACTCATTGTCACAGAGGGCTGTGGAGGCCAAGTCAGTGGATATTTTTAAGGCAGAGATAGACAAATTCTTGATTAGAACGGGTGTCAAGGGTTATGGGGAGAAGGCAGGCAAATGGGATTAGGAGGCAGAGATTAGCCATGATTGAATAGCACAGTCGACTCGAAGGGCCGAATGGCCTAATTCTACTCCTACAACTTGTGAACCTCTCCCTCAATGTCAGCAATACAAGAGATTGTGACTGATTTCAGGAAGCAAAGCAGTACACACACCCAAGTATACATTTATGGTGCCAAAGTAGAGATGGTCGAAAGAGTCAAGTTCTTAGGAATAAATATCACCCATTTAATAATAATAATAATAATACATTTTATTTATGGGCGCCTTTCAAGAGTCTCAAGGACACCTTACAAAAATTTAGCAGGTAGAGGAAAAACATGTAAGGGGAATGAAATAAATAGTAGAGACATGACTAGTACACAAAGTAAAGACAGAATTCAATTCAAAACACAATATGAGGCAATTAATGCACAGATGAAAAGGGAGGGGGACGTGGGGCTAAGGATAGGCAGAGGAGAAGAGATGGGTCTTGAGGCGGGACTGGAAGATGGTGGGGGACACGGAATTGCGGATCAGTTGGGGGAGGGAGTTCCAGAGCCTGGGAGCTGCGTTGGAGAAGGCTCTGTCCCCAAAACTGCGGAGGTTGGACTTGTGGATGGAGAGGAGACCGGCTGATGTGGATCTGAGGGACCGTGAGGGTTGGTAGGGGGAGAGGAGGTCAGTGAGATATGGGGGGGCAAGATGGTGGAGGGCTTTGTAGGTGAGGATCAGGATTTTGTAGGTGATCCGGTGGGAGATGGGAAGCCAGTGAAGTTGTTTGAGGACTGGAGTGATGTGATGCCAGGATTTGGTGTGGGTGATGAGTCAGGCGGCTGCGTTCTGGACCAGTTGGAGTCGGTTGATGTAGGTGGAGCTGATGCCAAGGAGAAGTGAGTTGCAATAGTCCAGTCGGGAGGAGATGAAGGCATGGATGAGTCTTTCAGCAGCGGGAGGTATGAGAGAGGGTCTGAGTTTGGCGATGTTGCGGAGATGGAAGAAGGAGGTTTTAATGACATGGCGGATGTGAGGCTCAAGGGAGAGGGTGGAATCAAAGATCACGCCAAGGTTGCGGGCCTGGAGAGATGGGGAGACAGTGGTGCCGTCGATGGTGAGTTGTCCAGGACCAGCCATAATGAAGCTATGGCCTAGAAAGCACACAAAGGCCTCCACTTCCTTAGAAGGCTCAAGACCCTTGGCATGTTCCCAATAACGCTCATCAACCTTAACAGATGCGCTGTAGAAAGCATTTAATCAGGATGCATCACAGTATGTACAGCTCCATTCAAGACTGAATAAAACTGCAGAGCTGTGGATGTAGCGCAGACCATCAGGCAAACCAACCTTCCTCCCATTGATCCCACCTACACCTCATGCTGCTTCGGCAAGGCCACCAGCATAATGAAGTATCAGTCACACCCCAGTTCATTCCGTCTTCTCCCCTCTCCTATCAGGCAAGTTTCTTCCCAGCAGTTATCATGCATTTGAACCATCCTCTCAACAGCTAGAATGCAGTTCTGACCTCCCATCTACCTCATAAAATACCTTTGAACTAGCTTTAATTGGACTTTATCTTGCGCTGTAACTGTAGTCTTTATCTGTATACTAGAAATAGAAAAATGTGTAGGAGTAGGCCATTCGGCCCTTCGAGTCGGCACCCAAGTTCAAGTTTACACCCCCATTCAATATGATCATGACTAATCATCTAAAAACTGTACCCCGTTCCTGCTTTTTCCCCGTATCCTTTGATTCCTTTACCCCTAATAGCTACATCTAACTCTAGATCTAAATCTTATTCCATCAAGCTTCACCGCCATTTACGCACCAGTTTTCAGTTTATAGTATAGTATCATGTTCATTGAATGGAACCTAATGGCTTCATCCAATATTAACCACACTTAAACCATGTATCACTTCTGTGAAGAATGTTACAGTGAATGGCAGAACACTGGCGAGAGGTGTGGAACAGAGATCTTGGAATGCAGGTACATAGATCCCCGATACGATGTCACAGGTAGCTAAGGTAATCAAGGCAGTTTTCAGCACATTGGTATTCATCAGAGCTTAGAACATTATTTTAAGGTTGTACAAGATTTTTGGTGTTCAGTTAAGGTCCCGCTGTTATAGGAAGGAAGTTAGGCTGAAGATTGCAGAGAAGATTTACGAGGATGGTGTCAGTACCTGAGCTACAGGGAGAGGTAGGGCATGCCAGGACTTTGTTCCTTGGAGTGCAGGAGGATGAGGGGTGATCTTATAGAGGTGTATAAAATTATGAGGATAGTGTGAAATCTTTTTCCTCCCCCCCAGAGTTGGAATAATCAAGAACCTGAGGACATAAGTTTAAGGCAAGGGGAGAAAGATTTAATAGGAACCCGAGGGGTAACCTTTCTACAGAGGCCAGATGGAATGAGCTGCCAAAGGAGGTAGATAAGGCAGATACTATAACAATATTTAAAAGACATCTGGACAGGTAAATGGATAGCAACGGTTTTGAGGAATATGCTGGGAGGTATAATTATATCTCTATTAGTCCTGTTGGTGACTAATTGTGCTTTCAGCCAGCTCACCAATGAGTTTTCATCATCCTCCATCTCATGATTCATGTTTATTTGTTGAATGAGATCAAATTAAATAGCCCTGTGCTAATTAATTCTATTTTCTGTAAACCAGGTCTGGAAAGATGCTGCAGCACAAATATTCTATACACTTGGAGTGGGTTCTGGCAGTTTAATAACCCTATCATCCTACAACAAATTCCACAACAACTGCTACAGAGATACCGTCATTGTCTGTGTGGTGAACTGTGCCACGAGTGTGTTTGCCGGATTTGCCATCTTCTCCGTCCTGGGACACATGGCTCACGTACAGGACAAGCCTGTTTCAGAGGTTGCTCAGTCAGGTAAGTGCGGTGCCAGAGTTATTGTGTGGGATGTTGATGGAGCAGGGAATTGCGCAGCCCATCTCACTGGTTAGATACATTTCCATATCTGCACTTCAGTTGTGTGTCGGCTGACAGAACCAAGCCAAGAGCGACAGCACAAGAGTAGCAGGATCAACAGTGTTCTCCCCAAATCACCGAGATTTAGTGGTTGAAAAAGAAAGTGGAATAGGATGGGTAAAGTAGAGGGAAGTCAGAAATCAAATCAAATGACAAGAGGGAGGAACAGAAAGACAAGATTAATAACACAAAAGTTAGAAGACAAGTTAAAGTCTTAGCAATAACCATTATAAAACGTGTGACAATTGCTGTTGGGCAGGGGTGGAATCGACCCGTGAAGTGTTCCAGTTAGCCTCAGTGTTGTTGGATCCCACTTCAAAAACATTTAGCACACTGTACACAAGCTCCATTTCCAGATTTAATTTTCTGCAGTGAAGTGAATGAAAATTGTCATGAACTGTGAATATAATGACATCTGATAGTTCAGAAAATCTGCTTGTCCTTGAACACCAATGTCAGAATCATGTCAGATTAACTATATATTACTGCATTACTTTGCCATTGCATCACCGTATATCATTGAATCATTTCCACTGTTCAGGTTTCGGTTTGGCTTTCATCGCCTACCCAGAGGCTATTGCACAACTGCCGTGGGCTCCACTATGGTCCACTTTGTTTTTCTTCATGTTGCTCACTGTGGGACTCGACACTCAGTTTGCAGCTGTAGGCAAGTGTAGAATTCTTTGTTTAATGTAATTAAATCATTTGAATTGTTTTTACTAAATGATCACTAATGAAAAGCAATTTTCTGCATCTTTGTGCTAATTCTCCACTCACAGCCTTCCTGGAACATCTAGTTGCTTATTGAACATCTGAAGCGAAGAACAAGTCAGGAGAATGTCCCAGGAAGTTTGTAATACAATCCCTATTGTACAGTTACTACAGTGACTGTTCAGGTCATAATTTATCTTTGTTCAGTTGAACAACCCAGTTCCAAGGATAATAATTGTGCATTCTGAAGTTTCTTCCTCATGGTTTAACACTCAGAGCAATGGGTTGGGTAAAATGTGGCCTCACAGCAGAGCATAGAAACATAGAAACATAGAAATTAGGTGCAGGAGTAGGCCATTCGGCCCTTCGAGCCTGCACCGCCATTCAATATGATCATGGCTGATCATCCAACTCAGTATCCTGTACCTGCCTTCTCCCCATACCCTCTGATCCCCTTAGCCACAAGGGCCACATCTAACTCCCTCTTAAATATAGCCAATGAACTGGCCTCGACTACCCTCTGTGGCAGGGAGTTCCAGAGATTCACCACTCTCTGTGTGAAAAAAGTTATTCTCATCTCGGTTTTAAAGGATTTCCCCCTTATCCTTAAGCTGTGACCCCTTGTCCTGGACTTCCCCAACATCGGGAGCAATCTTCCTGCATCTAGCCTGTCCAACCCCTTAAGAATTTTGTAAGTTTCTATAAGATCCCCTCTCAATCTCCTAAATTCTAGAGAGTATAAACCAAGTCTATCCAGTCTTTCTTCATAAGACAGTCCTGACATCCCAGGAATCAGTCTGGTGAACCTTCTCTGCACTCCCTCTATGGCAATAATGTCCTTCCTCAGATTTGGAGACCAAAACTGTACGCAATACTCCAGGTGTGGTCTCACCAAGACCCTGTACAACTGCAGTGGAACCTCCCTGCTCCTATACTCAAATCCTTTTGCTATGAAAGCTAACATACCATTCGCTTTCTTCACTGCCTGCTGCACCTGCATGCCCACTTTCAATGACTGGTGTACCATGACACCCAGGTCTCGCTGCATCTCCCCTTTTCCTAGTCGGCCACCATTTAGATAATAGTCTGCTTTCCTGTTTTTGCCACCAAAATGGATAACCTCACATTTATCCACATTATACTGCATCTGCCAAACATTTGCCCACTCACCCAGCCTATCCAAGTCACCTTGCAGTCTCCTAGCATCCTCCTCACAGCTAACACTGCCCCCCAGCTTAGTGTCATCCGCAAACTTGGAGATATTGCCTTCAATTCCCTCATCCAGATCATTAATATATATTGTAAATAGCTGGGGTCCCATGCACTGAGCCTTGCGGTACCCCACTAGTCACTGCCTGCCATTGTGAAAAGGACCCGTTTACTCCTACTCTTTGCTTCCTGTTTGCCAGCCAGTTCTCTATCCACATCAATACTGAACCCCCAATGCCGTGTGCTTTAAGTTTGTAAACTAATCTCTTATGTGGGACCTTGTCGAAAGCCTTCTGGAAGTCCAGATACACCACATCCACTGGTTCTCCCCTATCCACGCTACTAGTTACATCCTCGAAAAATTCTATAAGATTCGTCAGACATGATTTACCTTTTGTAAATCCATGCTGACTTTCTCCAATGATTTCACCACTTTCCAAATGTGCTGCTATCCCATCTTTAATAACTGACTCTAGCAGTTTCCCCACTACCGATGTTAGACTAACTGGTCTGTAATTCCCCGTTTTCTCTCTCCCTCCCTTCTTAAAAAGTGGGGTTACGTTTGCTACCCGCCAATCCTCAGGAACTACTCCAGAATCTAAAGAGTTTTGAAAGATTATTACTAATGCATCCACTATTTCTGGAGCTACTTCCTTAAGTACTCTGGGATGCAGCCTATCTGGCCCTGGGGATTTATCGGCCTTTAATCCATTTAATTTACCCAACACCACTTCCCGGCTAACCTGGATTTCACTCAATTCCTCCAACTCCTTTGACCCGCGGTCCCCTGCTATTTCCGGCAGATTATTTATGTCTTCCTTAGTGAAGACGGAACCAAAGTAGTTATTCAATTGGTCCGCCATATCCTTGTTCCCCATGATCAACTCACCCGTTTCTGACTGCAAGGGACCTACATTTGTTTTAACTAATCTCTTTCTTTTCACATATCTATAAAAACTTTTGCAGTCAGTTTTTATGTTCCCTGCCAGTTTTCTTTCATAATCTATTTTTCCTTTCCTAATTAAGCCCTTTGTCCTCCTCTGCTGGTCTCTGAATTTCTCCCAGTCCTCCGGTATGCTGCTTTTTCTGGCTAATTTGTACGCATCATCCTTCGCTTTGATACTATCCCTGATTTCCCTTGTTATCCACGGATGCACTACCTTCCCTGATTTATTCTTTTGCCAAACTGGGATGAACAATTTTTGTAGTTCATCCATGCAGTCTTTAAATGTCTTCCATTGCATATCCACCGTCAACCCTTTTAGAATTAATTGCCAGTCAATCTTGGCCAATTCACGTCTCATACCCTCAAAGTTACCTTTCTTTAAGTTCAGAACCATTGTTTCTGAATTAACAATGTCACTCTCCATCCTAATGAAGAACTCAACCATATTATGGTCACTCTTGCCCAAGGGGGCACGTACAACAAGACTGCTAACTAACCCTTCCTCATTACTCAATACCCAGTCTAAAATAGCCTGCTCTCTCGTTGGTTCCTCTACATGTTGATTTAGATAACCATCCCGCATACATTCCAAAAAATCCTCTTCCTCAGCACCCCTGCCAATTTGATTCACCCAATCTATATGTAGATTGAAGTCACCCATTATAACGGTTTTGCCTTTGTCGCACGCATTTCTAATTTCCTGTTTGATACCATCTCCAACTTCACTACTACTGTTAGGTGGCCTGTACACAACACCCACCAGCGTTTTCTGCCCCTTAGTGTTTCGCAGCTCTACCCATACCGATTCCACATCCTGCAAACTAATGTCCTTCCTTTCCATTGCGTTAATCTCCTCTCTAATCAGCAACGCTACCCCACCTCCTTTTCCTTTCTCTCTATCCCTCCTGAATATTGAATATCCCTGGATGTTCAGCTCCCAGCCTTGGTCACCCTGGAGCCATGTCTCCGTGATCCCAACTATATCATAGTCATTAATAGCTATCTGCACATTCAACTCATCCACCTTATTACGAATGCTCCTTGCATTGAGACACAAAGCCTTCAGGCTTGTTTTTACAACACTCTTACCCCTTATACAATTTTGTTGAATAGTGGCCCTTTTTGATTTTTGCCCTGGATTTTCCGGCCTGCCACTTTTACTTTTCACCTTGCTACCTATTGCTTCTACCCTCATTTTACACCCCTCTGTCTCTACACTCACACATTTAAGAAACCCTTTCCCTTTAACTCCATCCTCCACTAGCCCATTCGACACCCCACCCCCCTTATTCAGTTTAAAACCACCCGTGTAGCAGTGGCAAACCTGCCTGCCAGAATGCTGGTCCCACACCTGTTAAGATGCAATCCGTCCCTTTTGTACAGTTCCCCCTTACCCCAAAACAGATCCCAGTGATCTAAGAATCTAAATCCCTGCCCCGTGCACCAGTTCCTCAGCCACACGTTCAGGTCCCGTATCTCCCTGTTCCTGCTCTCGCCAGCACGAGGAACTGGAAGCAAACCGGAGATAACAACCCTGGAGGTCCTGCTTTTCAGCATTTTTCCGAGCTCTCTAAAGTCACGCTGCAGAATATTCATCCCCTTCTTTCCGACATCGTTTGTGCCGACATGCACTACCACTTCCGGATGTTCACCTTCGCCCTTGAGGATTTTCTGCACTCTGTCCGTGACATCCTGGATCCTGGCACCAGGAAGGCAGCACACCATCCTCGCATCCCGTCTGTTGCCGCAGAAACCCCTGTCCGTACCTCTCACAATGGAGTCTCCTACTACAATGGCGTTGCCTGCCTTAGGCCTTTTTGGTTTTGGCTCAACAGCCCTATTCGCATCACAAGCCAGTCCGCCGCCCAGTGTAAACACCTCTTCTGTCCCGACAGCTTCTAAGTGTGTGAACCTGTTCACAAGAGGTACAACCCCCGGGGACGTTGGCATTCCATGCTTCCCTCCCGTTCTCACTGTCTCCCACCTTCTCTCTTCCAGTACCTTAGGTGTAACAATCGTACTGTAGGACTTGTCGAGGAACGACTCCGTTTCTCGGACGAACCGGAGGTCATCCACTTGCTTCTCCAGTTCCCCAACACGGCCCTTCAGGAGCTCTACCTGGATGCACTTTTCGCATTTGTAGCAACCAGAGGCACCAGCGGTGTCCTTGACCTCCCACATACTGCAAGCATCACACTGAATCAGCTTGCCTGACATCTCCTTCTTTTCGTCTCTCCCTCTGCAGTGTTTTGCGTAGTCTCCTCTCCTCAGCCTCCTCTCCGAAGACTCTCGAGCCAAAGACTCACACTTTTCTCACAGGGCACTTCACTCACAAGGCCGCTCACTCACTGCCGCTCCCTAAGAGCAGTCTTACTTAAATTGACTGATAAATTGCCTGATTTACCAATTTACAAATTCCTCAGTTTTCAGCTGTTTTCCCAGCACTGACTCACTTCTCTCCTCCCACTTGGGCTAGAGCCAATCAGTCGTATCTCTTGCTAATCTCCTCCTGCTGCTGCTGTTGTTGCTCCCAAAGCTACAGCAGTCAGAACAGTTAGAGCAGAACAGTTGTCATCTGCACCTTCACTTTGTAGGCTTTTGATCTTTTCCATTTGGAGTGGTGGGAGCGGACGGGGGACATGGGAAGTGCTGCTTCCTGACACTATGTAAACCTGTGCAACCTGACTATTTTGTTGGGAAAATTGAGGTGACAATCGGAATCAGACCCAAGGGGCCCTGACACGAACATGGAAGACTCAAACTCCCGGGGATACCTCCGGCACAAGATTATCCTTCTTGACAGTACGTCAAAATATATGATTGCAGTCAGATAAATTTCCTCTTCTGCACTAATCATTTTGCAATGAAAACCCAATGTACCAATTGAGTTTCTAATTGCTTGTTCTACCCATATGTTAACTTCTGTTAAAGTGCTTTGTTTCCAATTAATTAAAAGTCCCTCCGAACACCAACACCATTTAACTCGTTTACAAAACGCCACATTTTACTATTCTTATCTAAGTGGATGACCGTACAATTTTGTACATTACATTTCAACAACCATGATCTGAATTATTCTTTTAACCTATCTCTATCCCTTTGAAATCTCGTTGTATTGTCTTAAAACCCCACAATGCCTCCAGTTTAGGATGATCAGCAAACTTCAGAGGCACTCTTGGCTGCCTCATCTGACCCATGCTTTTACTGTGTGAACACCTGGGAATCATAGCACCATTCCCGGCGGCACCCCACGAGTCACAGGTACCCAATTCTAAAGTGAAACATTTATTCCTACACTCTGCTTTCTGTCCATTAACAAATCCTCAGTCACAACAGTGCATCACCCACAATCCCATATTCTCTAATGATGTTTAAAGTGATGCAAGAAGATTGTTCCCAATGTTGGGGAAGTCCAGAACAAGGGGTCACAGTTTAAGGATAAGGGGGACGTCTTTTAGGAATGAGATGAGAAAAAAAATTTCACACAGAGAGTGGTGAATCTGTGGAATGCTCTGCCACATAAAGTAGTTGAGGCCGGTTCATTGGCTATATTTAAGAGGGAGTTAACTGTGGGCCTTGTGGCTAAAGGGATCAGGGGGTATGGAGAGAGGGCAGGTACGGGAAACTGAGTTGGATGATCAGCCATGATCATATTGAATGGCGGTGCAGGCTCAAAGGGCCGAATGGCCTACTCCTGCACCTATGTTCTATGCTTCTATGTTAATAATCTTTTGCATGGCAATTTATTGAAGATTATCTGAAAAGCATATTAAATCACATCAAATACTTCCCCTTTATCTGTTCTGCTAATTACAGACACAAACATTTCTTCTTTAGATATGTTAATGGAAAAAGAGTAGCAAAGTCAAATGTGGGTCCCTTGAAGGCAGACACGGGTGAAATTATTATGAGCAACAAAGAAATGGCAGAAGAGTTGAATAGGTACTTCGGATCTGTCTTCACTAAGGAAGACACAAACAATCTCCCAGATGTATTGGAGGACAGAGAATCTAAGGGAGTAGAAGAACTGAAAGAAATTTTCATTAGGCGAGAAATAGTATTGGGTAGGCTAATGGGACTGAAGGATGGTAAATCCCCTGGGCCTGATGGTCTGCATCCCAGGGTCCTCAGGGAGGTGGCTCTAGAAATAGTGGATGCATTGGTGATCATTTTCCAATGTTCAATAGATTCAGGATCAATGTGGATTGGAGGATAGCTAATGTTATCCCACTTTTCAAGAAAGGAGCGAGCGAGAAAACAGGGAATTACAGACCAGTAAGCCTGACTTCGGTGGTGGGAAAGATGCTGGAGTCAATTATTAAAGAGGTAATAATGGGGCATTGGGATAGCAGTAAAAGGATTAGTCCAAGTCAACATGGATTTATGAAAGGAAAATCATGCTTGACTAATCTACTGGAATTTTTTGAGGATGTGACAAGTAAAATGGATGAAGGGGTGCCAGTGGATGTAGACTTTCAGAAAGCCTTTGATAAAGTCCTGCACGGGAGACTGGTGACTAAAATTAGAGCACATGGTATCGGGGGTAGGGTGTTGACATGGATAGAAAATTGGTTGGCAGACAGGAAGCAAAGAGTAGGAGTGAATGGGTCCTTTTCAGAATGGCAGGCAGTGGCGAGTGGAGTGCCGCAAGGCTCGGTGTTGGGGCCGCAACTGTTTACCATATATATTAATGATTTGGAAGAGGGAGTTAGGAGCAACACTAGCAATTTTGCGGATGACACAAAGCTGGGTGGCAGTGTGAACTGTGAAGAGGATGTTAGGAGGTTGCAGGGTGACCTGGACAGGTTGAGTGAGTGGGCAGATGCGTGGCAGATGCAGTATAATATAGATAAATGTGAGGTTATCCACTTTGTCGGCAAAAACAAGGGGACAGATTATTATCTCAATGGGGTTAGGTTAGGTAAGGGGGGGTACAGCGAGAACTGGGCTCCTTGTACACCGGTCACTGAAAGTTGGCTTACTGGTACAGCAGGCAGTGAAGAAAGCTAATGGAACGTTGGCCTTCATAACACGAGGATTCCAGTATCGGAGTAAAGAGGTTCTTCTGCAGTTGTATACGGCTCTGGTGAGACCACATCTGGAGTATTGTGTACAGTTTTGGTCTCCTAATTTGAGGAAGGGCATCCTTGTGATTGAGGCAGTGCAGCGTAGGTTCACGAGATTGATCCCTGGGATGGCGGGACTGTCATATGAGGAAAGATTGAAAAGACTAGGCTTGTATTCACTGGAGTTTAGAAGGATAAGGGGGGATCTTAAAGAAACATATAAAATTACTAGACCAAGTGCAGACCCGTTGGGTCTGTTCCCCCAACGTGCGGTTGTGGGGGGGGGGAGGCGGCATGCAGCGTCACACACACTAACTATCCCCCCCCCCCCACACACTCACGCTAATTACCCCCCTTGATATAATATTAATATTATTAATTTGCTCCTTTTACCCCATAACCACCGTATCTACTGACGCATAGCCCCCAACTTGCAGTCACATCTAGAAGGGGGAGGGGGGCGGGGGATGAGAGTGAGGGCAGAGAGAGAAGGGGCAGAGACAGAGAGAGAGACAGAAACACAGAGAGAGGGGCAAGAGGGAGAGGAGGGTGGGGAGGAGGAGAATAGGAAGGGTGGGTGGGTGAGGAGAGAGAGAGGGTGAGAGTGAAGGGGAGAGAGAGGGGGTGCTGAGAGGGGGGTGAGGGGGAGAGGTGGGGAGCAAGGAGCGGGAGGGGGTGGGAGGGTGGAGGGAAGAGGGTAGGGGGTGTGGAGGAGAGTGGGTTTAGGGGAGGGAGGGTGGGGGAGGGGAGGAGGGGGGAGAGAGAGAGGGGGAGAGGGGAGAGGGGGAGAGAGGGGGAGGAGAGAGGGGGAGGGGGAGAGAGGGGGAGGAGAGAGGGTGTGCTGAGAGGGGGGTGAGGTGAGGGGACGGGGAGAGGTGGGGAGCAGGGAGGGGGAGGGAGGGTGGAGGGAAGGGGGTAGGGGTGTGTGGAGGGGAGGGGGGTTTAGGGGAGGGACGGTGGAGGAGGGGATGGAGTGGAGGAGGGGGAGAAAAAGAGGGGAGAGAGGGGGAGAGGAGAGGAGGGGGGGAGAGGAGAGGGGGGAGAGGAGAGGGGTGGAGAGAGAAAGAGGGGGAGAGAGGGGGGAGAGGGGGAGGAGAGAGGGGGCGGAGAGAGGGGGGAGAGAGAGCGGGAGGAGAGATGGGGGAGAGGAGTGGGGGGAGGGGGGAGGAGAGAGGGGGAGGGGAGAGAGAGCGGGAAGAGAGATGGTGGGAGAGGAGTGGGGGGAGAGGAGAGGGAGGGGGGAGGGGGAGAGAGAGGGGGGAGAGAGAGGGGGGAGAGAGAGGGGCGAGGAGAGAGAGGGTGTGCTGAGAGGGGGGGTGAGGTGAGGGGAGGGGGAGAGGTGGGGAGCAGAGAGGGTGGAGGGAAGGGGGTATGGGGTGTGTGGAGGGGAGGGGGGTTTAGGGGTGGAACGGTGGGGGAGGGGATAGAGGGGAGGAGGGGGAGAAAAAGAGGGGAGAGAGAGAGAGAGAGGGGGAGGGGGGAGGAGAGGGGGGAGGGGGGGAGAAGAGAGGGGGGAGAGGAGAGGGGGGGAGAGGAGAGGAGGGGGGGGGGAGAGAGGAGAGGAGGGGAGAGAGGAGAGGGGGGAAGAGGAGAGAGGGGAGGAGGAGGAGGGGGGGGGGGAAAGAGAGGGGGGGGAGAGGAGAGGGGGGAGAGGAGAGGGGGGGAGAGGAGAGGGGGGAGAGGAGAGCGGGGGAGAGGAGAGGGGGGAGAGAGGAGAGAGGGTGGAAGAGAGGAGAGAGGGGGGGGGAGGAGAAGAGAGGGGGAGAGAGGAGAGGAGAGGGGGAAGAGGAGGGGGGGGAAGAGGAGAGGGGGAGAAGAGAGGGGGGGAGAGAGGAGAGGGGGGAGTGAGGGGGTGTGCTGAGAGGGGGGTTAGGTGAGCGGAGGGGGAGGAGAGGGGGGGAGAGGAGGAGGGGAGAGAGAGAGTGCCTTTTTATTTCAATCCAAACAACCATTTGCAGGCAGTGCTTTTTTACTTTAACCATATTTTCATTTTCAAACCACATTAAGGGTACTTACTCATAGTTGTGTGGACATTTGTTCAGTTTTATTCACAGCTCAGAGAAACTCTGCCTTCCTCCAGCTTGCAGACACTGATTGAGGCACACCACTTCCTGGTTTTATAGTCCCTCCCCCCTGCCGCCAGCGGGGGCAGCAGAGAGAATGGGGAATTTTGTAAAATCATTAATATCTCTGTCATATTTCATCGACGGGAAAAATCCTCGGCACACATACGGCGGAGGGGGGCTCTGAGCAAGGTGGCCAAAAATGACGGCCGTAGGTGGTGGCATTCTCTCGGAAATTGCAGCACAGATCGCCAAAACCGGTCAAGAACAGAGTTTTAGTAATATAGAAAAAAGGACTGGACAAGCTAGATGCAGGAAAAATGTTCCCAATGTTGAGTGAGTCCAGAACCAGGGGCCACAGTCTTAAAATAAACGGGAGGTCATTTATGACTGAGGTGAGAAAAAAACTTTTTCATCCAGAGAGTTGTGAATTTATGGAATTCCCTGCTACAGAGGGCAGTGGAGGCCAAGTCACTGGACAGATTTAAGAGAGAGTTAGATAGAGCTCTAGGGGCTAGTGGAGTCAAGGGATATGGGGAGAAGGCAGGCACGGGTTATTGATAGGGGACGATCAGCCATGATCACAATGAATGGCGGTGCTGGCTCGAAGGGCCGAATGGCCTCCTCCTGCATCTATTTTCTATGTTTCTATATTTCCAAACGATTCAAACATAATTTCTCTTCCATAAATCCATGCTGATTCTGGTAATATTATTTCCAAAGTATCTTGCCATCTGTTCCTTAATAACAAACGTTTTTCACTGTACCTGACAATGAACTAAACTCATAAACTAAACGCATTGCTGATGACAGGCTAACTGGTGCATGAATCTCTGCTTTCTCCCTTCTATCTTTCTTAAATAGTTGCAGTAGGTTACATTTACTACCTCTTAGGGATCCTTATAGAAACTATGGGATTTTGGAACATGACAACCACTATGATATCTGGACCTACCTCGTAAAACCTTGGGCAGCAGATTATCAGGGTATTGGGGATTTATTGGCTTTCAGTCTTATTAATTTCTTGAATACTATTTTTAAAACTGCTAATTTAATTCAATGTGTCATTCTATGGGGCACATTAACAAATCAATATTAATAAGGAACTGGAGTAGGTGATCTTCCCCTCAAGCCTGCTCCCCATTAAATAAGAAGGTAGACACAAAATGGTGGAGTAACTCAGCGGGACAGGCAGCATTTCTGGAGAGAAAGAATGGGTGACAATTTCGGGTCGAGACCCTTCTACAGACTGATGTCTGGGGAGTGGGAAGTGTATAGATAAGTGTATAGATAAGGACGCAAGGTGTGAAAACATGAGAAAGGGAATGGAGATCAAGGAAAATGTATAATTTATCATTGTTAGTTGGGAGAAGGTAACAAAGCAAACAGATAAAATGTAGTCAGAGACAGTAAGACTTGTCGGAGAACTGGCAAGGGGGAGGGATGGAGAGAGAGAGGGGGGGAAAGCAAGGGTTACTTGAAGTGAGAGAAGTCAATGTTCATACTGCTGGAGCGTAACCTGCCCAAGCAAAATATGAGGTGATGTTCCTCCAATTTGTGCTTGACCTAACTCTGACAATGGAGGAGGCCCAGAAAGGTCAGTGTGGGAATGGCAGGGGGAGTTAAAATATTTAGCAACCAGATCAGGTAGGTTTAGGCGTACTGAGCGGTGGAGGTGTTCAGTGAAACGATCGCCGAGCTTGCGCTTAGACTCACCCATATACAAGAGTCCACATCTGGAACAGCGGATGCAGCAGTGGAACTCCACCAACCTCTCAGCAATTCCAAAGAGACACGATTCTCTCAGAAAGTGTTGTTATCTATGATGTATTTGGCTGACCCGTCATTTATTGGCAGCTGGTAATATTGTTATTTTCAGTGGGAAGCTGGTTTGGGGAACCAAGCAGCCTCTGTGGGTGAGAGCAGGGAGATATAAGCTGCCATTGAGGTGATTCTGCTGAAGCATTATGTAATTTGGTTTGTTGTACAAATTATTAAAAATCACGAACCCTGTTTTGAATTTTAGAAGGAATTTTAACATCCCTCGTGGACCAATTCCCCAAGTATCTCCAATCAAAACGTCTTCTGCTGACCACTGGTGTATGCTTATTGTTATTTCTCCTTGGCCTCGTGTGTGCAACACAGGTAGGCTGGTCTGCAAGACTACTTCACTACAAGTCCACATGACAGCAGTAGCATGTAGGAAAGCCTATCAGAATGATGGAAATGATGAGTGTAACATGAGGGAATAAGAGGGAACAATATTGAGGGATCTAGAAGGCGCAAGCGAGCTGAAGGAACTCAAACATCAAGGATTCCCAGTGATAAATGGAGCTAATGACGTGGCGGTAGGAAACTGGTGTAACAGATAAAATAAAGCAGTTTCTAACACTAGTAGATTACAAGCACAACCAGGTAAAGTTACTTCTTTGTGAAACTGGTTGCTTCAACTCAGTTGGTTGCAACAGAACACAAATAATACTTGTTCCTGGTTCATTGAATTCATGAGAGATAATAGTAAGATTAAACGAGAACTTACCAGTTTGAAGTTTGATCTTGATTTTATGAGGAGTTACGATGAGCGATTACGTGAAGAAGGGCCGTCCGTCTGCGTGCGCGTCAATCTTCAAAGCAGCGGTGTTAAATCACAGATAAAAAAGAAGACTTGAGAATAGTAAGATTGCGAAAAACTTGAACTTCCATATGACCTTGATAATATGAGGGTGGGAGCGGTGGGCACGTAATCGCTCATCGTAACTCCTCATAAAATCAAGATCAAACTTCAAACTGGTAAGTTCTCGTTTAATCTTACTATTTTACTTCGGAGTCACGTGAGTGACTACGTGAAGATTTCAAAGCTCTGTGATTTTACGCTGGTTACGAATCCAAGCGTCACACACTGAATGGATTGACCATGGATGAGTGTAATCATTAAAGCATTCAGACATTACGTAGTTAAGTAAAGAAACTGATGCTTTAAATGAAAGAAAAGTTTTTTAAAAAGTTACCCCTCCCAACCTTGGGGGGAAACTAAGGGACAGAACTTAAAATGGTACGTGCAAACACCCCCAGTCCGGTTATGGGTTTGTTATAAAAACCGGTGGACCGTTATTTCATCGTCCATCCTGCAGCCACTAGGATGTCGTTAAGAGGCAAGTCCATAGCTCTTGCTGCCGATGTAGATGCAACCCTGGTGGAGTGAGATTTAACGATATATATGTTCACTCCTGCTACCGCCATTACCTCCTTTGACCATCTGGAGATGGTTTGAGTTGATACCTTCTGGTGTGGTTTTTTATGGCTGATGAGGACCGATTGTTCTGAGCCTCTGAGGTTCTCCGTAACTCTCAGATAGTGGTGTTAGTACGTTACCACACACACAACCGTTGGTCCTCTGGATATGCCAAGAACTGGATCTCCATCCCTGGCATGCTCTGTTTTATCAGGTTCCTGATTAGGAATGTTATGTTGTTCATATTGTTGGTCATGTAGTCCAACTGTAGCTTTTGCAGTGTCTGGACTCTTTGTCAGCATACCACCTTCAGGGTTAGTTATAGGCGGTCCCCACTGTCAAAGTAGGGTTAGTACCACGCTCACATCCCATGTGTCCGTGTAGCTTGGCCTTGGAGGTATTAAGTTGTAAATTCCCTTCATGAATTTTGTTGTAAAGGGGTGCGTTCCTATCGACCCGTGCCCTGCTTCCAGCATCAGATAGGAGGGGAGTGCGCCTCTGGCACTATAGATTGCACTATAACTTAGTTTATAGTTATGGTACAGAGTTGATAGGAATTCCAAGACATCCGTTATCCGAACTGTGTTGTATTTGTTCGGACAGTCCTATGCCTTGACATGGCCTCCTCAGAATCTGCAGACCAACAAGTTAATACGTTCATGTAGTGGATGATTGCTCCCTGTAACTGGGTTCACTCGGAGGTCCCTGCTCTTGGGTACAGCCATAACTGGCTGGACTATAATTCCCAACATTTTTTGGGAACCAGGCTTGAGTAGGCCAATCTGGCACTACCAATATGCCTGTGGCTTAGTCTTGCTTGATTTTGGTCAAGCATCGGTTTGTGAGACAAATTGGCGGAAAGCATACATAAACATTCCTCCCCAATTGAGGGAGAAAGCATCCACTGCCTTAGCTCCTGGATCCAGCTCGCAGGACACATATCTGGGTAACTGATGGATTGGTCTAGATGCAAACAGATCAATATCTGGTATGCCAAATCGTGTAGTTATTTTGTTAAATACTGCCCAATTCAACATCCATTCTGTGTTGTTATTAAACATTCGTGATCCAGCATCTGTCACCCTGTTATATCTACCTCGTAGATAGACCGCTGTAACCCAAATATTCCTCTCGATACACCAGTGCCAAATGAGGTTCGACAATCTGTCGAAAGATACAGATTTTCCACCACCCTTGTGATTGATATATGCCACCGCAGTGGTGTTATCAATCTGAATTTGAACAAGCACAGGTTGCATATCGCTACAGAAAACCTTGAGTCCATATTGTGCCCCCAACAATTCTGGGTAATTGATTCCATGTGTTGGGGAATTACAGACTCCTGCTCATTCCATCTGCCCCCACAGCTCTAGACTGTGTTTGTGGCTCCCCATCCTTAGCCGCTAGCATTAGTCTGAACCACCGATGGCTTTCGAGCAAAATTTACCTTGAGCTGTCTCTCGTTCGTTATCCACCATAGTTTATCAACAATGGCCTCTGCTGGTCCATAGTTTTGCCAATTTGTCCTGCATGTAATCTGAGTGTTCGTTCCTTTGCTCGCTGTAAATTCTGGTAATGCAAAGGTCCGTGACGTACTGCTGGAAATGCAGCTACTATTTGCCAATTACACTCGCTGTTTGCCTGATAGATGGCTAGTATTTGACTATCAGGTCATAGCAGGCTTACTTAAATCTTGTTGTTTGCCCCTAGGCAAAGTCACCAACATATTTACTGTTTTTAATAGTAAATCCTAGGTAATCAATTACCCTTGTAGGTGTCAATTTTGATTTAACTGGATGGATGAGGTAACTAATTCTTTCAAACATGGTTTTGGTTTGCTTTGACTGATGCTTCTGCCAATTCTTGGTGACTCCAAATTGAAAATGTCCTCCAAATATGCCATTACTATGTGGTTTTGAGACCTTTGTAGGCCCAGAATTGGTTTCCGTAGTTTAGTCAATAGTCTAGGAGCTGCTGTCAACCCATTTGGCAGAGCCATGCCATCCAGTTAAACTTCAAATATCTCCTGTTCTTAGTGAATAGACACCGAATGGTATGCATCTTTGAGGTTGATGCATGCCATGTGACCATTTTATAGGAAGCTCCTATAAAACAGTTGTTAGACCATAACAAAATTTTACTGTTCTGAAAGTCTATACTGCACAAATGAGTTAAACCTGGATGAAGTGACATCCTCCATCTGTCACCCGTCCTGGAAGGCAATCCTGCCCATAATACTGGGCCTGCATCGATGACAACTCCGGTCCGAGTTCCAAGTCTGCTTGGAACCTATGTATGTTGTGCAGTAAAAATAATCACATGTTGTTATCTGTTTTTTAAAACCAGATCTGAAATTCATGTTATTGTCATTTTGAACAAAAACACAAGAGTAAAATTACCAACATGTAACTGGTCCACAATCCCTTGTTTCGGTAAACCCAGACCCACCTACCTCCATGGCTACGGTGGTCTTGTGGTAAGCCCAAAGGCCCCTGATGCTGGTTCCTTTTCTCTCCTTGATTGGGAGTAGGACTGGTAGGGAGTGTGGATTCCATGTTTCTCCTGACCTCTGCTTGGGTCTTGGTCTGAAAACCTTATCATACTGAGCTTGCCTTGTAAGACAATTCTGGCCATAATTCTGAGTCTGCCTTGAAAGACGACTCTGATCATATTTCCGTGCCCAGCTTTCAAGCTACCACCGGCTTCAGTGAACTGCTTATCCCCTATGGAGGTGTGGGGTGTGTTGTCGCCTACTGATGAAGTTTGCTTGTCGTTGTACCTTGATTGGTCCGACAGCTTTTGCTTCCTTCTTCTGGTCTTACCTGAAGAGAGGATTCGGCGGCTAGTTTCTCCAATGTCACCCTGATAGCGCTGTTCCCTTGCCAGCATTTGTGCAAATATTCTGCCAACTGCTGGCTCTTGAGGCCATATGCATGTGCTTCAGTATGTTCATACTTTAAATTCAAGATCAGTTACCTACTGATCACTCACACTCCCCTCCACTGACAGTGAGATTTGTAGGCAGCCCTGAAAACAGGTGCTGCCGCAGGCCCCTGAGGATACCTGCGCTGACATGGCCCCTCCAGCGTACCTAAATGAGATTCTTGCTTTGGGTCAGACTGAAACTGACCGTGGATGCTCCTCTCCTCAGAGCAGGAGACATTTGTGCAGCCCTGAAACAGGCGCCGCTGCCTGCGGGTTCTCCATAATTCCCAGGCTAATAACTCCCTCCTTTGGAGTATATCATTGTGGAGCACCTCTCCATCAAGTGCTCCATGTGGGTTTTGAACGTTTAAACACGTTACCCATGAAGGAGGTTATCCTCTCCATCCGGGATCCTCCTGGCCAGACTTATTTGCGGGCTTTCTCCTTGCGTTCCCTTCCTCAGAGCGACAGATCAAATAGTGGCTAACCCTCCAATTGGGTTTGCCTAGGTACTCCTGGCCCGTTTTGTTTTCCCCATGTGTGAGGCTGCTGGCATGGCCTGCTGTAGAGGCCCGTACTGATACTGCTCCCTCCTTCGGAGCAGATCATTGTTGGAGCAACTTCTCCATAAGTTGCTCCATGTGAGAGAGTCGTCCTCAGACGCTCTCCATTGAGGGAGGGTATCCCTCTTCCCCGGACTCATCTGAGTCAACGGGTGTCAGACTTGCGGGTGGTTTTTACATCCCGCAGGACCACCACGGAGCTCCTCCTCCTGCACCAAGTCTTTCCTGCCGGTTCTGCCGGCGGTAATGTCGGGAACAAGACCGTCGCCCGCTACTGGGAATGCTGCGGTCTTCGGCAGCCGACTTCCCCGTGGACCGTCTCCTCGACATCTGGGCTCTGAAACTACAAAAAGCTTCAAGTCCGAGAGAACGCAGGTAAGTAGTTCAACTTTCCTTACCTGCCCATCCTGACGGCTGGGAGGACACAGTGACTCTCCAGTCCGTCATGCGCGTTGCGTTCAGACATAATGACGCGCATGCAGACGGACGGCCCTTCTTCACGTAGTCACTCACGTGACTCCGAAGTAAAATCTCATCCAGACCCTCTGTTCATGAATCACCCAGAAGTGTTCTTGGTCAGAATCACATTAAAAGATGATAAGGGAAACCTTGGAAAAGGTGAGTGTAACCCAAATGCTACAATCATTCACTCAGCAGCTGGGGAGCAGTCACAGACATGTAACCACCAAAAGACAGCTCGGCCTCAATTAAAAATGATATTATCTGAATTACAAATGTTTCCAAACAGTTACAGCAGGAAATATGAGCAATTAGTCATTTGTGCTGATTTGCTTAATCTATTTCAAAAGTAATATTCCGTATTGAAGAGGTAATGAATTGCATGAAAATTGAGTATGCTAGTTAGAACTGTAAGTAGTGTGTAACTGACTTAACTCACATCACATTGGTATATTTTGAAGCTTGAATGCTGGAGTTTTCTCAGACATTTTCTCATTTTCCATTTAATTTTAGGCTGGGATTTACTGGGTACATTTAACTGATTATTTCTGTACTGGATGGACTTTCATTATTGTAGGCCTTCTGGAACTTGTTGGCCGAAGCTGGATTTATGGTAAGGGCAGAATTTTATGGTAAACTAGATTAAGTGGGACTGGTTGGGTCCCAGTCACACGGGAGGCCTGGTCCCCCAATGCAACCCATTCCCCAATGCAATATTCCACCACGTGTGGGTGT